>NC_091803.1:3397865-3707202 GCF_041296235.1 Equus asinus | reverse complement strand
CAGCTTCCCAGAGCCCCCGTCCTGGCCGAGCCCCGAGCCTCTGCTGACCGGGCTCTCGTGCAAGCTGCAGAAGGCCTACATTTGGACTTGCAAGAGGTGAATGAGGGTGGCCCGTGGGTAATTGCCGGACAAGCACCCAAACAGCGGGGCAGTGGGAGCAAAGGCCTGGCCGATAGGAGCAGAGTGAGGGAAGCGGCCGTGGTGGGAGGAGGGGATGGGGCCCAGGCTGAGGACACCTTGTAAGACGCTGACCTTCACGCTAAGCTGAGGACCCTGGAGCATTTTTGGGGACAGATTCTAATGGCAGAGACTGGAAACAGGACAGGCAGTGCTAAACCAGCAGAAAGGGGACGGGGCGTCCGGTGGTGGAACTGATGAGAAAGGGTCCAATTCAGGAGACCTTGAGGGCAGAGGCACAGCATTTATGGATGAAGCCTTACTTTGGGGCCTGAGCAAGGGAAGATGGGAGCACAGCAAGAGAGCTAGGTGTGGGGGGAGTCGGGGATCCCACTTTTCAGTCACATGAAGGCTGAGAAGCCTGTTAGACGGTGGGTGAGGACAAGGAGGCCGGGTTCTGAGTCTGAGGCTGGGGGAGAGGACCGGGCTGGGATCTGCTCCCAGGGGCCATCAGCGTCAGCAGGCGGATGGAGCTTAAAGCCCAAGGCTGGGTGAGGACCACTAAGGAGGAAGGTGTGGCTAGAGAGGAGATGGGACCCTGGCAGGTTAGAGGGAGGGGAGATGAGGAAGCGGCAGCGAAGGGCTCTGAGAAGGAGCAGCCGGAGAGGTGGGAGGGACCCCAGGAGGGTTTGCATCCTGGACGCCAAATGAAGAAAGTGACTCGACAAGAAGCGGGTGATGAGCTGTGTCACATGTGCTACCAGAACCAATAAGACAAAGGCTGAACACTGAGCGTTATTCTCGGTGAAACGGACAAAGAGCCATGGGGGTGGAACAGCGGCTTTGAAAAGCCGATTGGAGTCGGCTGGAGAGATATTAGGACGCGGGGGAACGGGCAGTGGTTCCAGAAGCAACATCGGGATCCATCGGAGATGATAACCGTAATAATGAGAAAGAGCACAGAGCAACCGGGGTCACCCCTGGTGGACTCTCACCAACAGGGACGCCCCGTCCATTGGTGCTGGTCGGACAAACCACATGCACATTTATCAGGAACTTTGTGGCAAGGATTTCTGCACCCACGCGAGGCTGCATGAGCTGATTTATAAGTCGCTCACAACTCTCAAATTCTATCATTGCCTTTGCCACGGGCTCTGCGAATGTCACCTGTAGCGGTCACATCATCCGAGGGAGTGATCACACGACGCCCGGTGCTCACATCAAGGCGGAAAGACGCTCCTGCGGCAGACCCGTGTGTTCTTTCCCTTTTTACAAGCGTATTTACATTCCCAGCTCCTCTTCTTAAAATATTGAATATAAATCCACTCCCCGAAGAAGGACGAGAATTCGTTATAAGATCAATAAACAAAATGAAAAGAAAATTGTCAAAGAGAAACCTGCCTGGAAAGCGGGTCTCCCGGTGGAGAGAAACTGGGCTTCTTAATGAATAACGAGAACGAGACGCGCTCCTCCATCGCGTGGCACCTGGCTCCACAGGCGGAGAATAAAGGGCCCGGGAAACTTTGTGTAAAGGAAAGGGGTGTCTGGAGCAGCGGCTGAGCTCAGTCACCCCGCCGCTTTCAATTAGCAGGCGACCGGAGTTTTGAGAAAAGGCTCGGTGTTCCGCGTCCCTTTTCACAAATATTGTTTTAAATTTTGGCCAGAATGATTCACACTTCTGATTGCTCTCTACCTCATCATTTTATCTTATTTTCCTTTTATTTTTATACCCTTTTATTTTCCTCGAGGTGTAGATTGCGATTTAAAATGATCATATTTACTTACTTGCCTCCGTGTTTCTTGTCTCTGTATCCTGCCTAAAATCTAAGTTCCATGAGGACAGAGACCTTCCCCGGCTTGCGTATTGCTTGGCATCTGATGGATGCTCCATACGAATTTGTTTATTAAATCTGATTTTCTGTGGCTGAAGCCATGACCTCAACCTGCTTTTCCAGTTTTGGGAGGAGGTGTAGCTCTGAGACAGACAATTAAAATAGATGTTCAGGGTTAGACAGCAACCATTCCCAGCTCCCTGGTCTTTTCTTTACCTTCCACTTCAGAGAATGGAAAATAGCTAAATGTTTGCCTTCCCAGTATTTTTTTTTTTTTTTTTGCCACAAGGGATTGTCACATATTCTAGTCCTTAGAGGGAATGTGCTGAGGGTCAACAAAAGCTTTTATGCCCACTATAATAAGAGAAAGCCACTACAGGAAATGACCTTTTCCCGTTGCCTCCATGGTTTCCTGCTTTTGGAAAAAGTCATGATACCTGGAGCTGCAGCAGCCACCTTGTGGCCATGAGGCAACAAGCATGCGATCAGAAAGCTCCCATCTTAAAGATGAAGGAGCAAAAGAATGGAGTGATCTTGGATCCTTGACAACTCTGTTAAGCCATGGGCAGCCACCACCTATCTCTTAGCTAAGTGAGTAAGGTTGTGTGAGTTGAGTCTTCACTTACTTGCAGCTAAATGCATTCTAAATGATGCAACAGCCAGCACATGGCATCACTAAACATCTGTGCGGTAAACACTGGGCTTTCCAGTCAGCCCATAGGATGTTTCTGAGTCATGTTCATGGCTGATTCTTGTCTTTCTAGGTCTAGGGCCGTGCAGACTGAGGCATACACGAGTTCACCAACTTGTTTAATTTCCCTCAGCCAGGACTGAGTCACTTGGATTCAAACCCAAGTGTTCCAAATCCTCTATTTCCCCCGAAACTTTCCACCCACTGGAGGTAACTGACGAAGGTGTGGCAGACCTGGTGGGTCAGGTGTATGCAGCCCAACACAGACACAGAGGAACTGTTTCCCAAGTTATGATTTGCACGATGACAGCTCCCATACTGAGAGGAGATCTGTGAGTCAGATAAGAAATGCCACAAGATATCTTAATGTGAATAAATTTGAGAAGAGATCAATGTCAAAGAGACCTTTCCCCAAGCACTCTTGTTCCTTATCGACGTTCTGCAGATCCTGGTTGAGAATCACAAAGTGCTAGCTGGCCTCTGGCCCTCTGATAAAATAGTCACTCCTTCAACTTTTATTTCTTGTCCATTGATTCCACCAAGAAAACTTGTCGTGATGAAAATCATGTTCACTGACATGGTCAGTCTAGGATTATTATTTAGAAGTTCATGACACACTGTATCAGCTAGGATGCTTTAGCTACAAGTAATTGAGAACCTGACTAATGGTGAATTAAATAATGCAGACATTTAGTCTCTCTCATTTTAAGAAGTCCAACGGTAGGTTGTTCCAGGGTTGGTTATTTCAGTGGAAGCGTGAAGACATGGTGAACCTAGGTACCTTCTATCTTTCTGCTTAGTCATCCTTAGCTTTCTTCCATAGGAGAGTCTCCTCATTTTCACACGATGATTGCCACAGCTCCAGGCATCACGTTTTCACCCAACCACATCCAAAAGAAGGAAGAGAACTTTCTCCTTGCACGTCCCTCTTGACCAGGGTATTTTCCCTAACAGATTTCCTCTGATGATCCCTTGGACAGAAGATGGGCCAGTCCTAGCTGCAAGGGAGACTGGAAAGTACATACCTGTCATTTTCAGCAGTTAGGGTGGGTGGAGGGCTTTGCCGGCTGGGAAGAAGGACAGAGGGAGAGAAGGCAACAGAGTCTGCTCCACAGGCCCATTGGTACAGGGCAATGTTGTGAATTCTGATTAAGTTCCTGAAAAGAAACAGCCTTCACCAAACGACCTCAGAATCTGGTGCCGTTCCTCTCACTCCACGGGAAGGCAGTGCAGGGAAGCTGGTCACCACGACATCATCAAATGCACAGTCTGCTGGAGGCTGCAGGGACTCCTGCTGGTAAACTTATATATTTTTTCTCCATTAATTTCAAAAAAAGTATTAAATTAAACCAAGATTTCCCTCCTACACTGTCCCCCGGCCCTCCTCCCTGGAAGCAGCCGCTGCGACCAGCTCATTGTGGATCCTTTTAGAGACCTTCCGTGGATTTGCAAGCACAGACACACCCACCTCACATGCTGACTCCAGCTTCTGGCCTTTGGGAAGTTGTAGCACTTTGCAGACATTGAGTCTTTGCAAGCACAGGTGCGTGTGCAATGACTTTTCCTCCACAAGCACGCTAAATAAATACGCTATAAAATAGAAGCAGTATTTTGACGTTACAGTTGCAAGCAAGGACATGCAATTTACTTGACACAGTTCCTCGCTGGAGAATATCTGTATAATAAATTTTAATTGCACACCCAAATGTTTGGCTTTGCCTGCGTGTGCCAGCGGAGGGGGATGGAAGGGGGGACCTTCAACGAGGCTTAAGTTGTGTGCACGCCCTATTTCTGCCTTTTTGTTTTGAACACTTCTCGTGTTTTGCCTTTATTTTGCCCTCAAGGAGATTTTTTTTGTGTTATAATTCTATTTTTAAGTGGACTCTGAGTAACTAGGAGCCCTCAAAAGGTTGAAAAATTGGTGAAGAAAGTGCAGACAGAAAAAAAAGCGAGTACAATAAAACTTTACTATATTGTAGGAGCAAACGGTATTTATTTACTTTCAAAGTGATACTTTTTATAATCTTGTTTTCATTGTTCAGTTGATACATATTTTATCTGGGAAAATTGTTTGGATATTTTGCATTGGGATGGAACACGTCACAATTTTTACTGTGAATAACGGTTTCTGAGCAGACTGGGAAAGGGGCAGTGACCGAAAATAGCTGAAATTCAGAAATTGCACAGTCAGTCTCTTTCTAGTTAATACAAACTGCCACTTTCTTTTTCTCCTTGGACCTATATGTGAAAATCTTTGATTCATATATCTGGCTGCCCTCCAAATGGTCCAAATTCTTCTGTTTAAGAGATGGATATGCTTGTACTCCACGGGAGAAAATGGACAGTTAGCTAACACTGGACACAGATCGTGACTAGGTGAGTCAAAGAGAAGACGGGAGCTGTACCTTTAAGGATGCTGATGAAAAGTGGGCACAAGGAGTGTAATAAGAGCAGAGATGACTCGTTGTTGACCATAAATGGTACCCGTTGCACACTCAAGAAACCTTCCAGACACAGGATTAGCAGCGTACTCCAGACTCTCACTCTCCCATGTGTAGACTGCATTTTCCAAAGATGGCTGCTGTGATGCCTTCCATTGCACGTGCTTCCCTTACGGTGTGTCCTTACCACTCTTCTGATCAAGTGAAAGGATCTGTGTTCTCTCCTCTCGAACCTGGGTGGCCCCTGGTACAGCCTTCACCAACAGAGTGTGATGGAAGTGACGCTCTGTGACTTCCAAAGCTGGATCATAAAAATACCTTCCTGTCCTGGAACCTTGCACTTGGAACCCAGCCACCAGGCCCATGAGGAAGCCCCAGCAGCCTACAGAGAGGCCCACGTGGGGAGGAACCAAGATCCCCAAACCACAGCCCTGGCTGAGCTCCCTATGACCGACAGCTAACACCACCTTGCCAGCCATGTGAGTGCGCCATCTTGAATGTGGATCCTACAGTCGCCAGTTGAGCTGCCTCAGTTGACGCTACCTAGAACAGAGATGAGCTGTTTCCTCTGACCCCTGCAGATTGTGAGCAAAATACATAATTGCTAAGTTACTATGTTTTGGGGGAGTTGTGGTGCAGTAACAGATAACCAATTTTGGTATTAACCACCATCTTGCCACAATGTCTCCCATTCCACGTATCCTTCCTACAGTTTGACATTGAGGCTCCTCCAATGAGCGACAAGATCTGTGCTCCTTCCTCTTGAATCTGGGTGAGCTTGTGACCACAGCATAAACGACACTATGTGACTCCCAAGGCTGGGTCATAAAAGGTGATATAGCTTCCCCTTGGTCTCTGGGGGTGCTCACGCTGGGACCCCAGCTGCCACGCTCTGAGGAAGCCCAACTAGCTCATGCAGAGAGACCACATGTAGGCATTTCAGCCACCAGCCCAGCGGGACCCCAGCTGACAGCCAGCCCCAGCTGCCAAACACACGAGGGAAGTCAACTGTAGATTTGTGCTATCCAATATGGTAGCCAGGAACCATATGTGGCCACTGAACTTCCGATCAATTGAAATTAAACAAAGTTTAAAATTCAGCTCCTTTGGTTGCTCTAGCTCCAATTCAAGCATTCAAAGGCACATGCCACTGAGTCACCCCCAGCTTTCAAGTTTTTCTAGCTGAGCCCCCAGACGTGGTAGAGGAGCAGAGACAAGCTGGCCTTCGTGACCGTCTCTGAATTCCTGAGTGTAATAAAACGGTTGCCTCACGTCTCTAGATTTTGGGCAGCCGTGATCACTAGAAGCCCATAGAAAGGCTTGCTGGAATTACTCACAGGTGGATGCACGTGGGCAGCGTCCCAGGCGGGGACCCTGTCCCTTACACCCAGCACCTCCATACAGGAGCTGGAAGGGGCGAGAGTCCTGTGGCCAGGGTCGCCGCCCGGCTTGTGTGCGAAACATCCTGTTCTTGATGCCGACTGCCTGGGGGGTCTGCACCCTGGCCTTGTCTCAGCTGTCGTCTTGGAGCCCTCTCTGCTGAGCCATCAGCGGCTGGGCCACCCAAGGAGGGTCGTCCGGGGGACAAACAGGTTTGTCTCTGCTCCACTTTGTTCCCCATTTGCCACTAAAAAAAGGTTACAAGGTATTCTTTTCTGGTGACTTTGGGACAGTAATAAAAATATACATCAATTTCATCCTGGGTGTAATAAAAATCACATATATTTTATCAACGGGAAGGCAGCTGCTGTGACCAAGGTGTTTCTTGGGCAATAAAAATGAATGCGTTTGAATATTTTTTCTCTAAGGTGGAATCTATCTGGCCACGAGAAAAACTGTCATTTGGAGTAAAAATGAGTAAAAAAAAAAAAAAAATGTAAAAAAGTGGAGTGGAAAAAACTGTTGATGTGGAACAAAGTTTAAGATAGGGGAGCTGAAGTTTAAATCTATGATAGCCCCCTTTTTGGTAGCTGTTTTTCCGTTTGTTAATTCCCGTCCACCCACAGGGCGTGAAGACCGGGAAAAGATGGAGGGTCTGAATATGGGGCTACGAAGCCCTCAGACGGTTCTCCACAGTGTCCACAAACTAGGTCAGAGGGCCACAGAGATGGAGGGAGTGACCGAGCCCAAGGGGCCATGGCTGTGTTTCCACTCCCTGTCTTTTATGGTCATCTAGAACACCGGGCAAAGCTTTTAGGGTCCAAAGCATGGACCGTGTGTGAACACGGGGTGACAAACGGCCCCTGAGTTTCACACACGTTCTGCTCATGGGCCTGGTAAAAAAGACGTGAAACACAGACAGAGCTTTGAGTATAAAAATAAGTAACCCTACACTGCGACGGTTAGTTTTATGTCAGCCTGGCTGGCCGTGGGACGCCCAGATGAAACACGATTTCTGGGGGTGTCTGTGAGGGGGTTTCTGGATGGGATTAGCGTTTGAAATGGTGAACTTGGCCAAGCAGATGGCCCTCCCCAGTGTGGATGGGCACCATCCAACCCACTGAGGCCTGGACAGAACAGAGGGTGGAACAAGGAGGCGTTCGCCCCTTTTTTCCTGACCCACCGAGTGAGCCGGGGCAGCTCGTCTCTCTTCTCCCGCCCTCAGGCTGGGTCTACACGGTCAGCTCCCGGTTCTCAGGCCTTCACGCTCTGAATTATACCGCCGGCCCTCTCGGGTAGCAGAGGCAGCAGATGGCAGATCGTGGGACCTCTCAGCCTCTGTGACTGTGTGAGCTAATTCCTCATAATAAATAATTCCTCATAATAATAATAATTCCTCATAATAACTCTTTTTATATCTGTGTCTCCTACTGGTTCTGTTTCTCAGGCGAACTCTGACTAACACATATACATACACTTTGAATATATATATTACATATAATGTCAATAATGTTATTTATTATTACATTATTAATATACTCAATATAAAACCAATCACAATAAAACACTAAAATACCAATCCTTTAGTTAATAATAAAATGATTAATAAATACTAAAATAATTTATAAAATAAAATAATTTATAATGTAATATTAAACATTTTATATTACTATATTATAGACTATAAATTATAATTAATGAAACTAAATAATGATATATTATTAAAATTGCTAATATATAAATATAATAAATATTCAAAGTGTACATATATAATATATATTCAATGTGTATATATATAATATATATTCAATGTGTACATATATAATATATATTCAATGTGTGTGTATACAACACTGAATATAGATTGTATCTATATATACACACACACAAGTTCCGAAGCAATTTAAATAGATTCCAAATCCCTAGGGTTACTGTTTCCTTTAGAACAGGGATCAACAAACTGTGGCCCACAGCTTGTGTTTGTAAATAAAGTTTTATTGGGACACAGCTGGGCTCGTTTGTTTACATCCCATCCACGGCTGCCTCTGAACTATAAGGCAGAATAGCTGTGACAGAGGCCATAAGGCTCAGAGAGCTGAAAACGTTTACTATCTGGCCCTTTACAGAAAAAGTTTGCCGACCCCGCTTTAGGATGGGGGTCCCACATTATTTCCCCCGGTTGAGTCTGTTTTTCATTTCACACGTCAGGGCTCATGCTGATAACACCCGACGAGGTGGCCCCCCGGGGAGCTGGAGCGTGTGTGATCCTCAGGGTCCCTTTAAGTCTGTGTTTCAGAGCCTTGAACCCCTAGGTGCAAAATCACGCCCTCAAGATTACGTAGCGCTTCTGCCTCTCTTTGAGGATTTAGACAAACTTAAGAATTCTTTGTTCTCCGGGGCGAGGCGTTAGGTCTACACGGTCAGAGGAATAATTTTCCCGCATAAGCTTTGAACCCCTGGTCCTGCCTCTCTGTCCTGGGGACAGGTCGGGGCCAGGGGGACACATTCGACCTTTGCCACAGCTCCCAATTTCCATTAAGCCGCTCGGTTAGGCAAATGGAGAGTGAATGTGTTTCCCAGCCACGTCCGGGGTTTACACTCAAGGATAATTCAGTATTTAGAAGATCTGGAACCCGTGGGCGATGGGAAAGGATGGGACGGCAGGATTTACGGAAATACGGTGGCATCGACTTTTCCAGTGTGTATTTCTCCAGGCTTCTGGAAAGCAACTCGACAAACAGGCAGCGAGCTCGAGCTGTGTGCAGGTGCTGGCCCAGGTCCTGGGGAGGCAGAGACCAGGCCGTCCTGTCCCGCGGGGGTGGGCCCCAGACCCTGCATCGCAACCCAACACCATGGGCGTTATTAGCATAAAATTCACCCTCATGATCGCTGCAGAATATTTCCTTCGTGGAGAAGGCCAGAAAGCAAGACAACAAACTGGGACCATCCAGGTAATGTCTCATTTATCAATGTGTCTTCCTTTCTTTCTCAATTAACCCATTTGTTGTAGGAAAGTCAGACAATAAACTCAACAAAAAGACAGAAAAGGAAAGTTGCCCCCAATTCTATTCCCTCCTCCCGAGAAGCCACTGTGAACATCTGATGGTGTTTTTCTTCTGTACTCATTTTCATGCAAATATTTGTGCTTTTTTTTTTTTACAAGATTAGGAGGACACTATATATATAGTTCTGTGATTGTTTCTCTCATTTAAAAACATATTCTAGGGGCTGGCCCCGTGGCCGAGTGGTTAGGTTTGCGTGCTCCGCTGTGGTGGCCCAGGGTTTCGCCGGTTCGGATCCTGGGCGCGGACATGGCACCACTCGTCAGGCCACGTTGAGGCGGCGTCCCACATGCCACAACTAGAAGGACCCACAACAAAAATATACAACTATGCACTGGGGGGATTTGGGGAGAAAAAGTGGAAAGAAAAAAAAAAAGAAAAAGAAGATTGGCAACAGTTGTTAGCTCAGGTTCCAATCTTTAAGAAAAAAAGAAAAAAACATATTCTTCTTCCTATGTCGTTTTCTTCTAATTCAAATGAACTTTCTAACCCGAGCTGAAGAAAACAGGATGCTAACCAATGCTATTTACACTTATTCGCTGGTTGAAATTTTTGAAGTGATGGCCTCTTGGGTGAGGTTCACAAGATACAAATATATCACCTGAAGATATGTTATTAATTAGAGGATTCCAATAAGTTCAGCCAGAAGAAGAATTGACAAGAAGTGTCTGTAAAGGATGTCATCTGTGCGGCCGGGCGGATCCTGAAACAACACTTTGAAACGTGAACCAAGAGTCACAAACTTAGCTGATGGAGGCAAAGGCAGCTATTTATAGTAACTGTTGTCTCCAGGATTTCTTTATTGTAATTTGGGAAATTTTGGCTGGCTCCCATGGGGTTTAGGCCCTGGTGTTGGGGACATCTGTTGTTAGTGGTAGCTATGGACTAAATATTTATTTCCCCCCAAATCCATTCGTTGAAATCCTGAATGTGATGGCGTTAGCAGGTGTGGCCTTTGGGAGGTCATGAAGTCATGACGGTGGAGCCCTCATGAATGGGCTCAGTGCCCTTATCAGAAGAACAGGAGGTAGCCTGTTTCCTCATCTCTCCCTCTGCCAGGTGAGGACACAGCAGGAAGGCATCCATCTGCAGACCAGGAAGAGGGTCCCCACCAAGAAGCCAGCCATGCTGGCACCCTAGTCTCAGACTTCCAGCCTCCAGAACAGTGAGAAATAGCTATTTGTTGTTGAAGCCACTCAGCTATGGCATTTTTGTTACAGCAGCCTGAACTGACTGAGACAGCGGAAACAATGAGGTTAGGCGGGAGGGAAAGGATCTAAGTGTATTTGTACCTTGCTTTCACGCCCTGTAAGTGCGCGCTGCAATTGGGGGCTCTTCCGGACCACCCTCAGGTCCAACGAATCAGCAAAGGGAAGGGGCGTGTGGGGTAGAGCTTTCTGCCGTTCCAGTGGAGCCGTGCTGACAGCACTTATCTCTCCCATGTTTCTCTGACAAATATGGGGTACTGCCAACTGTGGAAGCTCACCTAGGGCTTGGTGTCCAGAGCTCGTATTGGGGGTCAGTTACGTAAGCATGGCCGACCACCCATGGGGCTGAACTTGGTCTCCAGCCCTTCCACAGGGCCAGCTGATACTGTGTGGCCTGAGAACCCCTGCCCCAAACCACATCGTTAGCATAGACTCTCTAGGTAAAAAGATGCTCTTATCAGGCAGGACGTTCTAAGGGCTCAGAACGTACCTTCCAGGAGTCAGTCAAGGGCCAAACTTTTGAGGTGCAGGGTTTGGACAACCTGGGCCTGCTGACTTAGCTCTGTGCTACACGGCTCCCTTTCACCAACGGTCACCTACTCATTGAGCTGTGACCTAAACTTCTGTGCGATCCATGCCCTTGACTGCAAGTTCGTCCCAGGCCTGAGATGACAGATGAAGAGGGTCCTTCCAGGGCCTCCCTTCTGCTCACTGCTTCCCTTATCTTCCTCTCGAATCTAATAAACAAACTGAGAAAGGGCTTATTTACGGCAGATGGTGACGCTCTTCCTGACGTGTTGCTAGTCAAAGAACAGTGAGCTAAACGGGAATTCTAGCCAAACACAATGAGAAAATCTTGGACAGTGATCAAAATATAAGGGAGCTGCTCAGAATTGAACGGAGCCACACAAAACGGCACTATTCAGACTCCCGAAGTGCCTGCACGGTTTAATGAAAACAAATGTAGGCTAATAATACGATGAAAGATCGGCAAATGCGAAGGAATTGTGACGTGGTATCCGGGATCATGACTTTATTTTTATCAGGATGTTATTTTTTATACCTTTAGCGTTATAATGGTGAAATCATCGCTCGGATCTCCGTAAAAAGCACTATTTGATAACTGTCACAAATATCTTGCCTAGGGAGTTTGGAGAATTCTGCTTGACAAAAATCCTTAAAGTGGACAAAGAACCCGACACACACACACACACACCACACATCCCTTCCTATGCCACATACAATGGGCTTAAGGAATTAAGCACTCAACACCAGATTTTTTTTTTTTTAAGCATTCAGTAGACAATAAGCGCATGAAAAGATCTCCAACCTCATCGAGGATCATGGAAATGCAAATTAAAGCCACATTTAGCAGGGTGGCAACATCCAGAAAGGGGGACTACAGGAAATGTTGGTGAGGACGTGAATCCACAGGAATACTCACATACTGCCAAGGACGATGATGATAAGACGCAACGACCTTGGAAAGCGATCTGGCAATATCTGGCGCCGCTGATGGCACCCACACGCCACCTGAGTTCATCTCCGATCCCAGGTGCAGACCCTGGAGGAGATCTTGCACATACGTTCACAAGGACGTGTGTGAGAAGCTTCATAGCATCATTGTTGGTAAACACAAAGTGATGGGAATGACAGAAACGTACCTCACCAGGATCCCGGGCAAATGCGCCATGGTATAGCCACACGATGGACACTACGGGGTGATCCCTGTGGGTGCAGACTTCCAGCTTCCAATTGTAAGCACCTGTGATGGGAGCCTAATCAACTCTCATCCAGCAAGGCTGGAGGTACTGGGGTGTTAGCCCCCACTCCTGAGAGCAGTTCTCAGACAGACTGGTGGAAGCTGGTGGATAAAGAACTCCGGCCCCACCATGCCCCTGAGGCCTGTTCTGCGCCTTCTCCAAGAGTTCCCCAGTGGGATGGAGCCCAAGGGGTCCGCCGTGCTATACTGCCTTCTCTTCCATTGTTGATTTGGAGATGAGTTGAAGAAGCCAAGGGAAATTTATCGCTACTTAATATCTATTATCTATTATTATTATTGTATTTCCCTCCAAATAAATGACCTGGGCTCCAACCCTTGTCTCAGGGCTGGCCTTTGGGGAAACCCAGGCTAAGACATGGCTTGCAACAAGCTGTCTTTGGGAACATTCCAGCGATGCTTTGAAAATGTCCCATCAGGCTTGCCAGAACTCCACTGAGCACAAGACGCATTAATTATCTCTTTAACGCGCTCAGTTCTCTCGGCTGACTCCCCGTACCCTCCTCTTTGTAGCTCACGGGAAGGAGAGGACGGCTCTGACCCTTGGGATATGTTCTCATCGGTCTCCAGACAGGAGCCCCCAACAGCTTGGCTAACTCCCTAACTACATGCGAAGATGCCTCTGTAGATGCCGCTGTCCCCATCACACAGCTTCACGTCGGAGAACAGAGACAAAACTCTCTTTCACTTTTAGATAACTTGGAACAAACTGGAATTTTTCTCAACAAAAGCATACGATTGTACCCAAACGTTCTGATAAAAGACCTTGTTATACATGTCTCCCCTCATCCTTATATTCTAGAAAGTCATGCTACCCCACAGATTGGGGAGGGGTATCCAATAACTGCTGGATTGATGGGTTTTCAAAGTAAAAACGCATGCAAGTGGCCCACCAACATGGCACCTGCAGACGGACGTTCTCCATACCGCATTCGTCATTTGCTTCTTGGTCCTAAGGCGTGGCCAGACAGATTATTGAGTATGATATAAAATGAAAACTATTTAGTAAACAATTTCATTTACAGTACAAACTAATCAAGCTAACGTTATTCTAGCTTGAAATTGGTCACTTTAACTAAAAACAGGACAAATTCTGAAAGGGACTTGGAGCCCCCAAAATCTTATTTAGTGAGGTTGAAACCTGGAATGTTCCATATCTTTTTTTTTTTTTAGGTGAGGAAGGTTGGCCCTGAGCTAACATCTGTTGCCAATCTTCCTCTTTTTTTTTTTTCTCCCCAAAGTCCCCCAGTACATAGTTGTATATTCTAGTTATAGGTCCTTCTGGTTGTGCTATGTGGGTCGCTGCCTCAGCATGGCTTGATGAGCAGTGCTAGGTCTGTGCCCGGGATCCGAACCGGCAAACCCCAGGCTGCCGGAGTGGAGCGTGTGAACTTAACCACTTTGCTACAGGGCTAGCCCCTCCATGTCTTTTTATGTTGCCTTAAATCTCTTCTGGAATGAGAAGCATTATAAGATGGGTAAGCATACAATTTTTTTTTTTGTCTCAACTGGGAAAATTTTGAAACTGAAAAGTGATGCTAAAATATAAATAAATTTTAAAATATTTATTTCTTGGCTGGCAAATTAGTTTCATTATATTGGTGAGCCTATAAAATAATTTTCAAAAAATAAATATTTTTAAAAGTAACTAAAATCTATGTGCATTAAAAGAAAAACAGTTGTAAATTCTTTACATTTAAGAGTACATCTGTAGGGGCCAGCCCAGTGGCATAGTGGTTAAGTACACATGTTCCACTTCGGCAGCCCGGGGTTCCCTGGTTTGGATCCCAGGTGCGGACATGGCACTGCTCGTCAAGCCATGCTGTGATGGGCGTCCCACATATAAAGTAGAGGAAGATGGGCACCGATGTGAGCTCAGGGCCAGTCTTCCTCAGCGAAAAGAGGAGGATTGGCAGCAGATGTTAACTCAGAGCTAATCTTCCTCAAAAAAAAAAAAAAAGAATACATCTGTAATATAATACAATATATTTAAAATAGCGTTTATCTGAACGCCAGATAGTAAAATGGGAAGAATAATTATTTTTGGCAGCTATTCACATATTTCCTTCAGTTTTTAGCCACATCTACTCCTAACACCCTGTCACTGGGTGTTTTTCTGGAAAACAAAGTTTTTCAATATTGTTCTATTTTATTTTTCATAAAATTGCCTGCAATCTTCCTCAAAGTAGTTTTTATGATTAATGAATCTGAAATCGTTGACACCTTAAATCGATCCTTCTAGTCAATCATATTTTAAATTGCAAAAATTCTTCTCCGCAGAGGGCTGAGCTGTCTGAGAAGTTCACAACAAATCCGATAATGGAAGCTATTATCAATTTTATTATTTTTGTGTGAAGTATTTCAGTCCAAACTTTTACAGAGCCTGTCTCTTTGCTTCCGTTCAGAATACCTTCTGTTGACAAATATTTTTATGAATCGAAATTCGCCACGGAACTTGACTCTACTGACGATCCTTTTGAGTGTTTTGCTAATCAAAGACGCTGTGAAATTCTAAGTATCAATTTATCGGAGTGCCAATTTAAACTGAGTATCAATTTATCAAATTAAAAATAGAAGCTCCATCAAAAGATACTTCCTGCAAGTCTGGATAACCCCAAACACAATTTTAGAATTTTAAAATTAAATCTTGCACATGGTTTGAACTCATGTCATTTAGGCTGTTTACTTCCCTGCTTCCTTTTGTGGGGACAAATTTCAATACCTTCCTGATTGCAGAGTTTATTTTCAATAATTGCCGTTTGCTAAGATCTTCAAGTGCTGAAGATCTTTTGGTCTCCATGATTACTTTAATTAAAAATTTCCAACTGATTTGAAAAAAAAAAGCATCCAAAATTTAGAAGTTCATCTATAAAAAAATTTAAAAAGGCACTATCATTTTAGGATACTTAGTTTTCTCTGAAGCTTCAAACACTGCTAAAATGCATCGACGACGGGAAGTGAAGAGAGAGAGGGTTGAATTTTTCAAAAAATTATCATCAACATCCTTTAAATATTTTTGTAGTTCCATTACTGTTGGTATAAAGAAAATATCGTAAATTGTGACAGGCACCGTTTCTGTTTCTATTGGCAGAATATTGCCATGTATTTGTAAGCAATTATGTGCACCACAACCATTTTCCAAGTACGTATTTTCCCCATAGATTTTATTAGTAAGAATTTTTATCAGTAAGAATTTTAACAATTTTCAACAACATTCATAATAATTTTCGGTTTTCACCTTCTGAAAGATGGATTTTCAAAGGCTTTACTTTGATACTATGACTTGGGTGAAAAAAAATCTATTATTGGAATGAACGATTTTCTCTTAGAAATATTTCGTGGTCTTGATACAAAACTGGCATCATTTAACTGTGAAATTCTGCTGATGAAGTCAACACATTAACTGCTGTTGCTTTATTTTTTGTACACGTGCAATGAAACTTGGGAGTAAAAATGAGCAGCATTAATTTAGAAGAACAATCATTTGATCTAAATGAAAAGTCAGGCTTCACAGAGTTCTATGGAAATGTACCTTCTCCAGCTGCACGTGTCACATTGCCACCTTTGAGCACTGTCTTCTTACAATGACAATTAACTTTTGAAGCAGAGCCTGAAGCTTCTTCAGCAGGTTGGCCTTTTTCTGGTTTTCATGGTGGGGCGTGCCATCACCATGGCCCCATGAAGGACGGTAAATGTCGGCAAGAAGTTTGTGTCAACTACATATTCGTCATCTACTTTCTGGAGAAATGGAAGTTCAGTCCTTAATTTTTATTAAACATGCACTTTTGCTTTTCACTTTCACTTTATTACTACTTTAAGAGTTTCTTGCATAAATAAAAAGAGATTGCCACACCGTAAAATGCATAACTCATTGTGGATTTACTCCACGCAATCAATGTCCATATAACGCAAGAGCGTTCAGATAATTCCTTCTAACACACTCCCCAGAGGGCTGCTCAGCCTTGCTTCCCACACACATTTCACGTGTCCCTCTGTGTATTTTCCAGAGAGTCGCAGTGGCCTCACCAACTGGTGGCCTGGTCATTTCATGCATCTTGCAGGCCAGAGCACAGGCAGCCATGCTGGATGCTTCCCTTCATCCTCCAAACTGGCAGGAGTTAGCTGTGTCCAGCCTCTCCGGTCCAAGTTCATGCCACATTATGGGCAAGCCCGCTCTGTTTAATCAGGGAGTCCCCCACAGGCTCTCCTTGAAAGATGGGTAGCAGTTCACGTTGGACAAGCCTGGGGCACAGCGGCGGATGAGCGCTGAGCGGCGTTCAGGTTTAGTCACATGTGCGAGTGAGACTCTGCTGTCTGCACCTGTGTCTCACACACTGCTGGAGGAGATGATGGCCGACGCTCCGCACGCATAAAGGGTGCTTTCCATCTGGGCTTGTTCTGACGCGGCTTTAGAGGATAGTGTGGTTAGAAATGCGACATCTAAGACCACAGACGGAAATAGAGACAGCTTCAGGCAAATCGGGAAGTTTGGTCACCTTTTAGACAGACAGATGGAGAGACAGAGAGAGAGAGAGATAGAGAGGTAGAGCGATAGGTGATAAACGGATAAGTGATAGACGATAGGTGTATACTTAGATGATAGATGATACATAGATACATAGATGATAGACAGATGCACAGATAGATGATACATAGATGGATTATAGGTGATAGATGATAGGTAGATAGGTGATAGAGATGGATAGATGATAAATAGATAAATGATAGATGACAGGTAAATAGATGATAGATAATACATAGGTGATACATAGATAGACAAAACGTAGATAGATGACAGACGATAAATGATAAATAGATGAGTTATAGATGATACATAGATAATAGATAGATAAGAGATGATAGATGATACATAGATAATAGATAAGAGATGATAGATGATACACAGCTAGATAATAGATAGATCGTTTTGCTAATTGTCAATTAATTTTAGAGCTGACTATGCTCAAGTTGACCACTAATATCTGGCAGACTTACTATTTTGTGAAATCTTAAGCATAAGTGGGTTTTACTGTGTACTGAGAAGTCTCCTATTCTAGGAACTTCTGAGCTTCAGTTTCCTTATTTCTAAAATGGAGACAACAGGCATTTCCTGCTCAGAATACAAAGGGGTGACATCGAATGAGATGCCGCCCATGAGCATGCTTTGAGAAATGTGAACGAGAAGCATTCTCCTTTCTTAAGAAGAGGATCTCCGATGTAAAATCTCCATCGTTCCAAAGTGCTTCCACATTCCTGCCAGTCCTCTCGGGGAAGAAAAATATGTTCTTTCTTATTCTGGCGAGATAAGAGACACGGAGGAGAGATGAGAGCTGTTATTCTTATGTAGATATCCGTTTCTTCCAACTAAAAGCCATCATTTATTGTGTTTGATTTTTTAATTAAAAAAATATATGAGAGTATTATGTACATGCAGTTAAGAAGTCAGATAGCATCACAAGGCTTATAATGAAAACCAATCATCACGTGGCCGACTCTCGCTCTTCACGGACACCCACTTTTAACTGTTTCTATTGCGGTAAAACGCACATAACCTAAAAGTTACTATTTTAACTATCTTTAACTGAACGGTTCAGTGGCATTGAGCACATTCCCATTGCTGTGCAGCCATCACCACCATCCATCTCCAGAACTCTTTCATCTTCCCAAACTGAAACTCTGTCCCCATGAAAAAATAACACCCCACCCCGTCCGCAGCCCCTGGTATCCACCATCTACTCTCTGTCTCTATCAACTGACTACTCCAGAGGCCTCGTATAAGTGGAATCATACAGGATTTGTCTTTTGTGCCTGGCTTATTTCACTTAGCATAACGTTTTTCAAGGTTCATCCACGTGGTAGCAGGCGTCAGAATTTCATTGCTTTTTAAGGCTGAGTACGATTCCATTTATGGAGAAATGGAAGACGCTATTTATAAAATACCATCTACAAAATGTGTACCCCACATTGTGTTTATCCATTCCTCTGTGCACGGGCACTCGGGTTGCTTCCACCTTTTATCTCTTTTGAATAACGCTGCTCTGAAATTTCGGCTCCGAAGGAAGTGTGACATTTAAAACCGAAGTTTACATTAGAGACCGCCCTGGCCCTGACTAGTAAGATAACTATTCTTCAAATCTTGACCGAAGCTGAGGCTTGGAGACCACAGTGTTGCTCCTTTGGGTGCCCTCGGCAGGAAAAATTCCTTACTGTGAACAAAGCCACATAGTGGTAAATTAATCATCGTCGAGAGCTTGGCAACAACAGGAAGCACGAATCTAAATGGAAACTTTGAGTTGCTGCAGATGAAGAGATGAAGCAGATTTGTTACCGATTTCTCTCTCCGGTGTGAGGATGTCTCGGAGGTGCAGGACCCAGGAGACGCTGTGAAGACTCTGCGTGGCCCCTCTGCCTGCCAGGAGAGGAAGCACATTTGCAGAGAGAGAGAGACTTAGAAAGACGGTTCATTACAGCTGTCAGGAAAAGCCAGAGAGGAACCGCCCAGGGCTGCAGCTGCCATGGCGGAGCAAAGAAACCAGAGATGATGAATGAAGTTGTTGCAGAATCTGGAAACTTCAGGACCTGTGGGAGCCCCAAACAGCTGACTCTGTTCTGATCTCTCAAATAGCGCTTTGGTGAACTGTAATTATTTTGCATTTCTCAGCAACATACATGAGCGGCCAGGCAGGTGCTGCTTTTTCCCCTCTGAACACTGTTTTGGAAAGACATAAAGTGCGTGGTATGATTCATGAGCAGGACAGTGACTTCATCTCTAAGGACAGCCTTATTAAATATGTAGGACCACTCCAGCCTCAGACTCTGGAGTAAAGGATGTCGCTAACCCTGCCCTTTCGCCCTTTGGTCTCCAATAGCAATCAGTGCGACACCACGATCCATTTCTCAAGAGAAAGCTAAGTGGGCAGTGGTAATGTCATTGTGCATTTCCAAAAAGAAACCCCTTGGCTGATGAGCCAGAGAAAATGGACTTGGAACAGCCAGAGAAATTCTAATGCTCTGAAGACAGAGGGCATCTTGAGCTGGATCTTGAACATCGGAGAGGACAAAGACAAGACTTTCCATGGAAAGGTGGAGGAGGATAGCCTTGGGGGGGGGGAGGAGGGAAGCGAGGGAAAGGGGCCAGGCGTAGGAGCCTCGAGCAGAGAGGGGATTCTGCTCTTCCCAGGAAGAGGAGAGCATTTCCCAACGCCCCTGGAGACGTGTGAGTTACCTGCTCTGTGGAGTGATGGCAACACTTGGCTGAGCAAGTAGGTGATTCTCTATGGCGGCTTTTGGCAACCTTGAAGCTTCCTTGTCTGTCGGCTTCCTAGCATCATCGCCGTGTGGCATCTCCCACCATTTCTCCGTCTCCTCCTCCTCTCGCCTTCACCGGTCCGTCCTCCTCAGTTCATCCTCTAGACGCTGGCGTTCCCCAGGGCTGGGGCCTGGCTCTCTTTTCTTCTTGCTCCAGTTAGGTGGCTCTCCTTGGGTATGCCACAAAAAAAGAAAATGAATCCAAGGTGAAACAAACGTAAGAGAGAACAGATTACACAACGTAAAGCGAATTTCCACTGGGCATCTCAACCTGCCTCATGAACCAAATAGCCCTTGGAAGCAGTAGTCAAGGAATCATTTGGTGAAAGTTGACAAATGACCTGCCAACGCTCTGTTAGTCATTCTGCCAGGACTAACTGTCCGTTACTCTGGGTGCCCCAAATCCTACCTTCCTATCCATTTCAGCTGAGCTCTAACCACATGACTACTATATGGCGTCTCAAATGTTACCACACTCAGATGTGCAAATAAAACGTAGCTTCTTTATTTCCTACAGCTGGTTGAATTTTCCTTCCCAAGCTCCACCTGGCTGGATAGAGGGATGGGAGGGAGTCTTACTTTCTGCAATCAGCCTCTGCCACCCTAACTACCATCTTTTAGGTGAATATTCAGTTTCCCAGCATTCCCGCTCTCCCAAGGAGGCATCTGTGGGTCTAGGGGCATCCAGGTTCTCAGGGCATTGGGTTGGGCAGCACCCCTGGCCTCATACCTGTGGGTCTCCACTAAGAGGGGGCTGCTTTGCCCTCTGTGGGTTCTCTGACTGGCATCCACTGAGAAGTGGTGTTTGTGGTCCTGTTCCTGGGCATTCAGCTGGTGTTGGAAGCTGACTCCTAGCAAAGATAACACGGTCTGTTTTCTCTCCATGCTCCTAGGAAGTGTGACCAGTGCAACTTTCCAGGAAGTTGACCATAGACTGCTCCAGCACACCCCTGCTGGGACGTGAGACTGCTCAACTAGGCAAAGCATTTGCATATCAAACGACTGTGTATTTATCAAAACTCCTTCTAGATCCTCGCTTTACTGTGCCCACCAAACGCAAACTATTAGATGGAGAACTTTGCCCAGCCGCAGTTGGATCTCCCCATTGAAAGACCCACCTTAAGTCACTGAAGACATGTAGTGGGCTGAATGGTGCCCTCCCCCCTGCAAAGATATGTCCACATCCTAATGCCTGGATTCTGCGAATGTGACCTTATTTGAAAAGAGGGTCTTTGCAGATGCAACTAAGGATCCTGAGACGAGGAGACCATCCTGGATTATCTTGGTGGTACCCAAATCCAATGCTGAGAGTCCTTATAAGAGATGCAGAGACAGAAGAGGAGGGAGCAGTGTGGCCATGGAGGCAGAGATTGGAGTGATGTGGCCGTAAGCCAAGGAATGCCAGCAGCCACCAGAAGGTGGGAAAAGCAAAGACCAGATTCTCCCCAAGAGCCTTTGCAGGAAGTGTGGTCCTACCAACTTTGGACTTCTGGCCTCCAGAACACTGAGGGAAGAAATTTCTGTTGCTTTTAGCCAGCCAGTGGTTGTAATTTTTTACAGCAGCCACAGGAAAGTAATACAAGCCTGGACCTCAAAACCCTATATATGTCGACACTTGACATCCTCAACCAAGATGCTACTCAGACTCTGTTGAGGTGGGGTTATGCCTAACTATGGTGGGTAATAAACTCAGTTGTGCTCGGTCAACAGGTCATTTGTGGTCTTCTGGGGGAATGACAGTCAATAGCTTTCTTCCTTTAACTCAGACCCTTTCTCTTAACCACCATGTTATAATGCCTCCCAAGACTCTACAAAGAAAATACCCAATAGCGGTTGAAGATCTCTGTCTCTCTCCACCATCTCTCATCTATATCTATGAGAAAGAGAGAGCGAGCAAACCTTTGGATCACACTGAGATAATTCCCCTTCTCATAAGGATTCTCTCCTAGGAATTTGATGCATTTGTCCTGCGGCATCTCGGTCCAGAAAATTGATGAATTAACTTATTTGTTCATTCTTTGCCCATTTACTGGATTTTTTTTATTTACATACGTTTTAGCAAGACCCTTGGGAACCTAGAATTAGTACACAAAAATGCTTGATAGTGTGTAGAGTGGAGAATACTTAAGT
This sequence comes from Equus asinus, assembly GCF_041296235.1. Taxonomy (NCBI): domain Eukaryota; kingdom Metazoa; phylum Chordata; class Mammalia; order Perissodactyla; family Equidae; genus Equus; species Equus asinus. Next base: position 3,685,253 of record NC_091803.1, on the reverse strand, counting down.
AAAATGGAAATGGGAAGAAAATACACGTCTAAAACGTGTCTTATGGGTGCCTAATGGCCTCCTCCTGCATGAGTATTGATGCTTTACCCAGAATGGAGCCAGTTCCAGCTGATGGCAGTCGCTCCAAACAATGGGAGAATTACAGCATGCTTAAAAACATGTAGAAAAAGACGAAAACTCCCACTTAATAACACTCAACATGGATGCTTAAATGCCTGCTACCGTGTTGGCATTGATAAAAGATCAGCACGCCCAAGATTTTATACGACAGCCCTGATTTCAACTATTCTGTCTTTTGGTCCGTTTCTGTGTTATAATTTGAACACTGCAATATAGAAACAAGCCCGGTTAACCATGAGAACTATCCATTCCTCTCTTCCAGAAATATCTGAGTGACACAAAGTGGAAAGTCACAGGTTTTGGACTCGGGTACCATACTACCTGTGACCTTGGACAGACTGCTCCAGCTCTCTCTGACTCCATATCTTCATCGGTCACTAGTGAGGAGTAAATGAGGTCACCCACGTTCTGGGGTAATATTGTGAAGAATTCACCAGCATGTTCCTTTTTCTTCCTCTGTTAGACCCTGGATGTTGTCACTTATAACTGGAGGGCAGTCTTTGGCCCCAGGGGATCAGGAACATCACATCGAATCACCGAATCTTTTTTTTTTTTTTTTTAAGATTTTATTATTTCCTTTTTCTCCCCAAAGCCCCCCGGTACATAGTTGTATATTCTTCGTTGTGGGTTCTTCTAGTTGTGGCATGTGGGACGCTGCCTCAGCGTGGTCTGATGAGCAGTGCCATGTCCGCGCCCAGGATTCGAACCAACGAAACACTGGGCTGCCTGCAGCAGAGCGCGCGAACTTAACCACTCGGCCACGGGGCCAGCCCCTCGAATCACCGAATTTTAAGTTTGAAAGAACCAAGGCCTAGATCTAAGACAAAGAGATTTGGTATAATCAGTGTGGTGGAGGCAACAGCCCCAAACTTATGTCACCGCGGAAGCAATGAGTCTCCCCTGAATTTGTGTCGAAGAAGGCAATTGGAAAGAGAGCAGAAGTCCGGACGCTGGTGAGATTTCTGCACCCTGCACCCCCACCAGGTGAATAAGAAGGTTTGGGGGGAGGGTCTCCGTGAGCCCAGATAGTTAGAGTCAGAAGGCGGGGGGTAAGGAAGAGGACACATTAACGCACCTTATTAAAAACCTCCTCAGAGCATGGAGATCTGAATTTTAGACACTGTCTTTTCAAGGGACTTATCTCACCTGCAAAATGGGAATACTGACCACATGTAAGAAAAAGAATGCGGTCACTGAAGTCAGGAAATCTGAGTTGGAATTCTGTCTACAGTAGACAGATAGCGTACCCCCACCTGCTGTATAGGCTGGTCTGTGTCACTGGCGGAAAACAGCAGAAGTTATGGGATGCCGCCGTCTAGATTGGGGTGTAGAAGACACTGCCGCTTCCTTCTTCACCCGCCTCTCTCCTGGGTCGCTGGCTCTGCAGGAAGCCAGCTGCTGCATCTTGAGCAGCCCTCTGCAGAGGCCCACGTGGTGAGGCGCTGAGGCCTGCTGCCCACAGCCACGTCGGGGAGCTCGGAAGCCCGTCTCCCAACCCAGTCACGGCTTCAGACAACTTCAGCCCTAGCTGACATCTGGGCCGTAATCTCACGAGAGACCCCAGGCCGTAATCTCACGAGAGACCCCAGGCCAGGGCCACCCGGCTGAGCCCCTCCCAGCACACACTCCCCGTCCCCCACTACAACCCCAGCACACGCTCCCCGTCCCCCACTACAACCCCAGCACACGCTCCCCCCGACCTCCAATCCCAGATAGAAACCCCTACCGTTCTCCCTTCGAGGAGGTGGATCTGAGTTCTAACTCCCTCCTCCCCGTCTGACCGCCTTTCGATAATAGTCACCCTCTTTCCTTGCCACCGTCTGGTGTTTCAGTTTTTTTTTTTCCACTGGCCCTCCTGTGCACCAGGTAAACAGACCCGTGTTTGGGCTCGGTAACAGTGTCCTTATGAGAAGAGGCGATCAGGACACAGAGCGAAACCCTGGGCTCTCACGCACAGAGTGAGACCCGGTGGGGACGGAGTGGGAAGGCGGCCACATGCAAGCCCAGGAGAGGCCTCAGGAGAAACCAAACCTGTTGACACCTCGATGTTGGACTTCCAGCCTCCGGAACTGTGAGAATAAATTTCTGTTTTTAAGGCTCCCAGTCTGTGATGTTTTGTTCTGCCAGACCCAGCAAACCAATACAACGACTCAGACTTTTTGCTGCTCTGCATGTGTTCACGAATTAACCACAAAAACACTTGGGGTATTGATTTGGGGGTTTCAGATAAATCTTAGCAAGTAGGCAAATTCCCAAACACTGAATCTATGAATAATGAGGATTGACTGGACTGCCACCAAGCCCAGTGCATGGTCTGTTCCTTGTGGCCGTAATCAAATATGCAGATTTTGATTGAATCCCAGCCCCACCAGCAGAGAGCAGGCCCCCAATCTCAGAGGGACAAGTGGGTAAAACAGAGATGCAAGGAGAGAAATTTCTCACCAAGCAGCCAGCTCTGTCAGCACGCTGTGGGCCTATTTTTTCCTCGACTCACTTATATCTCAAATTCCTTCCACAGGTTTCACTTCCTTTTTTTTCATTTTTATTTTCCTTTTTCTTTAGTGCAGGGTGTATTCGGGAGGGCCAGAGGCTGACTGAAGCATGCAGGGTGGCCCGAACCCCACGGGGCCTGCTCAGATTTCCTCCCACTGCTTCAGTGCGTGGACGGGTGCCCTGCTATGGAGCATCCCAGCCTTATGCACAGCTCGTTAAAAACCGCGACTCTGCTGACCCAAAATCAGTGAGACATGGCGCCTCTCTGTTCTTTTCCCGGTAATGAGCAGCGATTTCCGCTGGGACATTTGCCCTCTTAACAAGCTACCCCTTGGGTCACTGGCTGGGATTAAAACGTGGCTGGAAGGGGTGAGCAGGGTTTATGATTCTCAAAAATATCGACCTCACGACCCTGGACTCATTAGCACCACGCTGTACAAACAAGGATATGGCCCAGATAGGATCTCTCCTTAGCAAAAACTGGCCACTACGTATTCAGGTAAAGTGGAGAGATGTCTTTATCTTCCCTGATAACACAGCTTATCGCCACCTTTTGATACAACCGTAACCAATGTCGTGAAATCAACTGCTCTGTATGTCAGAGAAGTTCGTCATCTCTCGTCCACTTAGCAAGGATCTTTTTTATAAAATGCATTATGAACAATAATTCTTTTAAAATCACTGTGATATGAAAACCTTATATATTCTAAAATTAGACTTTTTTCCTTTTTCAAGCTGATCAATAACTTTTTGAAAAGATAATACATTCACGTGGTTCAAAATTCAGAGGATACGAAACAATACATAAGGGAAATCTTCCTTCCACCTCGTCCTGCGCAACCTCATTCTTCTCTCTAGAGGCAACCCATCTCATGGGTCATCGTCCACATGTATACATTTCCAGACATATTTCTTACGTATAGACATCCAAACACATGCATGTGCACATGGTATAACACAGATACTCTTCTATATCTTGTCTTGTTCATTTGACTATACTGTCCTTTCGCATTATTTGCAGATTCTGCATTTGGGAATTTGCCTACTTGCTAAAATCTATTTGTAACCCCAAAGCAATACTCACAGTGCTTCTGCAGCCATTTGCAGACCTGCTAGGGCAGTGAAAGCTTTGAGTCGCCCCACTTGCTCCTTCCAGCTGTGAATGAACAAGCCGATGCTCTACGTCCTTGTTTCAGCTCTCACGCCGTGAACAAGAGTGCCACGAGTTTTGCACTTTTGTGATCTTCGTTGGTGATTTCGTTGTTTAAAATGGCCCCTGAGTGTGGTGCTGAAGCTGGCTCATGTTCGGAAGCGTGAGGAGGCTGGGATGGGCCTGATGGAGAGAACACGTGGGTTAGAGCGGCTTTGTTCAGACGTACATTCTATCGCTGTCGGTCGTGTGTTCAACGTTTGTCAATCTACAGTGTATGCTAACGGAGGCGTCTTTAAACAGGAACACACATAAAAGGAGGTTATGAATTGACTGGTTGTGTATTGGACGAGAACGTTGTGACCAGAGGCTCAAAGGAACCTAACCCCATATTTCCCCTGGGAGCAGTGGTTCAGTATTTGCTAATTCAGGGTTTGAGGCAACTTTACAGAACGTAATTATAGTGAATAAGAAGAATCGACTGTATATTTTGGCGGGAGCTCTGTATCTTATGGCTGAATCCATTATATCGATGTGTCACGATACGTGTAATAGTCCTCTCCTCTGTTGACGGGCGTTAACTTGTTTCCAGCCATTGGTTTTACAACGTCTATAAGTTCTTAAATAGTGGCTTCAAGTTATCTGACACCCTTCTCATCGCGAGGTGGGGTGTGTGTTGTTTTCCCTTGAATTCGAACAGGCTTGTGACTGGCTTGGCCGATAAAGTATGGTGGAACTGACGTGGGCATCTTCTGAGTCCACGTCACCAAAAACCATGCAACTTGTGCCAACTCTCTTGGATGTCCATTCTCAGGATGCCCGTGCAGAATGGTCTCTCCTTGGACCCAGCTGTCACGCCGGTAGAAGCCCAAACCACAGGAGGAGGCCATGCTCAGGTGTTCTGGTTGATACTCCAAGCTGAGCCCACTCTTGAGGCCACCCCAGCCCAGGTACCAGACATTTGAGTGAAGAAACTTCCACATGATTTCAGCTCCAAGTGAGCAAATCGCTCCCAAATAGTGTAGTCTTCTTAGATGAGGCCACAGACATCCCAGAGCGGAGACAAGCCATCCTTTCTCCCTCCTGTACAGATTCACGACCCACAATATTGCAGTGCGGGTTGCTTTATGCTACGAAGCCTGGGGTGGTTTTTCACAGCAGTGGTGCCTGGAATGGAATTGGGTTCCTGGCGTGGGAGCACTGGCGTAACAAAAACCTAAAACTTGTGGCACTAATCTGGAGGCCAGACAGTGGGCAGAGTGGATGGGCTACCACTGAGGGCTTCAAGGAATGTGGAGAAAATGCTGTTGGAAGCTGGTGGGGAGGAGACACTGGTTACGTGGTGGCAGAAAGGTTCGCAAAATGGCTGCCTGTGGCAACATGATAGATAGGCAATGTTTGTAACGAGCTGATGGATCTGGCTAGGAAGATTTCAGGCAAAATGGTGACATGTCAGCTGATTTATTTTTATTAAATTACCTCTTCTCTGAACTGTCTCTTCATAGCCTTTGTCCTTATAAAAATTTTGTTATTAGTTTCTTCTTATTAGGGAATTTAGACATTTGTGATATGAGTGGCAGATATTTTTCTATTTGTCATTTGCCTCAGGGCCCTACTTAGACTGGATTTTCATACAGAAGTTTATTGTCATTATATTACTATTATTATAATGTAATCAAATCTGTTTTTTAATTATAGTTTCTGAAATTGTATCATAGATACATAGCTCCCAAATCTGGGATTATTTTTTAAACCTGTGATATTTCTTTTTATCACTTTTGTGGTTTCCTTTTTAAAAATAATTTCCATCTTTGTTCTAACTTATTTATTATTTTTGTGGATGTGAGAATGGCCACCCAGTTGTTCTAAGACCATTGATTGAGATGCCAATTTTGTCATAAACTAAATTCTCATGGATATTTGAGTCTATTTCTGGACTTTTCCTTCTGTTCCATAGATTTTTTTCCCGTCTATCCATGTGTTAGTATTACACTGTTTCAATGATTATATGTTTAAAATAGGTTTTAATAAATAAATAATAAAATAAATACATTTTAATACTCATCTTCCCTTCTTTTTCTGATATCCTATCTGTTTCTACTTGTGTTTCCATGTTGACTTAGCATCAGCTGTGTAAATGAAAGAAAGAAACACCCTATTGGTATTGTTCTTGGGGTTACGTTAGATTTATACACCAATTTTGGAAGTGTGGGCATCTTATTATGCTGAATCTTCTGATCCAAGAATGCGGTATATGTCTTCATTTATTCTGGGCTTATTTTGTGCCCCTCAGGAGCATTTTTAAGTTTTCTCCATAATGACCTCGCATATTTATTCTTAGGTATTTTATCTTTGTTCTTGCTGTTACTGCTTTTTCGGGGAATTATTCCTTCTGTTATATATTCTAATTAGTTGTTTTATATGTGAAGCCATTTTTTATACAGTAATATTGTTTTTTTCTTTCCCTTTTTTGCCTGCAGTTTTAGACAAAGAAAAGTCTGTCTTCTATTTGTGATTCCCATTTCATCCCACCTCCCCTGCTTCTCACACTCGACCGACACTTCCAGGGGGATTTCTGCATCCTCTGGGGGCATCCAGTTCATGTCACTGCAAACAGGGGAAGGCCTTCTTTAGCCAGAAGTGTCCTTTACGGCTCTTTCTGAGACATGCAGCCGCTGTCGGTCACAGTTCCTGTTATTTGCAGTCAAAGACAATCCTAACCAATGAGAAGACAATATGGCGAAAGCAGGGCTTCACAATGCGGATGGGCGGGGCCCCATGACATCATCCCGGCACCAATGTGAGGGCTACCTGTGGATTTTTCAGCCCATAAATGCTGTTTTGTAGGAAACCAGTTTGACTTGAGCTCTCTGGCCCCTGCACCAAGAGATTCCCCAGTGACTCAGAAACAACGCTCTATTCATCCTTGAAGTCGCTATTCACTGACTGCCACTGGGTGACGGGCATGTGTCACCGTCCGTGGACTTTTACAGTCAGATACTGGAGATTTACCTTGTTCTTCTGATTGTGTCATGTTGTCCTAATTTCTTCATGTTCCTTGTAGCTTTGCATGAGTATCTGCACGATTGAAGAAACAGCCCCCTCTCCCGGGTTTTACGGACTGGCTTTGACTGGGAAAGACCCTCACCAGCCCACCTGGCTAGAGAGTCTGGGTTTTTGTTCCTTGCTCTCCTAGATGCCCAGTCTTTTTTTTTTCTTTCTTTCTCAGGAGCCCAGAATCTCTTGCTCTCTCTCATCTCTGACTATGTCAGTTCCATCAGTGGTCCACGTGAGGCGAGATAGAAACAGGCCCCTCAGGTACATATTCAGAGAGTCCACCTGCTGGCTAGTGGACCTCGGGCGACTGTGGCCGTGTCTCCTCCATCTGTTTCGTCACTCACGGAATGACTCAGGCCACCAAGGCAGGTTTGACCACTATAAAGTTTTAAATGGTGTTTAATTGTATAATTTTAAATGGTTGCCATCCTTTGTTACTGCTTAATGCATACATGAAATACACCATTATTCAAAGATGAGAAGCATATGGAACTCTGAATTTTAAATATAAGTTTGAGTAGGAGAATAAAAAGGAAGAAAGAGTCTTCAAATTTGTCTCTAGATGACACTCGCAGCTCTTTACTGGATCCGTAAATTACAGTCATTGTATTAAAAATGGCACATTGAGATGCCTTTATATTCTAAAGACTATTGTTACCAAGAGAGAGTGCACCGACGACGACACTGCCTAATTTGACTTCCCATCTTTTGGGAATATAGCCTTCATTCCATCCATCTCCACAATGTGCTATCTGTGCAGAAACGCCAGCAGGCAGCTCTTGAAACCATCTCTTATCTTTTCACTTAAAAACGAAACACAAAACTTATTTTTAGACAGCTGATGATTTTGAAATTCATGATTTAAGAATTTCAAGCATCGAGTCAATTTTTGTCCATTTTTAGGATGTAATGGATAGTTGAATTTCAAATTTATGTTTCAATATTAATTTTTAATTTTTTAGTAAACAAATCAAGCCTTTTGTATAAAGTTTATTGGAAAGGCCCACCTATTTCTCTACATTTCATGAAATAAATGTTTATATAATAAATTGTGTTAAATATGCTTTCAAAAGGATACTGCCTAAAATGAAGTGTTTTAACTTGAAATCTCTTCTTTATCGTACACCATGTGTGCAGAATTATCTGATCGCTTTGGCCGAGTCTGAGAACTACATTTCCCAGAGTGCCCTGCCCCATAAGCTTCAGGATTAGGTTGGAGGAAAGAGGAATTTATGGGAGATTCGAGAGAGGGAAGAGCAGCTGCTGTTCGCAGAAGAACACGGTCAGGTGTAGGATGGACAGACCCAAGGTGGCCTGGGTCCAGGCATCCTCATCTCCTCCATTCTCCCTGGGGGTCCACGTCCTTTGGGCTCCATGTTCCTGCATCCTCCACTCTTGCACCCGCAGACCGTGGGTCCAGAGGGACCGTAGCCGCACAGGGTAGGTGTTTCTACAGTCCTCTCATGGACTTCCCAGCCACAGCCCACTGAAGTTGTAGCTTGTGCTTGACCTCTTGATTCAACTTGTCCACCTCCCCGTGCCTCGGGGGAACTGCGGAGTGACTTCTCTACCAGCTCCGCCTTCCAATGCCCCATTACCCCAGCTCATCCACAAGTGTGTGAGGTCCAAGATCTATACAAAACTCCTAATCCCATAATACTCATAGTGGCTCTGCTTCCCTGACTGAGCCCTGACAGATGTACCTAGAAAAAGTTGTGGAATGGTTAAAACTCCCAAAATGGTTGCTATGATTACATATTACTGTGGTTGGGGCTCGTGACTCAGAATACATCAGGAAACCTCAGGTAGGGGTACAACTAAATGCGATTGCGTTTTTATCCCTTGGTACGATATTTCAAAAAACCCAAACCCCAAACTTGCAAACCTCCAAGTCCCACGAAGCCAATTTTGGAGGAAAACATGACCACCGTTATCTGTATTTTATTCTCAGGACCCGGCGCAGACACTTCTCAAAGACGCTGACGCTGGCTAGTATTTTCTGCCCTAGCCTTGGAGCGCTTGCTCCGATGGTTTTAGAAAGCCTGTCCTGGTCTGATCCTTAAAGCCACGGAGGCTTTTGGACGCCAGGGAAAATCTGGCTGTAGTTGAAATCCGATCCTGGTAGCGATCACTTACATTCACCTTGGGATTTAAATAAATTTAAATAAAATATTTCACCTACTAGCCAGTAATTAAGAGTTCGTCTCTCTAGTTAAGATTTAATCTCTCTGGTCAGGATTTCATCTATTTATTTGACACACGCAGTGCTTTGCTTGCTTTTTAATTGAATTAGTCAACAACTTTTGCACGTCAGGCGATTACCCCATTAAAATCTTCATTTCTGACTTCCCCCAAAGCAATCAGAAGGTGCAGCATTTTTGGGCCCCCAAACCTGCTTGCCAACAGGTGGCTGGGGCTGAGCACCAACTACCCTTCTGGGCAGAGAGCCCTAGAGAGCCCAGTCCCCACCAACCCCTGTTGTCTTACCCCCAGTGCATTGTCTGCGTTTACACTGCCTGCCAGACTCCTGAGGGCACTGGAGTTTACAGCCCCCAGTGGTCTGTGACAAGGTCTTTTCCAGTGGACGCTTCCCAGGCATTGATCCCCAGACACAGGAAACTACAAGCCCTTCTTCTCAGGCCACAGGGTCCCTGGACACACAGTTCTGGCCCTTGAGACAGGATAAGCAGGAGACGTTCTTAAATTTTGGTCAACTGACATTTTTCATTTTTTTCTTCCTGGGAGACCTCAGCCCACATGCAAGCTTTTTATGCTTCTGTTTTTGTTTGCTTGCTTTCCATTTCTTTGTTGACTTTGAGATCCTGTTGGCCTGGATGATGTTATCCACACCCATGAGCCTTGGGCTGTCTCTTCGGGAACAGCCTGAGCATGAGTTGCACCCAGAGGTTCCGGCATTGTCGAAGCTTCTGATTTTGCTTATTATTATACTGATTTCACGGTGATTTTTTCCTCCACTATTGCAAAGTCTGTCTTTAATCATTTTCAGCTTTTTACATCAGCCTTTTCACAGGAATTTTGGAGTGGTTGATTTTCCGGCTGTAATGGGGTGTGGGGCTGTACAAGTCCCCACTTTCGTCTCCATTCCTCGACCTACCTTCCCCTAACATCCCGTGCTCTAGCAGACCGAGCGCCCGCAGGTCCATGGACCTCGCACACACTTCTCTTTGCTTAAATGGCCCTTTCTCTCTCTTAGCTGCCTGGGGAATCCCTCAGTTGAGTTTCCTTCCTGGGAGAGGATTCTCTGATCTCTTCGGAGGAGCAGACCCCTCTGTCCGGCCTGTAGGTCTCTATGACCCTGGCTCATCCATTTATAAGAGCATCTTTCTCAGAGTTTTGCATCTGTTTATGAGTCTGCTCGCCCACTCAGCTATGAGCTCCTTCAACCCTGGGACTTTCTTTGATTAAACTTTTGTCCACTTTGCAGCTCTAGTTTGAGAATACTATGGGAATGTATTGGTCAGCTTTTGCCACAACAGTGCTGCATAACAAATCGACCCCCAACTCACTGGTGTACAATAAGGAGCATTCATCTCTGGCTCACCTGTTTGCCGGGTGGCTGGAATTTGGCTGATCTGAGCTGGGTTTGGCTCTGCTTGGCTTGAAGGACGAGTCCACTTCATGTCTGCTCTGTGGGTCCCTTATTCTGGGGTCGGTGGATACCTAAGGCGTGCTCTTCTCATGGTGATGGCCAAGCCCATCTGGACGAGCATGGTTTAAGCCTTTGCATCTCTCCTGCTAACACCCTCCTAGCCAAAGCATGACTTACGGCCAAGCCCAGTATCCCGCGGTGGGGAAACACTCTGCCCACCATGAAGCCATGGTGAGGATGTGGATGTGTGATACAAGGGAGTGAAACATTCACACCAGCAATTCAGTTGACGCCAGGGTGCCTAAATATTTGTGGAATCCACAAATAAGGGATATTCAAGAGATTCAGAAAGAGTCCTCATTATCTGGATGGAATTTAACAACTGCAGATTTACCCACACGGGACACCAAACTTTGGGAGGCTGCTTCTGATGTGTCCCTGAGCATCACCCCACCCGTTTCTGGGAGCAGCCCCATCTCAAATCAGCCTGGAGGGTCAAAGCTCCAGGGTTCAGGGGCATAAACCGACCACAGGCTTGACTGGGATTGTCCAGCGGCTTCGTGAAGCAGTGCAAACATACCGCTATCTGGGGAAAGCGTGCCACCAGCCCCCCACCAGATCCCCTACTAACATTCACTCCTGCATCGAAAGGGCGCAAAAGGCTGAAACCACATCAAATTCTTGTCGACCGTCTTATTTTATTATCTCATCATGGTAAGATGAGTTTTGGTATACGTATGGGAATTATTAACGAAGCTTATGAAGGAGCAAATATTTTGGCTCATTATCGTTCTTTTCTTATTGTTTGTTCTTTTGATTATTTGTGGAATTCCATTAAAGAAAACCGAGGGAGATGGGCCCTTTCTGGGCTCCTGCTCATGGATTTTTATGCAATGAAATTTGTTTTTAAGGTTCGTCTCCGTCAAGTTGGTGCAGAATTTTCCTTCACCATTTGTAGAGAGGCAGCGGTCAGGAGTAATATGCATAAATATTTCTTTCCTAAACAGTTAATTCTTACTCCTAAAGTGATTTTGGGGAAGTTGAGGGGAATAAATGTTCATTATGTAGCAGAAAATGTGGAATAATTTCATCGGCATTTTCAAACGCCTGCCTGTGAAATAAAGGTAAGACCCACAAAGTGAATGGATGTTGGAATTGCCCAGGTCGGGACATCTGTCCAGCGTGGAGAGAACGGGAGAGGGAAGGGATCACAAAAGAACATATTGGGTCAGTGAGTGTGAGCTTCAAAACCCTCTGACCCTACTGTCACTTGAGGCTGGAGATGAAAAAATTACCAGTAGAAGAGCATCTGGCTAATTACCCTGATAGAACGGCCACACCGCCCGTGCGGCTTGTGTCCATCACTGTGGGGCAACGCTCCAACACTCATGTAAGGAGACGAGCTTTGGCTGAGAAATGGCTCATTGTCATCATTTTCTACGAAAACCACATGGATTTTTTGAGGGTATTAGCTTTCGCTCCAAGGTCCAGTGACCTCGATACGTTTTATAAAGCGCATTTCTCTTGTCCAGGGTTTCTCAGCTTCGGCACTACTGACGGTCTTTGCTGTGCGGGATGTCAGGCGCACTGTAGGAGGTTTAGCAGCATCCCCGGTCTCTACTCACCAGATGCCAGCGGTACCCAGTGTGACAACCGCAAATGTCTCTGTCATTGCCACACTCTTTCTGGCAGAGGCAAAATGGCTCCTAGTCGAGAACCACTGTTCCAGTCCCATCTACAAACAATGAGGTGCTTGGTCATGAGGGAGATGCAAATTAAAAGAAGAATTAAGTGCTAATTCCCTCACCGGCCTTGCAGTAACGTCAAGCTGGATCACGTAGAGTGTTGACAAAATTGCAAGGAAACAGGTGGCTCCCAGGGGGAGTATCGGGGCAAAGATTTTGGGGGGCCGTTGGTAGTTTCTATTCAAACTCAAAATGCACATATCCAATGACAGAGACCTCTTTTCAGTATCAACCCAGGAGAAATAGGGACACTTTTAGAGGAGGAAGCATTTAAACTATTTAAACAACGCTCATCGCAAAATTTCTTGGTCTAGTGAAAACGGAAAACCTGCGGCCGTCAGCTGGAGAGCCGATAATTAGTGTGACTGGTGCTGTGGACTGTTTTGCAGCAGCTAAAAATAATTAGGCACATCTGTGTGGACTAACGTGATGGAGCACCAAGACGTAGTGTTAAGAAAATAAAAAGCAAATTACCAAATGAAAGGTACAGAATAATTTCATTTATGTTTCTCTCTCACACACACAAACATGATGCTTTCTTCAGTTGTGTGATTGGGCATGTAAATAGGACTATGTAGAGAAAAGTCTGGAAACATTCCCTGGGAGTGGTGGGCAGGGGCACTGTGACCCTTGTCTCCTTTTCCTTAAGGCTTGGTGGCAACTGTGCTGGGAGTCTGGGCAAGCGGAAAGACAGGGGAGGGGGTTACGTTAAGGGTGAAGTGGGGGCTTTGAGAGCCCCACCTTTCACAGCCAAGCATGCATTTAAGAAGCAGAGAGAGAAGGGCTCTGGGGAGAGAGGGGTAGGGAGTGAGGTGTGTAGGGAGCAAGGAAATAGCACAGGCCAATGTTCATTCAGAAGTAGGACATCATAAAAAAAAAAAAGTGGGACATCATAGGGGCCGGCTCTGTGGCTTAGTGGTTAAGTTCAGCTCACTCCACTTTGGCAGCCCAGGTTTGATTCCTAGGTGTGGACCTACACCACTTGGCAGCCACGCTGTGGTGGTGACCTATGCACAAAGTAGAGGAAGATTGGTACAGATGTTAGCTTGCAGTGAATCTTCCTCAGCAAAAAAAAAAAAAAAAAAACAACCCAGTAGGACATCATATATGCATGTTCACAATAGCCAAAAGGTGGAAACAAACCAGTGTCCACCAATGGATGAACAGATAAACAAAATATAGTATATCCATGCAATGGAATATTATACAGCCATAAAAAGAAATAATGACACATGCCACTACATGGATGAACCTTGGAAACATGATGCTCAGTGAAAGAAGCCAGTCACAAAAGGTCACATGTTGTCTGATTTCTTTCATACGGAATGTCCAGAATAGACAAATGCACAGAGACGGGAAGTGGATTAATGGCTGCGGGGGCTGGAGTCGGGCTTGGGAATGGTGAGATGAATCCTGAAGGATATTGCCTGTCTTGAGATGACAAAAATGTTCTAAAATTTGACTGTGGGATGGTTGCAAACATCTGTGAACACACAAAAAGCCACGGGATCACACTTTACGTGGACGAATTGTAGCTCAATACACCTGTTTCAAACAAGATACTCAAAGGCTCCCCATTGCTTTTCACGTCAAGTTAGGGGTCTTCAGAGCAGCCTGCAGAGCCCAGAATGGCTGGACCCCACCCCGGTCGCCGGGAGACCGCCTCTCTGTCCGGCCTCCCTTCTCCGCGCACACTCTGTCTCAGATGCTGCTCACGTCTGAGCCCTGGTCTCACCTGGCCCCATCCCGCTCTCCAGGGCAACGGCATCTTTTCCTTCCTTCTGCTCATCACACTTTGGGAAGTGTCTTTGCTTTCGTTTCGTGAGCATCTGGTTCTCTCACAAGACCCTGAGCTCCGCTGAACCAGGTGCCAAGCCTCCTACATCTGCATCCCCCAGCACAGGCCTGGCACGGGGAAGGCGGCCCCGTACATATTAATCACTGTGACTGAGATGAATGGAGACGCTCGTTCATTTCCACACACCTGTGGGGAATGCATCGCCAGTCTCCAAATGCATGCAAAAATCATTCTAATTGCTTTTCTTCTTCCCGGCTGAGAATTAATTTCATATAGTTGCCTATCCTTGAGTTGGAAATAAACTTGGAGAAGACACTGTCATTGATTACATGAGGCTCCAAAACCCAGAATCCCAGCTGACCTTTCCGTCCACAGCCTCTTAGGGTTGGGGGAGGGGAGAGGGTATGCAATTAAGTCAGAGACGTTACGGAAACCCAGGACAGAATTTGGGGACCCACCTTCCTTACCCTGTCTGAAAGGTAGGCCTCTGTTGGAACCTTGACACAAACTTGTCAAAGTGTCCACTCATGTCAGGCTTAGGTCTTAAGATATTTATTATTTCCTGAGAGTTCGTTACAATGAGGTCAAAGAGAAGCGTAGGAATGGGAGATTGATGAGAGGGGGAACCAGGCTTTCCAAGGGTAAAACCAGGCCACACTCATCAACGCTATTCTCTGATGCGGTCCACACCGTCAGTCCCCTCACTGGCCTGCGTTAGTTTCTTAGGGCCGCCATAACAGAATACCACAGACGAGCTGGCTTAAACTATGGTTCTGGAGGGTGGAAGTCTGAGATCAAAGTGTCAGTGGGTTCGTTTCCTTCTGTAGGCCTCTCTCCTTGGCTTGGGGATGGCCGTCTTCTCCCAGTGTCTTCACATGGTCTTCCCTCTGTGTGTCTTAATCTCCTCTCCTTATAAGGACACAGTCCTATTGGAGCAGGGCCCACCCACAAAAATGCATTATAACTTAATCCCTCTTTACGGGCCCCGTCTCCAAATACAGTCCCATTCTGAGGTACCGGCGGCTAGGACTGTGACATACGAATTTTGAGGGGAACACAGTTCGGCTCATCACATCATCTGTGTGACTAACGGACAAGGGCAGGGTGGACCCATTCATATATAAACTCTTTCCAGGGTAGTAATGCCAGAATTAGATATTCTTTGAGTGCTATTTGGATCAAAAGTAGAGAAAACCCACCATGACTCTCACAACACATACTCTCTCCTCAGTATGACATGTTTGCTTATCATCTAAATAAATTGGAGACTAGCCGTCACAACTTTGGCAAATCTGACAACATAGTCATGGGTACAAAACAGACACTTGGTAAATGTTTAAAGAATTAATAAAGACCTTTCCATCAGCAGTTGGCTCATGCTATTGGAATCAAAGTCTGTTTCTCATCCGATGGAGGGTTGGACACAGACCTGATCTTTTTGATCAGGCATCTTCACGTGCCTTTGGAGACAATTCTTTTCACCTTATTTTCCAGCCCGTTGAGTGGCGAGTGTTTTCAAGCCTTGCAGACTGTCCAAGAGATATTTTTAAGTAAACAGAGCCTTTGGTTTCCCCTGGTCACCATGATCCTAAGAGCTGCCCTCATAAACAGGCTTCATCTGGCTGGTGGCTGGGGTGAAACTATCCTACTTGACATCTTTGTTAGTTTTTGACTTAACAAACAAACAAAAAATATTGTTTTTTAGGATTCCCTTGGCAGAAGACCTAGAAAAATACCCATTTGTTCCACTCAGTATGCTTATGGAGTCATTAGTGTGTGTGCCACGCACGATGCAAGGGGCTGGGTTAGCTGGACTGTTGACCTTGTCTTTCACTCAGGGTCAAGTCTCTTCCTTTGATGATGAAAAATTTCTAGATGTTTCTCAAAGTGCGGCCCAAGGGTTTCTTCTGGTCTGTTGGGACACTGGTTAAAAATTCAGACTAGAATTCTCTTATGAACATATCTGTGAATTTCTCCCATACTCCAAAAAGAAAAAAAGAGTGATAAAAAATGCAGACTTCATTTTCGGCAAGTGAAGATAGACTCCGATGGATAGGTAAACGCTGCCAGAAGCAGCTGAGTCCCTACGAGAGCCAGCAGAAGAAAATGGAGAGATGTTGAGGAGAGACCTAAATGGTAACAGTCCAGATGCTGTAAATCTCAGAAAACACCAGCAAAAAGGCAGTTCTGTAAGGTGAGAGACACACCCTGAGGGGGAGGGGCTTCTCATTTGCTGCTGGAATATGGGCAGAAAAAAGGCAGGTGACAGATGTTCCCACTGGAACCGGTTTGGAGACGTTTACCTGAAGATTCATGAAGACGCACCTTATTACAGGAAGCAATCTGCTCTTGCTGCCATTGGTGAGAAGTAAGACCTTGCATCTTGAAACCCTACAAGCCTTGAATGCCACCTGGGCCTCCCTCCCCACCTGCAGGGGTGTCTTGACAATGGTTAGTACAAAGCCCTGACTCATTCAGTAATGAGAAATTAAAAAAAAAATATATAACTAGCCCAACATCTTCTTAAATGTACTAAAAGAGAAAAGTGAGAAAGACAGCAGCAAAACTTATTTACAGACAAAGAACACAGACATTTTGCAGTGTGTATTAGTTTTCTATTGCCGCTGTAACAAGGTCCCACAAAATTAGTGGCTTAAAACAACACAGATTTATTATCTTACAGCTCTGGAGGTCTGAAGTCTGCAATGGTACTCACTGAGCTAACATCACGGTGCCAGTAGGGCTGTGTTCTTTTCTGGAAGTTGAGGGGAGAATTGTTTTCTTATCTTTTCCAGCTTCCAGAGGCAGCCTGCATTCCTTGTCTCATGGCCTCTTTCTCCATCTTCAAAGCCAGCAAAGGCCAGTTGAGTTTTTATCACATTACATCACTCTGACTTCCTCTTCTTTCACCCTCTTCCACATTTAAGGACCCTTGTGATGACACTGAGCCCACCCATATAATCCAGGATAATCTTCCTATTTTCAGGTCATCTGATTAGCATCCTTAATTCCATTTGCAACACATATTCTCCTTTGCTGTGTAATATCACATAGTCACAGGTTGCACGAATAAGGACATGGATATCTTTGGGGGGGGGGCCCTTATCCTGCCTACCACGCCATAGTATACAGAAGAGAATTGCAAACAAAACAGCTCACCATGCATTTTTTAAAAATTAATGAAACAATCACGAATAAAGAAGATGACAAATAAAACACTCAAAATCTCAGGTGCGAGAGAAGGAGGGATAAAGCAAAAGTCAACAGAACTCAGGAAAGAAGTAGAAGAAAAGGGAAAACCATCTCAGAAATGTAGGTGGAGTTGGAAGGAGCAAAAGGGATCTTGCCAAAAATAAAAATAACTAAAGATAATAAAGTTGTAGCCTACAGCTGACATAGAAGCGAGAAATGAAAAGCAAAAAAGGGAAAAGCCTAAAAGAGACACAGTTTTAAAGTGGAGATAGAGCGAATGATACATAAGCTGTGCAAGAGATCCTACATACGCATAATTGGAGTCCCCAAAAAAGAAAGCCAGAAAGGAATAGAAGAAATATTGAAGATGCAATTCAAGAAAACGTCTTTGAAATCAAAGAAGACTTCAACCCACATAACAAAGGAGCATGCTACGCAGCTCAGAGCAGTTGACATCAAAACCTTCCTAATTGGTTAATAACTTCAAAGATAGAGAAAAAATTCCTTTGGGCAGCCATGAAGAAAAGGAAGACGGAAGAAGAGAATTCAAGCGAGTCTCAGATGTTTTTATGGCCACATTCCAAGCAAAAAAAGAAAATAGAGAAATCCTTTCAGTATTCTCATGGGAAGAGGGTGTGAGCCACAATTTTACACCCAGCCAAAGTGTCCTTGAAGTAAAGGACACCCACAAAAATGCATTTGATGCGAAAGAACTAAAAAAACATCTTTCTCGGAGTCCTTCTTGGGAACCCCAGAGGATCGACTCCAGCCAAGCAGCATGTGGCCAGAAAAAGAGGAAATTTCAAATTCTTTTTAGGCAGAGAGCGTAACCCCGATATCAATACTCAGCAGACTGCAGTAGCGGTAGACGTGACACCTCCACAAATGATGACAGCCGCGATATTAAACTGCAAGCCATTCTCACTCACGAACGTTGATGCAAAAATTACCAATAAAATATCATATTAATGAACGAATCTGGTGCCATTTTCAAATACATCATGACCAAGGACATGTTATTATGGGAGGCATATAAGAACAATTCAGTTTGAGGAAATCTAGTAAAAGAATATAATTCGAAGGGAAATGAAAAGATCATCTTCATTTTATACTAAAGGGCATTCTAATTTCTTAAAAAAAGCACTTGAAGAAATATAGACATATTAGGATACTACCTTATCCACCACAGATACATAATAAAACCCATTTATCCCAGCTCAAAATCCAGTATCATGCTTAATGGCAATCTCCTGGAAGTATTTTCACTAAAATCAGTAGCATTATAGTGATGCCTGCCAGTACTGTTATTTTTCACATGGCGCTGGAGAGTCGAGCCCATGCGAGTAGACTGGAGACCCCCATCTAGAGTCTGGCCAAAGGGCTCGAGCTTGGGTCTAATGAAGCCTCTGGATCGGGTGGCCCATTTGCAGGAAATACAGAGACCAGGGGGTCATGCTGAAGGGCACTGTGGCATGCCATCAGCCAAACGTACCCCAGATTCTTCCACCGATAAGTTGCCAGAAAAAAAGGATGGAAGAGAATTTCCGAGATTAAATGAGATTTACAAGATGGCACAGTTTTTAAAAAGTGGGCCAGACGGAACGGCGGGGTTCTAGAGATGCATGCTGGGTGATCGATGTGTTCAGGAATGCAGGGAGGTGATGGACACGCGAGTCAGGAGGGGCTCGCTTTGTGGAGAGAGAGAGAGAAAGCCGTGGTTGGACTAGATGAGGGTTCCAATCAGGCTGTTCTTCACCAGGGTGGCATTAACAACGGCTTTTGCCTTAAAACCACCCACGAAGCTCGGCATCTCTTTTGTGTGTTTTTCCGGCCCCGTGTTTTATTTCACAAGAAAAAGGTTTTAAAAATGTTAAAACTCTGCCCGGCATAAAAACGCCGCAAAAAAAAAAAAAAAAAATCACAAGTCGAAAGATGACTTGCAACATCGTGTTGGCAACCTGCATCGGAAGCAAAGGGTTGACTCTCTGATTGTATGAGGAGTTCTTCCAAATTAATGAGAAGAAAAGCAACAGTTTATTAGCAACACTGACGAAAGATAAGAACAAAGAGCTCAAAAAAACATACAAAAGATACTCAGCTTCGCTCGTGATGGCATCGAGTATCCCCAGTTCCCCTCCTTTCTGGCTCATAATCCTCTCAGGTCACGTGACTGGCTTTGGCCAATGCAGCGAAAGAGAAGTGGAGCACGTCACTTGCAGGTGGAAGCATTTAAACGCCTGTCGAGGCTCCAGGACTCTCTTCGCCTGCCAAAACCATCACGTTTGCACACTTACAACGGAGGTGCAAAAAGGAGCCATCCCACGGAGGGCAGCTGGCTGGACAGTCACGGAGGTCCACTGGGGACTTCATGTGAGTGAGAAGTAAACCCTTTCTGTTTTAAGCCACTGAAATCTTGGGGCTGTTTGTTCCTGTAGCACAACCCAGCCCATCGCTGGGAGTGTGCGAGGGGTTACAAATGCTCGTGGTGTGCCCTCTGGCCACTGTTATCTGGGTCCAGACGGGAGAAAAAATGCCGCTGTTCCCGGGGTAAGTGATCAATTGTTTTCTACGAAGCGGGAAAGCTTCTAAATGTAGCTGATAAAACGAAAAAAATGACAACCATTTCAGCAAAGCTAGAGATCTTCATATTTCAAAATGCGCCACCACGGACAGTAAGTTTTGATGACCACACTATTTCATTTGTTTTGTAATCTCCGCAAAAGCTCTCTATTACAGAAGAAATAGCTGCCACTTTTTAAATTTCTCTTATTTATTCAACAAATATTCATCGAGCACCCCCTCTGAGTCTGGCTCTTTTCTGGGTGACGTGTCAGGAAAGAAAGGAAGTAAAAATTCCTGCTGGGCTGGAGTTTACGTTCTAGCGGGGAGACACGGACAATAAACCAACATAGCACACAAATAAAGGGCACAGCATGACGGAAGGTGGTAAGGGCTATGGGAAAAAATACAGGAGGGTAAGAGAGATCTGGAATAATGGGGGAGGTGTTGGTACTTTGAACGAGTGGTCAAGAGAGAACTTAAGGAGAAAGTGACCTTGGAGCAAACATTTGAAGGAGAGATGTCAAGCTGCACAGCTGTCAGGGGCAGTGTGTTCTAGGGAGATAAGACAGTCTGTGCAAAGGCCCTGCGGTATCACAGGGGCACTCAGGAGGCTGGGATGGCATGAATGAAAACGTGTGAGTGAGAAAGAGGAGAGAGCAGAGAGGGAGAGAGCGCAGTTGGAGGACCCTGCGAGAATCCAGCATACGGAAGCAGAGGAGGCGATGGGGGGGCACTCAGATTCTGGGTTCGCTTTCAAGATGCAGGCTCCAAGATTTCCTGATGATCTGATGGTGAAATGGGAGCAAAAAAGAAGAGTGAAGACAGTCTCCAAGGTTGCAGCGTGAGCAGCTGGAGGGAACGAGACAACACCAACTCAGATGGGAAGATGGCGCCGGGAGTGGCCTCGGGCGGATGAGATGGAGCTGGCTTTTGGACGTGTTAACCACGAGATGACTCTTCTGGGGACAACTTGCTGTCCTGGGAAGGGTCTGTTTGGGAAATCCACGGTTCAGATAAGTTGATTTTGGAGAAGATTCTGAAGCAAGCCATGAAGTCCTTTCCTGCATTACAGCTGTCTGCGCTTGAGCAAGAATTCCCAGCTCTTGGTCCTGATGGTTAAGCTAAGTGCACGGGGGTGGACTCAGCTCTCAAGGCAGCAAGGTGCAGAGTCTGACCTCGCCTCTGTGGGCCAGTCTCGGAGGGGAGGCGCGTTAAGCAGGCAGCGGAGAAAGGTGACAAGCGAGAGCCCTCGTCCCATTTGCTTGTGATCATTTGCTCTAACTCTCACATTCTCAGGTGAGGAGTCCCAGAGACACAAGTATGAGAATCTCATTATGGTTACAGCATGGACTAATGGGAGAGCTGGGTTTCAAATCCCGGCTTCCACCCTCTTCTTTACGTCTCTGCCGTGACTGCTTTCAAAGCCAAGGAACTAACACTCAAAGCAGAGGAGTGTTCTTGGTTAAGGTTTTTAGTTACAAGCGGCAGAAACGGAATCTGGTTAATTAAAGCAGAAAAGGATTTTGTTCAGAGGACGTTAGGGAGTTCACAGAATCTGCACGGGGTCTAAGGACCGGGCGTGGAAGCTGCCTTGCCAGGAATGATGCCCCGGTTCGCACAGGCTGAAAGATGCTGTGGTCCCCACCCCGGGGCCCTGAGACGTCTGCTTGCTCCACTGGCCCGTTAATCCCCAACACCGGGGCTGCCTCTCTTTGGCGCCAGACACTGGACACAGCTGCTGTGCTGTGGCCACTCCTGGCAGAACAGATCCATGAAGTCTGTTTTCCTTTGCCTACTGCCTCTGATTCCAGGACCGGCGACCCTGGAGCCCAGGCCATGAGCCCTTGCTCAGCAGCCCGGGAGGTGAGACAGCGAGGGGCTGGCACCTTCCTCTCGTCTGGTGGGAGGTGCAGGCAGCCCCGCCTGATTCCCAAAGGTGGAAAAGAGGCTCAGGTGCCTGGTGGCCGGAATTCACAGCAGTGTTCACGGCAAGCGCTGAGATGTGCCCACTTGAAATAGTGACAAAACAATCATTTTCCTGAAATATCATTTTGGTCACCTCATGCTTTTACACTGAACTTTCAGTGCAACCCATCACCTGGTCACAGCTGCACGGTCAGCTCCAGCCTGTCCATCCAGGGTCAGCTCTCAGTGGCCCTCTCACCCTCACTTCCTCCCCAACAACAGGCCGCTCACCATGCCAGGTCCTCAGCCCCCAGGCTCCCTGTTTGTTTCTGTTTCTTTGTTCGAGGTGAAATTTACATGCAGGGAAATGCACAAGTCTTCAGTGTTCCCATGTGACGAGTGTTGACAGGTGCACACACCTGTGTGAGCCAGGCCTCTCTCAAGATGCAGAACTTTGTATCACCCATCCTTCTCTCCTGCCCCTCCCTGGTCCGTCCCTGTCTCCAGCCACCCCGGAGGAAAGTACTGATTGGCTTTCTGTCACAATAGATTTGTTCTGTCTGTTGTAGAATTTCATATCAATGCAATAACATAGTATACACTTTTATTTTGTGCCCAATTTCTTTCACTTAGCAAAACGTTTGTGAGGTTCATCCATGCTACCGTGTGCATCGGTAGTTAATCTATGATTTCTAGGCTCTGTGACAGGATAAAGTGGTCCTTGGCGGGCCCCAGAGAAGCTGTGAAATTCGTCGCTTCTATCTGAACAAAGATTGCTCTGATCCCAGAGACTGGCTGAGGAAGGAGGGACGGAGGTCAGATGAGCCCTAAGGTAGGGTCATTGTGCCCTCTGAACCCACCACAATCCAATCCACTTTGCTCGCCTTTTATATATTGATGCTTGGGGTACGATTTTGTTTGGGGCCGAAAAGAAGAGTTTCTTCTACTAACCACCATTTGAGAAACATGCACTGGAAGCCAGTTAGGGAAGCCCGTGAGTGGTTGTTTTCGGGACTGAGCGCATCCTCCGGCTAGAAATCATTTCACAGCCAAGAGTTTGAGTCTTTTCGAAAGTCAGTGAACAAACATTTGGCCGCCCAGCGTGGGCAAAGAAGTGCATTAGACTCTGCGGAAGATACCCCAAGCGTCTACCTGTAGCGGTCCACAGCTAATTGGCGAGATGTGTAACAACCGTTGTCGAGAGCCCTTGCTGCTTTTCCACGGTGAGCTGGACTCGTCCTGTCCGGAGAGCTCACATCTTGCAGAATGCCTGGGAAGCCTGTTTTGAGCTCTGTGAAATAAAAAAGGGAAAAGGATGAGAGGTTGATGACAAGTGCGATATGTGTACTCTGGGCTTGTTGCAGAGAAAATATTTTTGTGTTTCTGCACAGTTGGGGCTTTTGGGGCAAATTTCTCTGAAACTTGGGATCCTGGATTAAGAACAGGCTTTGGAAATTAATTGGCAACTGTGTAGAGAGTGACAGGACTCCAGAGAGAGTTGCCTAATTCTACAGGGAGGATGTGGAGGCCCAGGACCTGGAGACACTGGGCTTCTCTGGCCCCTGGGGAGGTCCACTCACAGACAGAGGGATGGAGTGAGGGCTCAGGCTTGCCCCATTTCCAGGGAGCCTCTCACAGGCCACTAAGCCTGTGACACTATTTTAGGTTTTTGTTATGGCCACTCCTCACTTCCGGCTGCAAATTTATATTAAGGATATAAATACAGGATATGGGTAAAGGATATAGAAACCAATAGCCTATGTCAGAGAGCAGCCTGTCAGTCGCACACAACAGGCCTGGCTGTTGGGGAGGCTCCATATGCCATGAAGTCACTCAAGACCCAGGTTCCTGCCATTTTCTCACCCCCTAGATTCTTGTCCACATCTAACAGAGTGGAAGTGGCATTGCACCCACATCTGCATTCCAGCCTGGGGGAAAGAAGGAAAAAAGGGCAGAAGTCCAACACAACTGGTTTGCCCTTAGACCGGAAATTTGGGCACTTCCCTTCTGCTCACATCCCATTGGCCCCTGGTAGTCACATGACCACATCAAGCTGAAAGGGACGCTGGGAAATGTAGTCTCCAGGTGGGTGGCCATCTGCCCGGCTAAAACTCCATTAACATGGAAAAAGGAAGGAAAGATTTGGGGACGACAGCAAGCAATCTGCTGGGTGAGCTCTTTGCAGGACGCCCGTGAGGGATGGAAGAATATAATCAGTCCACCTGGGCGGATATTTCTTCTTCCCTGCTGGAGTTAGGCTATTTCTCATAAACGCAGCTCTTTTCTTTACAGTCCCACCTCCTCTGCTTCTCTGACCCAAACCAGGTCCATGGGCACTTCTTCCACCAGCCTCTGGCCCCAGTCCCCCCTTGCTGTTGCAGACAGTAGGTTCAGCTGTTGTTTCAGGGCAGACCCCTCATCCTTACGGGGTGCATTTTAACAGGTGCCTTCTTCAGCCCCCACTGGTCTCGCCTCACTCCATCCCTTCCTTGCCTCCCGTCCGGGTCTGCTCCATCCCGGCTGCTTGGCTAGTCCGCACATGTACTTCAAAGTCTGTGGACTAAATCTATTTTCTGGTTTCCTCGAAGATGGGGTTCACGGGGTTTTAAAATTCTCCTTCTTTCTTGTACATGATCTCCAGGAGGAGACGGAGAAAAATGTCCTTACGCAGCCATGTTCACTCCGAAAGGCAGTGGAATAGTTGAATGAGTCACTTTATCCCGGTTAGAGGGAGCCAAAGACTTGGCCTCCGGGATACGGCGGTAAAAGGGATTTCTCTGCAGGGCGAAGAGGCTGCAGCAAGTACCAATTTAGGCTGGTGACAGGAAATCAGCTTGATTCACGACAACAAGATCAGACGAGGAGGAGAGAATGCATCTGGGTTCGGGGCGAGAGCAGTGTCTTATTGTCTGCCATCGCAGGACAACCTTGATGATATCGTCCTGGGCGAAATGAAAGCCTGTTCTCTCACCACCGAAACTGGCTCAGATGCATCTGTGCAGTAGGTAACAATCCTGCAAAAATGTGAAAACTCCAGAAACAAATGTGTAAGTGCCACAGAGTAGTAAAGGCAAAGCGAGAGCTGGGTGGGCAGTGGTGTCCCCTGCTGGGCATGGTAACCACGGGCCATAAAGGAGCCGGGAGCCGAGGCCTGACAGTGTGGTCAGGGCTGTAACGCAGCCTCCATCTGGCATCTCCAGCCCGACGCAGACTGAGAGAGTGCAGCTCACGTCATCTGCTCTATATCATCAAGACTTCCAGCAAAAAGTTGTCTCTGGAGCATCCAGATTACTGGTCTCTGAGCCAGAACTGTGAACGTTTCTGTGTTCCCGTGATGTGACCTGTCACCGGGTTGATTCTAGACATTTCATGACGTATCTAGACAGGCGAGGCAGCCTGGCTCCACGTCACTAAGCCATTAAACTGGTCAAGTGGCCAGCGTGGACGCTGCTTACCATGTCTCTAAACCCCACCACCCCTTCTTCCTCGCTAAGAGGAACTTGAGTTTAAGGCTGCAATGCACGCAGCCCCAAGTGATGACTTCTCATTTTCTAAGACAACCGGGACAAAGCTGTTTCCCAGATCCCCCAGCCTCTCCCGCAGCTAGGGGAAGCCACGTGGTCCAGTTCTGACTCACGAATCCTAAGGAGAAGACTGCTACATGGAGTTCTGGAAAAAGTGTCACTTTTTTCTTTTTTGTTTTGCTGAGGAAGATTGGCCCTGAGCTAACATCTGTGCCAGTCTTCCTCTGCTTTATGTGCAGGTCACCACCATAGCACGGATGACAAGTGGTGTAGGTATGCACCCGGGACCCAAACCTGTGAACCCAGGCTGCTGGAGTGCAGCGTGATGAACTTAACTGCTATGCCATGGGGCTGGCCCCAACTTTCACTTTTTTGTTAAAAAAAAAAAAAAGAAAGATGTGGTTATTATAACTTCTCATACATCTTCCCTCCTCACTGCCTTGTTAGCAGATGTGCCACGTGGTGCTGCTGCAGCCATTTTGTAACCATGAGGCAAAAAATTAAAAAATAAGTCATGCCTATCACAGCTAACATAGCCCCTGATGACAGTACGAAAGCAGCAAAAGCAATGCCAGCGGCTGCCTACCTCCAGATTTCTGTAAGAAAAATAACCCCCTCTTTTTAAAACCCAGGTTATTCAAATTTTCTCTTAATTGCAGCCAACTGTGTGCCTGATAGAGCAGCAGAGCAGAGCTAGAACATTTGCAGAGCTGTCTGATTCTGAAGGCCTGGTGGTTTCCACTCTACCCTGGCAGCTCCTCGGCAAAAGCCTCTTAAGCAGGTTTCCAGAATCCAACAGAAAACAGCAAAACCAGCACACAACAAGGCCAGGCTTAAGGAACCCCAGGCGTGATGCTGAGTCTCACCTTGTTGCGGGGAGAGCTACCCAAGTCCTTCCTGCCCAGGGCTCGGCTCGGTCCTGAGTCCTCTGTGTGGAGGGTGAGCTGCACGTGGAAGCGAGTGGAAGGCGGGGGGCTCGAAGCTTCAGTTTGCGCATGAAGAGCAACCACACCACGGCTGGGGGTTCAGCGGGCTCCGTCTCTCCGGCGCCCTGCCTTGTCCCAGAGGAGGGTTTTGCATCCTGGCTCCAGTCCCCCAGGGCGCGCCCCGCAGCTGTTCACCCTATCATTCCCAGCTTCTTTGAATCCACTAGGAAACTGCTATTTTTCTATGAAGAAATAACTGTTCCAGCTTCTGCAAAACAACCAACCCCAAAACTTAGGGATGTTGAACAACCATCATTTTATTTTGCTCAGGATTTGGGGGACGGGAAGGCGGGAAGGGTTCGGCAGGGCGGTCCTCACTCGGAGTCACTCGTGCTGCTGCCATCAAGACGGTGGCTGACGCTCGGTTGTCGGAGGAGCGCTCGGCGATGGACATCCGAGATGGCACCACACCGGCTCCCGCGGGAGGCTGGCAGTCCCTGGGGCTGGTGGCCGGAGCGCCTGCAGCGGCCCCTCCAGCACGCTGGGCTCGGAGCAGCTGGCCTTCAGACCCGGCGTCCCGTTTCCTCCAGACGCCTCCAGAGCAAGCGTCCAAGAGCAAGGGCTTCTCCTGACCTGACCTTGGAAGTCACACAGTGTCGCTTCTGCTTCATCCTTTGGGGCACAAGCAGCTCACCCACGTCAGCCTAGTTCTGGAGGGAGGGACAAAGTGCAAAGAATTCTAAGGAAGCGCTTGAAAACCGCCACAATCCCCTGGAAGGAAATTCCGCTGGAGAACCGCCTAGAAGGGACAGATGGCGGTGAACTGTTGACCGTTTTCTGAGCAGCTATTGCCTCGTTTCTGATTAGAAAATAATGCATGTTAATTGCAGAAGCTCTAGAAAGCAGACAGCTGAAATCACGCTGTGTGTAAACTCGTCAGAGATACGACCGTTGGCGACATTCTGGCGTATTTCCTTTCAGTTCTTTCCTCCCCAAGATAATTTCAGATCACAATTAATGCTATGCAGGAAACGGAAGAGAATGAGGGCTTGGGGTGTGGGGGTGTATTCCATTAGATGTGATTGTCACAGAGGCCTCTCAGAGGGGGTGACGTATTCACTGAAAGCAAAATGACAAAATAACCTGGGGAAAGAACCGTCAACCTGGGATGACAGGGACAGCTGGTGCAAAGGCCCCGAGGTAGCAAAGGCTCTGGTATGTCTGTGTTGCAGAAAGTGGTCTGGTGAGCCTGGAGCATGCTGAATTTCACGAAGAGGCATGAAATGGGGGACATGTCACCAAAGGCTGGGCCACGCAGGTCTTGTCTGCCTTGGTGAGGAGCATGAATGTTACCCTAAGTGGGATGGTGAGTTTTGAGCAGTGGAGACAAAGAATCTGCTTTAAAGGTAATGTTTCTGCGCCTGAGTTTGCTAGGGCTGCCGTCACAAAGCGCCACACGCTTAAACAACAGAAATGTATTGTCACACGGCCTGGGGGCGTTCAGTTTGAGGTCAAAGTGTGAGCAAGGATGGTTCCTTCTGAGGGCGTGAGGGAGCTTCCGTTCCAGGCCCCTCTCCTAACTTCTGGTGGTTTCCTGGCAATCTTTGGGGTTCCTTGACTTGTGAAACATCATCCTGGTCTCTGCCTTCAGCTTCCCATGGCCTGCTCTCTGCGCGTGTCTGGGTCCAAATTTCCCTTTTATGAGGACCCCAGTCATATCGGATCAGCACCCACCCCAGTGACCTCATTTTAACTTGACAATCTGCACAGTCCCTGTTTCCAAATAAGGTCACGTTCACGGCACTGGGGGTGAGGCCCTCCACACCTACTTGAGGGGATGGGGGGCACCGTTCAGCTCATAACGTTGGAGTGGCATGATGAGTTTGGGAGCCAGAGCAGAAGTCTGCCTGAATTCACCAAGGACTGTTCTCGATTCCTCTATGGTCCGAGGCCCAGAGGCACGGGGGGGGGTCCCTGCTTCCAGATGACGGCCTCCCCCACAGGACCCCTCATCCCCAGCTTATACAGGTCACCAGGGACAAGCAGAGCAGCAGTACCCTCCGGGACCACCCGAGGCCTCGGGGTCCAGGCCTTCCTACGGGACACGAGCATCCTTCTGGTCCAGGCTCAGGTGAGGCTGCTTTCTCTCCAGTCACCGGAGTAACTGACTCTCCTGGGAGGAGATGCCCACACCTCACTCGCCGCTTCATTTTGTCTGTTTTGTTCGACATCTCAGTCTTCGTTACGGGCCCAAACCTGGTAGCCTGATCCCAACTCTTAACAGACCAAAGTCCCTTCTGCTCACACTGAAAATTCAACGCAGTAGCTCTGAGAGGGGAGATGGTTAAGATCCTGACATCTCAAGTGAGATAGTAAATCCGCGCGGCTTAGTAGCAACTTGAAGGCATGGGATTATTGTGGGCTTACTGTGTCCTCCTCAAATTCATACTCTATGGTCCTAACCCCCCAACAGCTCAGAATTCGACTGTATTTGACAGTAGGGCCTTGAAAGAGGTCACTAAGGTAAAATGAGGTCACTGAGGTGGGCCCAAGCCAGTATGTCCGGTATCCTTATAAGAGGAGGCGATGAGGACACCAATACACGTAGACAGAAGGTGTTGTGAAGACGCAGAGATTCTGATAGGAAAGGTGTAAAGAGGTTTAGAAAATAGAGTCCATCCTTGTCATTCCCGGATCCCACGTATACAGCTTCATCAGCTCCTTAACATTTATTTGTGAACCCAAAGTGAACACCCGTGGCACATTCACGGTCGTTCAAGGACCTTGCGAGACGTTTGAGTCACCCAACGGACACGTTCCCAGCTGGGGTCCAACAAGGCCACGCTCTGCCTTCTTGTTTCAGCTGGTACGGTAAACAACTGTTCTCTTTGCATGTTCGTGCTTTTCGTTGGTGATTTTGCCGTTTAAAATGGCTCCAGCCTCAGTTCTGCCCAGCGTTCCCGGGTGCGAGAGGGCCGTGACGTCCCTCAGGGAGAAAACACACGCGTGCGTTCGGTGAGCTTCGTCCAGGCCTGAGATAGAGTATGGTTGGCTATGAGGTCAGTGTTGACGAATCGACAATATATAGAGATTAAATAAAGTGACTTTAAACAGAAACACACACAGACAAAGTTATATATTGATCTGTTTACAACACTGTTGTGACCAGGGGCTCCCTCCGGAGTGGTGTCCTATTTCTCCCGGGAGCAGGGTTCGGGACCCGCTAATTCATTGTCTGCTAATTCAGTGTTCGCGGGGGCCTTAGAGAATATAATTACTGGGAACCATGACACTCGACTGTAGATGCTTCTACGGAGGGACAAGTTGGTAAGATGCTATAAGGGTGAGGGTTTTGAGGGGCACCTAAGGGGTGCTCCTGTTAATAGATTTATCAAAGGCTGGCCTCTGAAGGTGCAGCTGTGATCACAGAGGGGATGGAGGGACATATCTGGACCCCTTGTGCTGTGAAGATGGCGCTTCGTGTTCATACGTGGGTTTCATCCACCCGTCCTTTCTCCATCGCCACGGACAACAGAGATTATAACTCACCTTCCTTTCCTTGTAATGATAACAATAAGTTCCATTATCAGCATTTTTGGCTTACCTAAAGGCCTTCGTCTCATATTAATGACCATTCATGGAGAATACAGCTTGTGCCAGGCTGGCGGCTAGAATGTCTTCATCTCTATGTCACCGCAAGCCCATCGCCCGACGGAGGAGGTTTCTGGAACGAATGTCTGAAGTTCTGGTAAGTGGGAGGCATCTGGCATCTATCCAGATCCTAAATTGGACAAAAAATTAGTTTCTCTTTGAGAAAGGGTTTTTTTTTTTTTTTTTTAAGTTATTTGTTTGAACTTCACTTCTACTTTTGGTCACCTGGTGGCAGAGCTATTTTTCTGAAAGATGAGCCATATGAATTCCCAGGAGATAGAAGAGAGAAATATCGCAGTTTTCTAGAAGGAAGGACTGTTGTAAAATAAGAGGTTGAGAGTGCATTTCGCCGGAAAGGGAAGGAGAATAAAATCCTTTTATCCCTACATTAACTCTGGATTCTGAAGTCTGAGAAGACAGCACCGCAAAGTCTGCCTGCGGCTCCCGGGTGGAGAACGCGGAGCCAGGTGGCTATCCACTACCGACCTCAGTGAGGCGGGGAGGGAGCTGAGAGTCAACGTGAAGGACCGTCAAATGAGGAGAAATACATTTATCCACTACTGAAAGCTCTGTGTTTCAGCCCAGCGCTCAATCAGAGAGATAATTAACGTCGGGAGGGAGGACGAGAAAAATGGCAGCAAACTGATTCAGCAGAAATCACATCCGAGCTGGTTATTGACCTCAGCAGGGGAGAGAGAAACCAATCAAGGAGGCTCAGAGCGGCCGGTAAATGAAACGCGTCCCCCCAACACGGCTCTCTACTTGGGATGAGAGATTGTTAATCTGTGCGCAGTAAAATAGGGAATAGCACATAAACCATCCTCGGTGTCTTAAAAAATGAAGCCATTAGTCTAACTGCATATGCTGCTCATCCTTTGCCGCCTGAAACGTGTGAGGAACTCCCGGGCCAGAGCCAATTAGGATCTTCTCCCACTTGTACGAGAAGTGCTACTTATTTTAGGTGACAACATAATGCTAAAAAGATACTTAGAAATAAAACCCAGGCTGTAACCATTTGGCTGGAGGAGGCTCCCTGTCTTTGGCAGCCGCATATATTTGCTAAAAATTCTTCCTCCCGCAAAGGTTATGTCTCTGTTTCCTGTTTATTGTCGTGCGTGTGGCGCTGGGGGATGGGGGCGTGCTGGACCAGAATCTCAGTCCGCAGCTTGGGTGTGCCAGAAATGTCCTGCGTCTTCGGTGTCTTTAAATCCACTTAATTTTGTCTCTGAGTCCCCTGTAGGAATACAAAAGTCGTTTTTATGACACTCTGCCATCCCAGCTTCTTTTAGAAATTGTGCTTAGGATTTGGAGTTCGAGGCAGGGCAGAGACAGCTGAGAGGCTGCTTGGGGCATAGTTGGGTGAGAACAGAGACACCCATTGCTGGCCCTTGTGGACCCTTCACGTCTGAAGCCCTCTTTGCTGCCTCTGACCCAGGGTTGGGTCCTAGAATCTTTGGTGAAGCTGGGAGTCCAGGCTGAGGTCCACACCCCTTGGGACCTCATGTGGCCATTGTCTCTGAGGTCCAGGCACAATTTGGGGCATAGTTCGAGGTCTGGCACAGGTCCCTGATGATGAGGGGAACTGTAGGTCCTACTCCACACACCCAGGAGAAGTAGCTTCTTTTTTATCCGAGAGAAACTCTCCGTCTCCATATTTCCCTCAGAAACTCACCTCTCTCTTCCAACTCCGTACTCTCAATCAGCTTAAGCTTTTGAAACTAGACCAGGTAGGGAAGAAAAGTATCTGGCAAGTGCTTCTTTGCCCCTTATCCTGCACCGAATCTCCAGGTGTTGACAGTGTCAATGGGGGAGAAAATACGTAAGCACAGGGAGAAAAGAAATTCACATCTTGTACAATATTCCCTGATGTTTGACTGGGGGATCTGCGGCTCCCGTCATGTGAATCCTGCCTTTCCTTGAGTTGAGGACTGTGGCATCTCTGCTCTCTGACCTTTCTTTGTGTCTTGCTAGGCCAGCTCTTAAAGAATCCATAGGAAGCACAATACGTCTGCGTCTGACGAGCGTGATCCAGTGTCTTTTAATTCGTGTTTTTGGAGTGTGCGTCGCCGTCAACTTTCTTATCGATAACGGAGGTCAATCTTTCAGATTGTGGGTTAAGAATCCTTGCAGAAGCTCAGCTGCAGAAATCACAAGAATCCTAGAGTAGGCAGATTACGAGGTATCTTTAAAAAGTCAGAAAGTCCCTAAGAGTCATTTATTCAACCTAGTTTAGGAGCAGCTGGAAATTTCAATGGATCTGAATAATTCTCTCAAATAAAGCAAAATTAGATAAAGCTATGCTTGGGGTATAAAACTTAGACGATGATAATGAAGCTGTCCTTTGTAGGGGAAGATGGTGTTGCTAACCTGCCACGGGGAGACAAAGAGCTTAATTAGCTTTCCACTGAAAATAATGGCTTTGCATTCAACTGTGTTTCTCTTTTCCCTTTTGGTTTCTAAAATCCTATTCAGGTTCCAGGTCTGGATAAGACAGAATAATGCCTCACCGTTATTTTACACTGTATGTAATTATGACCTGAGGACTCTGAAAAGAAAATAGTTTGGGGCATATTGAGGAAGAAGACCAGGATTTAAAGTGCCACCAAGTGAGTGATGAGTTTGTCATTTTTTTTTCCCTCCGGTGTCCCCAGCCTGAATTTAATGCAGCTGGAAACCCAGATGTGAGCTGTGGAGCAGAGACACTGAGCGCTCAGGGAAAGCTTCCAGTTCTCAGAAAAACCTTGAGACTCGAACAGATGGATAAACCACCTCTCAGGCCCCGGACTGACCACTGGGTGGCACACCCAGGACAGACGATGCACTGAGCACTCTTCAGGCTTTGAGTACTAAGGGGACATGGGAACCACGGCCACAGAATGTGCGGCTGGAACCTAATGAGGTCAGTTGTTCACTAAGCAAAAATATCAACATTCTCCGTAGGGTTTAAACAAAACTCAGAGTCTCACAGTGTACTGTTAAAAACGTCCAGGATACAATCCAGAGTTATTCGGGGTATGAAGAACCACAAAGTGTTCAACTCTCAGGATAATCAAATGAACAATCACAAGTGTTCTTAGAGCACATATTGAAGCAGAAGGTCTCAGGAAAGAAAGAGGAGATCTTTTAAAAAAAAATGGAAATTTTAGAAATGAAAAAATTATAATCGTTGAAATAAAATTTCACTGCGTGCACTTAATGGCAGGATGGAGATGACAGAGGAAAGAGTTAATGAATTGAAGATTTATCAATAGAAATAATCCAATCTGAACAGCAGAAAGAATCAAAGATGGAAAAAACCCAACATACCCTCAGGGGCCAGTGGAACAATAAAATGTTTAACATTCATGTCATCAGGGTCTCAGAGGGAAAGGAGAAAGAGTACAGTGCTGAAAAAAAGATTTGAAGAAACAATGGTTGAAAATTTCCCATTTTTGGAGAAAGACAAAAACCTACAGATTCAAGAGGCTAGGCAATCTCCAAACAGGATTAACTTGAGGAATTCAAACCCATCATAATCAAAAAGCTGAAAACTAAAAACAAGAAAACATATTGAAAGTAGCTAGGGAAAAACCCCAGCAAAACCATACGTTACCTATAGAGACATTATGATTTGTATGATTACAGATTTCTTATAAGAAAACATGGAAGCCGGAGACAAACGTACAACATTTTTAAGGGGTATTGTTGAGCCTATAATATATATAAACATAATAGGCTTAATCACAGGACAGAGGAGGCAGTGGGAACCAAGCTATATTGGATTAAGGAAATGACACAGATGGCAACTCAAAGCCACAGGAGGAAATGAAGAGAATTAGAAATGGTAAAGAAGAAGGCTACTATCACAAACTCCATAAATTCATTCTTGTCCTCCTTTATTCTCTAAGTTTTTTTTTAAAGACACACAGTTATATAAAGTAAAAATTGTAACAACGTTTCATTGGGTTTGTAACATGCATAGACATGGTATGTATAATAATAATAGCATGAAATGAGGGCAGAGGGATTAGAACTATATAGGGGTAACATTTCTATATCTCACTGGTGTTGTTAATATAAATCTGAAGTAGACTCTTATAGGTTAAGATGTAAGCCTAAGAAAAACCAATAAGAAAATAACTAAAAAAACAGGTAAAAATTTCTTAAAGGAATTAAAATGTTATATTTGAAAATATTCACCCAATGCAAAACAAAAGGCGGGAGGGAATTAGGAAAGGAGATCCATGGAGCGAAAAATACACGAGAGAAAACAAAAATCAAAATGGCAGATATATATCCAACCATATCAATAATAACATTGACTGATAACGGATGAAAGAATCCAATCGAAGGGCAGAAGTTGTCAGCCTAGATTAAAAAAAAACTCTCTATATTCTCCACAGGATATGTATTTCAGATTCAAAGATATGAATAGGATGAAAATAAAATGATGGAAAAAGCAAAACCATGCAAACAGCAAGCGTAAGAGCTGGAGTGGCTGTACAACTAGACAAAATAGACTTTAAAACCAAAAATGTTACCAGAGATAAAGAGAGACATTTTATAATGATAAAATGATTAATCCATTAGGAAGATATAAAAATGATAAACATATGTGCTCCTAACAACAGAGTCCTGAAATATGCGAAGCAAAAAATGACAGAATTGAAGGGAGAAATAGATATCCAGCAATAATAATTGGATATTTTGATATCCCACCTTCAAATATGGATAGAATAACTAGACAGAAGATTAACAATGATATAAAAGAATTGAAAGACACTATAAATCATCCAGACTTGACAGACATCTACAGAACACTGCACCTAATAACAGCAGGATAGACATCCTTCCCGAGTGCATATGGAGCAGTATCTAAGGCAGATCTTATAGCCATAAAACAAGCCTCAATACATTTAAAAGTTGAAATCATACAAAGTACACTTTCTAACTGTAGAACTAAATTAGAAATCCATAATAGAAGAACATTTGGGAAACTCAGAAAGACACGGAAATTAAAAACATATTCTTAAATAAGCAATGGATGAAAGAAGAAATCACAAATAATAATAGAAAATATTTTAACGTGAATGAGAAACAAAAATACAGCATGCCAAAATGTATGGAATGTAGCTAAAGCAGTGCTCAAGGGAAATTTATGGGTAAAAAAAAGAAGAATGATTCAAATCAATCACCAACCTTTCCACCTTAAGAAACAAGGGGGAAAAGAGGCAAGTGAACTCCAAAGCAAGTAGAAAGAAGGGAATCAGAAAGATTAGAGCAGAAATACAATAAAATAGAGAATAGTAAATCAATACAGAATATCGAAGGAACAAAAGTGGGTTCTTTGAAAAGATCAAAATTGACAAACTTTTAGCTGGACCGACCAGGAGAAAAAACAAGAGTCAAATTACTAAAATCAGGAATGAAAGAGAGGACATAATCAATGGCCTTACAGAAATAAAATAGATTATAGGGAACACTTTGAACAGTTATATAGATAATCCAGATAATGGATGAAATAGACAAATTCTTAGAAAGACACAAACTGCAAAAACTGACTCAGGCAGAAGTAGAAAATCTAAATAGACCTATAACAAATAAAGAGATTGAATTAGCAATAAAAAGAACTTCCTACAAAGAAAAGTCCATAACCACATGGCTTCACTCATCAATTTTAGCAAACATTTAAAGAAGAACTAACACTAATGCTTAGTTAACTTCCAGAAAATAAGAGGAAAGACACTGACTAACTAATTCTATGAGGCAATTATTACCCTGCTACCAAAATCAGACAAAGATAACACAAAAACAAAAATACCTCCAACACTACAGACCAGTATCCCTTATGCATGGAGATGCAAAAATCCTTAACAAAATACTTGTAAATGAGGTCCAGAAACATGTGAAAAGAACTATATACCGTGAGCAACTGAGGTTTATTCCAGGAATGCAAGGTTGGTTTAATATGTGAAAATAAATCAATATAATAAAAATATTATTAAAGGACACAAACCATACGACTATCTCAATAGACATAGAAAAAGCATTTGACAAGATCCAACACCCTTTCATGATTAAAAAAACACTCAATGAACTAGGAGTAGAAGGGAATTTCCTCAACCTGATAGAGAGCATCTATGAAAACCTCACAACAAACATCATAAGTAATGGTGACAAATTGAATTATTTCCCACTGAGATCAGTAACAAGATAAGGATGCCTGCTTTCACCACTTCTGTCCATGTTGTACCAGAAAATTCATCCAGGGCAATTAAGGAACAAAAAGATATAAAAAGTGACCAGCTTGGAAAGGAAGAAGTAAAACTCTCTCTATTTGCAGAGGTATGATCTTGTATTTAGAAAATATCAAAGAATACGCTAAAAAAACCCTATTAGAACAAATAATGAGGTTGGCAAGGTTTCAGGATAAAAGATCAAGACATAAAAATCACTTGTACTTCTATACGCTAGCAATGAACAATCCTAAGATACAATTAAGGAAACGATTCCTTTTACAACAGCATCAAAAACGATAGAATATTTAGGCATAAATCTAATAAAAGAAGTGCAAAACTTGTACGTTTTAAACTATAAGGCTGTTGAAAGAGATTGTAAAAGATCTGAATAAATAGAAAGACATCCCATATTCATGGATTGGAAGACTTATATTGTTCGGATGGCAACACTCCCCAAATTGATCTTCATATTCAATGCAATACCTATCAAAATCCCAGCTACCTTGTTTTGCAGAAATTAACACACTGATCCTAAAATTCATGTGGAAATGCAAGGAACCCAGAATAGCCAAAACACTCTTGAGAAAGAAGAAGAAAAGTGAATACTAACACTTCCTCATTTCAAAGCTTACTACAAAGCTACAATAATCAAGACGACATTGTATTGCCATGGACTAATACATAGATCAATGGAATAGAATCAAGAACCCAGAAATAAACCCTTACATTTGTGATCAATTGATTTTTTGAAAAGGTTTCCAAGACAACACAACGGGAAATAACAGTCTTTTCAATAAATGACAATGGGACAGCTAAAAAGCCACATGCAGAAGAATGATGTGGACCCTTTCTTCATGTGATACGCAAATATTAATTCCAGTGGATTATAAATCTAAATGTTAGAGCTAAAACTATAAAACTGTTAGAAGAAAACACAGGTGTAAATCTTCGTGACCTTGGCTTAGCAAAGTTTTCTTAGATATGACACCAAAAGCACAAGCAATAAAGGGAAAAATAGATACCTTTGACGCCATCAAGATTAAAAGCTTTTGTGCTTTAAAGGAAACCATCAGGAAAGTGAAAAGACAACCCACAGACTGGAGAAAATGTTTGCAAATCTATATCTGATAAAGAACTTGTACCCCAAATATGTAAAACTTCTTACAACTCGGTAATAATGATTTTAAAGAATAATGCAATTTGAAAAAATTGGCAAAAGAGCTAAATAGATATTTCTCCAAAGAAGATATAAAATGGCCAAAAAGCAAATGAAAAGATACCTAACATCATTACCATCAGGGAAATGGGAATCAAAACCACAGTGGGATACCACCTCCCACCCTCTGAGATGGTTGCAATCAAAAAGACAGACAATCACGAGTGTTTACAAAGCTGTGGAGAAATTGGAACCCTCATGCATTGCTGGGAGAAAGGCAAAATGGTTCAACCACTTTGGCAGTTCCTCAAAATGCTACACATAGGGTTATCAAATAGCCCAGAAATTCTACTCTTAGGTATATACCCAATAGAAAGTGAAAACACAAAACCTTGCACATGAATGCTCACAGCAGCGTCACTGGTAACAGCTAAAAAGTGGAAACAACCCAAATGTACATCAACCAACCACATGTTAAACAGTATGTGCTATATTCATGCAACGGGATATTTTTCAGTGATAAAATGGAATGAATTACTGCAACATGCGACAATGTGGATGAACTCGGAGAACATTATGTTAAATGAAACAAGCCAGTCACAGAATGCTACACATCATATGATTCCATTTATACGAGATGCCCAGAACAGGCAAATCTATAGAGACAGAAACTAGTGTTAGCCTAGGGCTGGGATGGCAGTGAAATGGGGAGTGACTGCTAATGGGTATGGGGTTTCTTTTGGGGGTAAGGAAACTGCACCAAAATTAGATTTGTTGATGGTTGCAAGACGGTGTGAATAGACTAAAAACCATTGACTCGTTTGCTTTAAATGGTGAGTTATATGGCACGTGAATTCTATCTCAATAAAGCTTTTTTTTGGAAAAAAGAATTAGCTCATGATACTGGCTGATTCACACGATTTCTTTCCTCTTGCCATCTTTGACATTGGAGTTTGCGAGCGTTAAATATCATGATATTCTGGGGTAGGGTCTCATGGGTCAGCTCATACTTTTGCATGTATACTATTGGCTTTGGCCCCACGTGCTCGTCATAATGGAAGCGTCCATTAATTTGAGTGAGAGCCATCTGGTTTACGATGAATCCAGTCGAGCCCAAAACAACCCCTACCCTCGGCAGAAGTGGCATTTCTAGAGATGACCATGGGAAGAGATGCCCGCTGAAAAGGGGAAGTCACATCCTTGGGCTGTCTTGGTGCACAACTCCAGGGGGCACTGTTCACTGTGTAGAGGGTGACTCCTCATGTGTATAACCCTAGTTGGAGGATGGAGGGCAGAGAAGCTCGCAAGCTGCGTTTACATGCTCTCCACAAATTCTCTCAGTAAACAATTGCAACTGGGGGACATTTATTTATTCCTGATATTCCTGTGGTCATTCCAAACTATAAAAAGGGGGACAGGAACATATGAAAGCTCACGAAACCTCTCCAAATTTATGATTCCTGCAGCCTCAGGTTGCTGTCACCCTGCAGTGCTCGCAGCCCCTTTGCAAAACCTCTTCATCTGTACCAAGAATGGAGAGCACGGACTATGCTGAATCCATTCCCATGGCGGGAGCTCCAGGCTCTATCAGCCTCTCCCAAAAATGCCCTTGGGGATGGGCAGCGGACATCAACGTGTGAAGCAGGCACATATGAGACCAGGGCGTGGGGGACTGCAGGTGACGCTCTCTTCGAGTGTCCACCGCCACATTCGGATGGCCAGTTTACAATGCCCTGCTGCAGATGTCATACAAGGCTCTGCTTGGGGGAGTGTGTGCAAAGAAAAGTAGGGAACACCCACTTCAGCACCAATATTGGTGCCAAACCTGGTTTGAGGTCCTGATCTCCAGGGGCATGAACAAATGTCTGGAGTGGTAGGAATAAGGCTGCCTTGCAAATGGGTCACATCCCAACAGCAAGCCACGTTGGGAGCGTTGGAGGGGGTGAAATGCTGGTCGAAGTTGTCTTGCATCAGCCGTCTCTTCGCAGTTCAGTTTTTTCACAGCCCCGCCATAGGGTGGGGCTAGTGAATGACCCATGAGGAATGAGGAAGAGTGTCAGAGTTGCTAGGCTATTTTCCATTTCCCCAAATATCTTGGAAACCATGGTTTTAGAGCCGTGAATGCAAATCTGAGCGGAAAAAAAAAATCTTCTGGAGTAGGTGTTGGGATCAACCCGACAGAATGACTCTGGGTTTACAGTGCAGCTGGTTAATATGAATCATGTTATTTTGTTTGGATCCAAAATGATCCCAAATCTTCTTTATTATCTGTGCCTCTGCTGCTCTCCAGAAACATTTTAGTTACTCTTATCGACAGATTATGAGACAGCCTGGCTCTCCTAAAAGAGGGTTTTAGGATTTCAGTGTTACCTTTTTATATCTCCACTCCCCAGAAATTTGGGTCGTTTTGTGCATTATTAAGGACTTTCACTGTCTATGTTCATTTGCTGTGATTATGCTGGTGGCCAAAGGGGGAAAAGTAATCGAGGATTTGGCACAGCCAACTTCAAGTTGGAGGAACTGGGGTTTCTGCGGAAGGCGAGTGGCCTCCGAGGGCCAGTGGCTCAGGGGCGTACTTACCTCTGAAATGGTCCTGTGATTTTTCGGTAAAATAATCGCAATTTTCCACCTGTTATGAGTCGGTAGTGACAAACTGTTCTGATGAAAGGCATAGTAAATTATTGACTGGGAATCAAAAAATAAAGAAAACCCATGAAAATGTTTTTGTTGGCGGTGACAGTTTTGGTTTTTGTTCCGCACAGGGACCATGGGGCGAAAATTAACTCTAAACTCATTTGTTGTAAATCTAAGGGGAAAAGATACGAAGCGGTTTCCTCGTCCAGCCCCCCAAGGCCTGTCTGCTCTGCTTTTGTTTGGTTTGGATTTTTATTTGAGTGTCTGTTTTCACGCTATGATGGACAGTTCTCAGTCTTTATTTTACTTGACATCTCGATAGCTTTTTAAAATTTAATTATGTTGTTTTCTGATTATAAGATT
This sequence comes from Equus asinus, assembly GCF_041296235.1. Classification (NCBI taxonomy): domain Eukaryota; kingdom Metazoa; phylum Chordata; class Mammalia; order Perissodactyla; family Equidae; genus Equus; species Equus asinus. The sequence continues at coordinate 3,645,149 of NC_091803.1, read as the reverse complement.
AATTCATGTTGTTTGTAGAAGATTTGGGAAATGAGTAAAATCATGGATGAAACCAGTATCACCCCAAAACACACCTCCCTCAAGCCAGAGTTCCCATTTTGGTGTATTTGTTTCATTCTCATTATCAAACATTCCACCGTATTATTGAGCGCCTACTGTATGTCAAGCACTGTTGCTTTCAGGATTTTTTCTGTACACATATACCTGTGTATTCACTTATTTCAAAATTAAGATGTACTGTGTTTTCTATTTTGTATCTTTTTTTTACCTAATATTTTTTTCTTCTTCTTCTCCCCAAAGCCCCCCAGTACATAGTCGGAGGTCCTTCTGGTTGTGCCCTGTGGGACACGCCCTCAGGATGGCCTGATGAGTGGTGCCACGTCTGTGCCCAGGATGCGAACCGGGAAACCCTGGGCCGATAAAGCAAAGTGCGTGAACTTAACCGCTCGGCCACGGGCCGGCCACGTCACGGCCAGTGTACAGAATTACAATTGTTTTTTTTTATTGGTTGGTCTTGTGTCTTGCAACCTTGCTGATAAATTAGTTAATATTTTAGCTAACAAATGTCTGGCCCATAGTAAGTATAATGAAAATGCTTGAAATAAAATAAAATAATGATGTGAAATGAAATCCTCACTTAACACAACCGAATGATACCAATGACTTTTTGGTGTGGTAGAATGTGGATTACTTTTTCAATTTCTCCTACAGTTATTGAGCTATTCAGATGTTCTAAATGTTCTTGAGATAACTTTGGTTGTCCATAGTTCCCTAAGGAGTTGTTCGTTTCATCTGAATATTCAGATTTATTGGTTGAATAATTAATAACTACTAATAATAAACCCACAATTATTCCAACAAACATCAGGACGTGAGTGAAAATGTGGAGGAAGAAGATGCTAATTTTCTCACCTTACGTGTAGGGGCCAATAGACAGTATTTCATTCTTACTAGAAAACAATAGGTTCAAAATTTTCAACTCAGTGGTCTCCACTCAGGGATGTTTTTTAACTTTGGGTAGAGAGCTGTGTTAGTCCTGGCACAGCGCCATTCCTGGTCTGTGCAATGCCACTCTTGTGTCGTTTTCTTGTGTTTATTCCATTTCCACCCCATGTCCCATTCACATCCCCTTCCTCCTACCCCGCCACAGGCAACTACTCTTATAATGCATGTCTTTTTGGTGGCGATTTTACAAAATGCATATTGTCCCTTTGTGTGGCTGTGTTTTGAATTTATATAATTGTATTGTGTCCTAATATCATTCTTTTCTTTTTCATTAGACACCGTGAACTTAAGATCCGTCCATGTTTCTCTTTGTACATCTAGTCCATTGCTCCGAATTGCTTCGTCAGACTCCATACTGTGTGATCCACTATATCTTACCTGTCCACCCCCCAGTCACTGTCCCCCAGGTGGCTTCTAACTCCTGCCCTCACAAGTAATGCTGCAACAAATATGCTCAGATATGTCCTCATCGGACATGTCAGAAGTTCTATGGGATATGTACCCAGGAGCGGGACTGGGTCTTGTGGTGATAATGGCAATTGCTTCCCGGATTGCCTGCTCCAGCCCATGCCGCCACCAGCAATACATGAGGACTGCCCTATCCCCATCCTACCCAAGAAGGCTGACCTGAGTCACTGAAATTCTCTCTCTAATTGGTGGAAAGTGACATGGAGTTTTAATTTGCACTCTTCCAAGTTCGCACGCCTTTGAGCATCTCTTTGTGTTCTTGTTGGCTTTCTGGGTTTCCTCTTCTGCAAATTTCCTGTTCGTATATTTCATGCTTATTACTATTGGAGGTTGTTGTACTTTTCTTATTGATTTTACAAGAGTTCTTTATTTATACTAGCTGTCCGTCTCCTGTTGGTTTTAGACACCACAGATATCTTCTCCTATTCTGTCATCTGTTTATTACCTCTGTTCATGGTGTCCTTCATCGAACAGAAATTCAAAATTTTGATGTAAAAAAATTCACCTAGGAATGGTGTTCATTTATGACAAGTTTTGTGCTTTTGAAGTTTTGTTTAAGAAGTCCTTCCCTACGCCACATCACACGATGTTCTCTTATATTTTCTTCTAATATCTACTGAGCTTTACTCTTTACAATTGGGTCTTTAAATCACCTAACATTCTCCTTTGAAAGGGATAGTAGGTTAGGATGTAGTTCAACTTTTCTCCATGTGGTGAGATTTCCTGACACCATCTACTACAACAGGGCTGCTCAACGTGTGCTCCCCGCACCACCAGCATCACCACCATCATCACCATCACCATCATCACCACCATCATCATCACCATCATCACCATCATCACCACCATCACCATCACCATCATCACCACCATCACCACCATCATCACCATCATCATCATCATCACCATCATCACCAGCATCACCATCATCACCATCATCACCACCATCACCACCACCATCACCACCATCACCACCATCACCATCACCATCATCATCACCATCATCACCACCATCACCGTCATCACCACCATCACCATCACCATCATCACCACCATCATCACCACCATCATCATCACCATCATCATCACCATCATCACCACCATCACCACCATCACCATCATCACCATCATCATCACCATCATCACCATCACCATCATCACCACCATCACCATCACCATCATCACCATCATCATCATCACCATCATCAACATCACCATCATCACCACCATCACCATCACCATCATCACCATCATCATCACCATCATCACCATCACCATCATCACCACCATCACCATCACCATCATCACCATCATCACCACCATCATCACCATCACCATCATCACCATCATCACCATCACCATCATCACCATCATCACCACCATCACCACCACCATCACCATCATCATCACCATCACCATCATCACCATCATCACCACCATCACCATCATCACCATCATCATCATCACCATCATCACCATCATCACCACCATCACCATCATCACCATCACCATCACTATCATCACCACCATCATCATCACCATCATCACCACCATCATCACCATCATCAACATCACCATCACCATCATCATAATCATCACCATCATCACCATCATTACCATCACCATCATCATCATCACCATCATCACCATCATCATCATCACCATCATCACCATCACCACCATCATCACCACCATCATCATCACCATCATCACCATCATCATCATCACCATCATCACCACCATCATCATCACCATCATCACCATCATCATCATCACCACCATCATCATCACCATCATCACCATCATCATCACCATCATCACCACCATCACCATCACCATCATCACCATCATCATCACCATCATCACCATCACCATCATCACCATCATCACCATCACCATCATCACCATCATCATCACCACCACCATCATCATCATCATCACCATCATCATCATCATCATCATCATCACCATCATCACCATCATCACCACCATCACCATCATCACCACCATCATCATCACCATCATCACCATCACCACCACCACCATCATCACCATCACCATCGTCACCATCATCAACTGGAATTTGTTAGAAATGTCATTTCTCAGCTCCTGCCTCAAACCTGGGTCAGAAACTCAGTCAGAACCTCTGGGAAGGAGGCCCCAGCGATCTGGGCTTTAACGAGTTCTTCAGCTCATTCTTATAGATGCTACACTGTGAGATGCACTGTACTCAACGATCTGTCCTTTAGCCATTTGCTTTTGGGACCCCCTCTACCATACGTCGTTTCCATTTACACATGCATTGGTCTCTGAACTCTCTGTGCAGTTTCATCGGACTTGTGCCATACTCACACGTTTTAAAATTAAAATGAAGTCTTTGCTATTTCTTAATAGCTGGTAGGGCAAGCCTTTCTCCTTTATTTTTCTATTTCGAGATTGACTTAGGTATCTGTGGACGTTTATTCCAACCTACACATTTTAGAAGAAGTCTATCAAGTTAAAAACAAACCCTGGGCTTTCAACTGGGCTTGCATCAAAATGAAAGACTAATTGGTATCTTTATGATGTTTGCATCCCACAGAAGAGCATAGCCTGTATCTCCGTTGAGTCTGATAGGGCAGCAGCACAGGCAGGGGTTGGGTGACAGGGCCACGGCAGAGGAGGAGGGGGTGGTGTTCACCTGCAATCGGACAGGCAGTCAAAGGAGTTCTGCCCTTGGGCTAGAGACCAGGACTTTCTCAGGTGTTTCCTCTGGTGCCGACACAGGTTTCTACAGGAGGCAAAACAAATGAAGAGACAACCTCACCGCAGGTCCCTCTTTGCATCCCACGGTCCCCAGCCAGTCTGCCTTCATTTCTCCGCCTTTCAGAGTCTTCTGATAATTATTTATTTGGTACACCGTTTGGGGCTGCAATCATCAGGAGGAATGGGGTGGAATTTCATCTTGTCTCGAACAGAAAGTCCATTTTATTTTATTTTATTATCTTTTATATAGCCATGGGATATAATTCACATGCCGTGTGATTTTCCATTTAAACTGCAATTCAGTGGTTTTTAGTATATTCATAGAATTGTGCGACTGTCGCCGTGATTAATTTTAGAACATTCTCATCACCCCATAAAGAAACCCTGTACCATCAGCCATCGCTCTCCACTTCCCCCCATTTCTCCCCCTTCCTCGGGTCCTAGGCACCCACTCACCTACTTCCTGTCTCCACGAGTTTGCCTACTCGGGACATTTCACGTAAATGGAATCGTACGACGTGTGGTGTGCTGTGACTGGTTTCTTTCCCTGATCATCATGTCTTTAAGGTTTGTCCCTGTTGAGCACATGTCACCACCTCATTCCGTTTCATGGAGAATGATACTCCCTTGCACACACATCTCCCATTTTACCTAACCCTTCATCAGCTGATGGGCATTTGGGATGTTTCAGCTTTTGGCTATTTTGAGTAACACCACTACGGATGTTTGTGTATAACTTTTGTGTGGACAGCTCATTTATTTTTAACCTTTATTCTTTCCTGATAAAATGATTTAAAGCTGTAAGATTCCTCTGTGGCCTTCTTTAGCCGTGTTCGTGTTCATTTTGCTCTCCTGATTTCTTAAACTGATCAATAGCTGTAAGTTCCAGCTAATCCTCCTCTTGGTCTCCCTGCATCTTTCATCTTGTTGATGCTAATGGTAGTCATTTTACAACCACAAAGTGAGGACCAAGCGAATCTCATGGCCCTAACCCAGCCCCCTGACGTCACTGCTCTGCTGACTTGCCTACCTCTGGACATCTGGTTATGGGAGGTAACTAATAACCTTCGTTTGCTCATCCACCGTGAATGGGGAATTTTGTCATCTGCAGCGAGGTCATCCGCATGGCTCCATGTGCGCGTGCCCTTGGCTCTCTTGCTCTTCTGTCTCCGATATCCTTGCCTGGGGAGATGCCGGCTCTGCGTGAACCCAACCATCTGCCTCCCCTATGCCTGCATCCAGGTGGCTGGATTGGCCGGAGGAAAGTCCGTGCACTCCGGCTGGCCGATTTCACCTTCAATTCATAACCACTAACCTCAAGCGGAGACACAATATCCATGGGCAATCCTACTCCACTATCCTAGAAAGAGGGCATGGCCATTCCTACCTTCTCCTCACCCCTCCCGCATTTCCTGGGCTCTCTCCTCCTTCCTCATTGGGAAATAGAAGCCATCAGAGAGAATCGCCTTCATAATCTCAGTAACAAACCCATCCGCCTATTTGCTTCCTGTCTTCTCTCAATCCACAGTAGACAAACTGTCTCTGCTCTTATCCAGACCAATCTTCCCCCTTGTATTTTAGCGCCTATCCCTGCTCTTCTATGCTTTGTCCTGACACTCTCCTTCTCCCTGGCTCCACCAAGCTTCTGTCTCTGTGGCACCATTCTCATCAGGATGTCACTCAGTCTCATGTCGCCCATTTCAGAACAAGGCAACTCTCCCCCCAACCCGCCGTGACTGCTCCATCTCTCAGCGGCATTTGACAGAGCTGACCCCTCCCCTCGTCTTGAAGCCTTATCTTCTCTCTGATTTCTCTCTCTTTCTTCCCTGTCTCTCTTTCTCTCTGTCTGACCTCTCAGTGTATTGCCCTAACTCCTTAGCAGCCCTAACCCTGAATGTTGAAGAAAGCAGGGCGCCATCCTTCGCCCCTCCCTGCTCTAACTACACTGACTCCCTGGGTCATCACATCCAGTCCCATGACTTTGACAACCATCCTCACGCTGACAACTCTCCACTACCCATCTCTGGTCCTGGTTCTCCACCAGGTTCTAGCCCTCATGAAAGGACTTGCCTACTTGAACCACCTCCTGGATAGCCCACTCAGATTTACCATGGCCAAAATAGGACGCTTGATTTCCTTCCACCCGGTGCCTCCCTGTCTCTCCACCTTAGTTAACGGTTCCACCATACAAGCAGGTGTTCCAGCCAATGCATGTAGAGGTCAAACTTGATGTTCACACTTCCCGTCTCTCACAGACCCAAGTACTGTTGGTTCTTTCTCAAAATTTTGCTTGTATGGTTCTTTCTACCTCTGCTGCCCTCCACTCTAGTCCGAGTTCGCCTCATCTCTTAGCTGCACGACTGACATAACCTTCTCTAAATTAATGCTTCTGCCCTCGCCCCTGTGGGAGACATAAGTCAGAGAGAACTTTCCAGAAGGCAAATGAGACTATTTCACACTTCAGATTAAAATTCTTCAATGGCGTTACGTAGCGCTTAGCATGACTGAAGGCCCTGCAGTCATTCCCCATGATCTTTCCCCATCTCCACCACATCTCAGAGAGCTTTTGGAGCTCCCTGCTCCCTCCCTACTTCCAGCTTCACCGAGAGAAAAGGACAGTCTCTGTGCAGAGCTGGGCCTTCAAACCTTCCACGTTGAACAAAACCACCAACTCCTTAGTGGTGAGTGGAGACGGGTGCAGAATCCAAAGTCCTCTGCCTGCCCGCCTGCAGGGGTCCCACGGTCTGCTTTCATGTTAAGCATTCTAACCTTAATCCCTGTTGCAAGACGTATTTGTGGTGTGGAAGATAAAAGAGATGGTGGAAATACATCCAAGCAGAGAGAGGCAGACGAGAGATAAGGTCGGAGCTGAGGTCAAGGAGATCCCATGAATGGCCAGCGCTGGCGGGTACGGCTGGATTGGCCTCCATAACCCTTTTCACCCCTGGGTGAAGCTCCTCTCCACCTCGCCAGCTCATGCTACGGCCAGCAAGCCTCAGAAATGCTTTTATTCCTGTGCCTAAGTGGAGTCACGGGCATGCAGGATGTTCGGCAAAGGCCACACTAATCATGGGCAATGATAATTGTCTTTGATTAATTACCAAGGATTTGATCCCCTGAGTCGTGTGGCTCAGAGTCTGGCAAAGGCCCTAACCGCGGGGTCGACAAGAAGGGACGCAAAGTGCAGAGCTTGCTGACCAGCAGGTTGAGTTTTCACGTTGAGTGTCTTTGCCTTGCTGGGGTGGGAGGCAGATGGCCTGGTTTTAAAAGACCAAACCTCAGAGTTCGAGGTCAAGCTTTCTTTTTATGTGGTTGTCAAGGGAGGTGGGGCTGTCCAGGCACAGAGCCTGGCACTGGAGAGAGGCCTACGTCCAACTTGACCTCCACCCAGGGTGCACCTCTCTTCCCTGGGGTCTAAGATGTCTTGATTCCCCTTCGGGGTTTGGAGCCCTGTGGATGGAACTTCCCCTGGGATAGAGTTCTTGCTTTTCCACTCCTGGGACTCAGTGCTCCCTCCAGGTGTCAGTTTTAGCATGATGGGTTTCCTGGGCAGTATGAAACCCCTATTTTCCAATTCTAAGGGGATCTGCGGAGAAAAAGCAGACAGGACTTTGAGGAAGATCAACAGGGCTGCATGGGGCTGGGCTGTGGCCTGCTGTGCTCTGCTTCGGCAGCCTGGGTTTGGATCCCAGGTGTGGACCTACACCACGTGGCAGCGGCCATGCTCTGGCAGCAACCCATGTACGAAGTAGAGGAAGATTGGCACAGACGTTAGCTCAGGGCAAATCTTCCTCAAAAAAAAAAAGGGCTGCAGGCTACCTAGAACTGCCAATGTCCAGTGCAGAGCTCTCTAAGTCAGGAAACAAGTCCCCTCCTTGCATTCTTGCTTAGGCCTACAAGCTCTCCTTGCTGGCAAAGAGGATGCAGCATCTAATTATTCCATTGCATGGTTTTAACCCTTGCCCCCACACCATCGAAATGGTTTCTAAAGTTGTCCCCAAATTCTAAAGTCCTATGATTCGGACCATGATGTACCTAGATTCTAGCCCATATTTTGTAACAGGCTTACCTTACAGCCTAGAGTATGAAGCAGGAGTCCTTTGTTAATTTCTAGGAAATATGTATGCATCTCTCACTGTGTCGTAAAGAATTTAATCTTGCCCAAAAAGAGGTGGGGTCCTTGCCCTCAGCTTTGGGAGGTGATCTCCAAGGCCTTGGAAGGTCACACCTAACAGAAGTGTGTTTGTTTTCCCAGGGACCGCAGGTCATGCCAAATAGTCAAATGTGTGAATCAGGGTGGGGAGTTTGGGGTCTTGTGACATCAGCTCAACCTCCAGAGGGGCTGGAGGCCAAGGTCGACCACACAGAAGTCAGTTCGGCTCATATGGTGGTGTCCCCATGAAAACCCAGCCTCGGGGGAGCTGCCCTGGCTGGCAACATTCTGTGCGTGTTGTCACATGGCGTTGCCAGAACAGTAATGCTGTTCACAACTCTGCTGGGAGGGGACAACTGGAAGCTCTGAGATGGAACTTTCTTGGACTCTGGGCTGGGCGCCTCTTCCCCTGGCTCACTTTAGTCTGAATCCTTGCACTGTACTAAACCATAACCGTGAGTAGAGCAGCTTTCGGTGAGCTCTGTTCTTCTAGTGAATTATTGAACCTAAGGGTGGTCTTGGAGACCCCTGAACTTGCAGTTGGTGTCAAAAGTGAGGGCAACCTTATGGTCTGTTCCCCAACAGCGCACTCTGTGAACTCGCCCGGCTTCTCGCAGATACAACTCAAAGACCATGGGGGCTTTTGAATCATCTTTGATTAGAAGTAGAGAGAGCACTGCCTCATGGGGGTCTCTGTGCGAGTGTCCATGGAGAAATTCTGCAGGAGCAGGACCAGAGATAACTTCACAGAGAGGAGGGCAAACGTCATCCCAGTGACGTTCTGGGGCCCAGCGCCAAAGGGGCAGAGCACAGAGGGGTCTGTTTACTTTACCGAACCTGGATCCAGGCAAGGCGATTTCTAGGAAGATGAGAAAATGGAAGCATTGTTTGTGGACATTCACAAACATTCAAATGACTGAAGAACATTCCTGGGTACCACATTCACCAATTTCTGCCCACTACCTGGCACATACTAGATGCACAACAAACATATGAATAACAACAAATCTTTACTGGCATCTATAACGTGTAAGGCACCGTTTTAGGTTTCAAGGGTTGAATTGCGTTCCCCCGCCGAAAGTCATTTGTTGAAGTCCTAATCCCCAATACCTCCGAACGTGACCATATTTGGAAATAGGGTGGTTGCAGATGTAATTAATTAAGATGAGGTCCCAGTGGAGTAGGGTGGGTCCCTATTCCAATATGATTGGTGTCCGCATGAGAAGAATGCCACACGAAGAGACAGACACACTCACGGGGAAAGCACCACGGGAAGATGGCGGTGATGCTGCCACAAGCCAGGGAACCACCAGAAGTTGGGAGAGAGGCCTGGAATGGATCCGCCCCCCAGTGCCTTTGGAGGAAGCACCGCCTTGCTGACATGTTGGTCTCGACCTTTCAGCCTCTAGAACCAGGAGACAATATTTCTGATGCTCAAGTCACTGCATTGGTGGTGCTTTGTCATGGCAGCCCTGGTAGGCTTGGACGATGGGGAATGGAGATGAATAAAACATGGCTTCTGCCTTGAGAGGGGCACGGTGGGCAAGACGTGTCTATGCTAATACAGGGCGGAGAGCAACAGGGAGGAGGAGCTGTCGGGTGCACTGGGTGAGCCAGAGGATCGAATGGAAGAGCTGGCATCTCAGGCAGACCTTGAAGGATGGCAGTGTCTCAGCAGGTGGGGAGGCGGGGAGGCCAGTGTGAGCAAAGAAGCCAGCGTGAGACGCAGGCACGTCTGGAGAAGATGGACGTGTCTGGGCGGTAGAGCCAACGGCAGAGGGACAATGAGTCCCGGAGCCAGGCTGGAGTGGGGTCAGGGTGGGTCTTGCCATGGCCACATATTCAACTGCACAGCTGCTCCGACCAGGGGTGGTTTTACCCCAAAGGCTGGGCCTGGCTGGGCTGTGACATTCTCACTCCAGGTGAATACAGGATTAATTCCCGCTGTGCCTGACCTGTTGTGAAAAGAGAGTTCTTTAATAGGTTCCAGGTGATTCCCTTGATTGTGACCGTGAGGATTTATGCAAAAAAGGACGTAGACTTAGCATTCCTCATCGAGGCTGCTCTTGTGACTGGTCTAACCGCACGTGGGGCTCCTAAATCTTCTTGGTTCGCTGCTCATCCGGGCTTCCGATGCCATCCTCCGTGCCTGCCTCATTTGTTGGGCTGTGACCCCACAATGAAGCCGGAATATGACTTGCTCATAACCGCAGCTGGAAAATTAAATTTTATTTTCAACACATCTTTACCCTTCTTGCTACTGATTTGTCTGGCTCCGGGCCAGTCTCTCTATGACTTTGGTTTGAATAGGTGGCCATAAACCCCTGAGTGTTACAGCCACTATAAACTGGTCCTGGTGTCACTTTCCTCAATACGGTTAATTAGATTCCGAGCACAGTGTGCAAATGGAGATTGTAAAACTCCTTGGCTGGAGAGAGTGGCTTGGATGCATCCGGGCGAACATTCAGATGATGTTCTTACAATGGTGTCAACACAGAATGGGTGGAGGCCATCTGTGGGACTGCGTGGGAAGTGGCACTTCTAAGGTCCTTTAAAAAATTCTACAATGCTCCCACCTTCAGATATGTACCCAAGAGAAATGAAGACATATGTCCACAAAGGCTTTCCCAAGAAGGATGATAGCAGCATTATTGACAGGCTCAACTCCAGTGTCTGTCACCAGGAGAACGGATAAGCAACCGTGGCACATCCATCTAATGGACTATTGCTCAGTAATAAAAAGGAACAAGTGACACAGAGAGTACATACTGGGTGGTTCCATTTTATGAAGATCAACAGCCAGCAAGGCTAATCTGTAGTCACAGAACTCAGAACAGTGGTTCCTTAGGGTGGGGTGCAGACTGACTAGGAAGGAGCCCGGGGGAACTTTCTGGGGTGATAAAGTACCCCATATCTTGACTGGTGTGGTGGTTGCATGCTGTGTATGTTTATCAAAGCTTGTGCAAGTGTGCACTCATGACCTGGGCATTTCACCATATGTAAATGTTACTTCACAATCAATAAAAGTTCCATGATGATCCAACCCTGACAGTTACTGGAAATTAGAGCATCCAGCCTATTGATCTTTCGGGCTGGACCTCCTTGGGCTCTGGCCGGTGCTGAGGATCCTGGTGTAGAACAAAGATGGCGACCAGCACTGGAGTTCCCCTGGGGATGTCCACTCCACTGATCTCTGTGATTTCTTCCAGCCCCTCTCTAGCTGTCCTCCTGGGGGTAGACCCCGAGGGACTCATCCACCACCATGTCTAGGTACTCCATCTGGACGAAGACCTTGCAGGCGGGGCCTGCCTGCTGGACAGAAAGGTGCTTATTAGGTGGCTTCTGAATGCGTCCTAGGCTGGATGCTAAGAAAAACAGAGAATTCTACCTTTCAGAATTCTACCAGGGCACCTCTGCTTGCTCAGAGCCAGTTCCGTCTCCAGCGTAGATGCTGTGAGCGGCGTGAGATTGGGTTGAACTGTCCCATATCTCATTGGATGTCATCACCTGTTCAACCAGTGAGTCTGTTCCACAGGGTATGGAGTGGTTTGTGTGTGAGATGGCAGCACACTGATTACTTTTAGGACTCTTTTAGGGTTGGTAAGACCTTTCCTCTCTCAGAATAGTCCATGCCTATATGTATATGGATATCTGACGTCTCCCTGGGATGACTAAGTCAACATGGCCAAATAAAATTCTCTCTCCACATCAAAGTGTTCCTACGGACTCCCCCATTTCTGTCAATGGTCCTGCCATCTACCCACTTGCTCAGGCCCCAAATCCAGAAGTTGTCCTTGATTCTTTGTTTTCACACACACCACACAATCCATCAGCAGATCCTGTCAGTTTCAATTCCCAAATCTCTCTCAAATCCAATCCATTTCTCAATATCCACCAGCGTCCTCTTTCCACCGGCACCTCGGCCTCCTCACTGGCCTCCCTGCCTCCACGCTTGCCCCCTGTATTTATCCTCTCACATCACCCCTTGCTCGGTGGTCCTTCTCTGCAGAGAGATCCAAAGCCCAGCTCCAGCCTGCAGTCTACAAAGCTCTACGGGATCTGGACCCTGCCCTCCTCCCCGTCCTCCCCCTGCGTTCTCTACACTCCGGGGACCCTGACCTTCTTGCAGGTCCTGGCTTCAAGGCCTCTGTACCTCCTGGTCCCTCCACTTGGAACACCCATTGTAAGGCTGCCTTCCTCTCATCAGATCTTCTTTCAAGTACCACCTCCTCAGAGGTGTCTTCCAGAACACTCGATCTCAAGTACCCCCTCCCCCCAGCCCCTCCCCACCCTCTGCCCAGTCCCTGTTCTCTAGCCTGCTGTCCTGTTGTACTGCCTTCACTGAACCTATCACCATTTGCATCTATCTTGCTTATTTATTGGTTTATTTGCATCTATCTTTACTTATTTATTGGCTTCTTTATTGTTTATTGCCTGTCTGCCTCCTCCCCACCCAGGAGCATTTACATAATTTGCAGGGCTTGGTGCAAAACGGAAACACAAGTCCCCTCGTTCAAACATTATTAAGAATTTTAAGACAGAGACAGAACATTAAATCAAGCACATTTGTGCCTGCCCAGGTCTCCCACCCATGGAGCCAGCCCTGTCTCCGCCCATCATGCCATAAGCAGAGCTCCTTGAGGCCAGAGCCTGGTCCTGCTTGTCCACTGGACCCCGACACCTGGTCTGTTCTGTTCTAGCTGCTCAGCAAAGATTTGCTGCATGCACGAAAGTCAAGCTACTTTGCAGGTATTATGTAATTTTAAGATATTCTTACCTATTCCACATTTCCGTTCCCGCCACCCCTAATTAGTGATTTTGAGGCAGAATTCCTCTCTTGCACGGTTCCTGTGAGATCTTGGAGTCAATGGCTGGTGTCACATAACACATACGTGTTGGTCAAATGGTGTCAGCATCTCTCATTCTCAGAACATTCTAGAATTTAGACTTAGGCTTAAGATGTGAGATTTAAGTAGCCAGGATTATTGTCCCCATGAAGGTTTCCAAGCCACTTTCCTTTTTTGGGCAAGGCACTGTCTCTCTCCTCTTGAAGTGTCTTGTGCATCCCTAGGTGAGAGGCCAGGTTGTAAGCTATGAAGCAGAGGGTTGAGCTTGTGGTGTCACAGTAGGCAAAAATAAAGGGAACAGCTTACGCAGAAATCTCCACGTCCATCAAAGCTTGGAGACAGAGCCAGAATTGCACTAGGAAGAGACACCGAGACGACAGACACGGAGACTGGCCCCTCCCGAGACTGTGGACCCGGAGAGTCCTTCCCTTTCTGGTGTGTTCCTGGCTATGTGACCACGTGGAATTTACCATCTCTCCTCAGTTCTTGTGAAACACCCAACTAACAAAGGACAAAAGGAACTGGGAAGCAGAAGCCCTCAGCGGGGCAGGTGGCAGCTTGTGAACACCCACCCCATGAAGTTTAATTAAAAGATAATGGTCTGTTGAAGGTTCCGGAAAGCAGAGGATGATGGGAAGATAGCAAAGGCCCATGGGATTTTATGAGCTGGAGACTAGAGATCATAAAAGCCACAAACATATGTGTATGTATATCTGTCTATCTATCTATGCATCTATCTATGTATCTATCTATGTATCTATATACCTACGATGGAATATTACCCAGCCTTAAAAAAGGAAGGAAATTCTGACACCTGCTACCACATGGATGAATCTTGAGCACACATGCTCAGTGAAAGAAGCCAATCACAAAAAGATAACATTGTATGATTCCATCTGTGTGAGGTCCCGAGACAAGTCAAATTCATAGACACAGAAAGCACCTGGTGGGCGCCAGGGGCTGGGGGAGGGGGAATGAGGAGTTAGAGTTTAATGGGGACAGAGTTTTACTTTCACAAGATGAAAAGCGTTCTGGAGATGGATGGTGGTGATTTTTGCACAGCGATGGGAACGTACTTTACGACACTAAAAAATGTTTAAAATAGTAAACATTGTGTTATGTATATTTTACCCCAATTTAAAGAACAAGCCACCTGTCAATCCAGGAGAGGCCCCTGAACCTTTGTGGCTCTAGGTTCAAGGAGCTGGTTGACTTGCCGGATCCGGGGCTCTGCTGGGCGTCACTCATCTGTGATAGGAGTTCTCGATGGTCCTGAACGGAGCAGAGACCAGAGGACGTGAGGAGGGCAAAGCTGATAGCCGCTTGTCTTAGACGTTCCTCTCTGGCTCCCACTGGAAGGGAGGCCATGGCTGAGTGTCCCAGACTTCAGCCTGTGTCCCACCGGGGCCCTCGTCCAGGCAGAACCAGCAGCTGGCCACCTCCTGCTCTCGTCTGCTGCCTGTCTGCAGCCCAGCGCCACCTCCCACTAGGCTCGCTCATTTTCCCAGCTCACCTGAACAAAAAGGCTAAAGTAGGAATTCCTACATTTATTTTTACGTACAAATTATTTTTTTAGATTTATGTATATTTCTAAACATTTAAAAATGTTATAAACATTTCTCATAAGCCAATACCTGAAGATACATGTTATTGTGCTGTGAAATTTTGTGTATTTCTTTCCAGTCTTTTTTCCAGCATTGTTTGCATAGATACGCTAATACTCTATGCACAAGCTTGCATTTTGGTCTTTTCCACCTAGTGTTGTAATTTTGGTTTTCCCCGCCCTGAAGAATTCTTTAGCACGCACTTGATGATTCCCGAATAAGATTCCATTATATGAGTGCACCATCCCGTATATAACTTTTGCTTTTTTCTAATTTTTTTCTGTTTTGCAAAGAATGCTCCAAAAAAGCAAATTTTCTTGCGAATCTTTGTACTCATTTCTAATTACTACATTGAAATAGATTTCTAGGTTTTTTTTTTAAAGTGGAATCTCCAGGTCAAGAGTATGATTCATTTCAAAACTTCCCCCACACAGTGTGAAATTGTTTTGCTATTGGGTGGGCTAGGTTTCCAGATGTTTATTTACCACTGCAAGATTGTATGTAAGCATGATTTATTTTCTTGGTAGAAAATTTCCTTCAATGAATGTGAACGGAATACTTTTTACCTTTTTTGTTATTTATTTTTCATTGTTTTCTAGAGAGCTCGTACCAGTTTCTACTGATATTGTCCATGCCTCCAATTCTTCGAACATTTCATAGATATACTTAATATATATATAATATATATTATATAATAGTTATCATATAAACCTTCTTATAATATATAATAATTTTTAAATTGCAATTTGAGAGTGAAATAAACTCTACTGTTTTTAAAAATCTGTGTGGTTTTGGTTACCAATGAAGTTGAATGTCTTCCCATATACATGTTTATTTGCATTTGTGTTTCTTCTTTTCTGAATGTCCTTTGACCGTCTATCTGTGGGGCCTTGGTATTTTTCTTATTGATTTGCACAAGTTCTTTATAAATTAAGTGGAGTAACACTTCATTTGTCATATTTTGCAGACATTTTCCCCACCTTGCTGTCTGTAACTTCAATAAAGTAGATTGATGGTCTTCGGTTCCTCCTCTCCTCCCCCGCTGAGCACCCCCGTTCCTGTCACCCCACATGCTCTCCTCCCGCCTTCCAGCGAGGGTCCCGGTGAGTGGGGCCAATAAATGAATCCATGCTGAGCTGGCCTGGGGCAGTAGGTGACACACCCTGGAGTTCGGGGCCTTCAGACCTGGATTCAAATACTTGCTCACTGCATGGGTTTGGGCAGCTTCCATAATTTATCTGAACGCCAGAGAAACCTGTAAAATGAGCTCAGTTGAAGATGAAATGAGAGAATAGTATGTGAAAATACCCATCACCAAGCCTGTCACACGCAGCATCAGTGGAAGCCATTTATCTTCTTCAATAACGAGGCGCACATGGCTGAACGTGGACTAAGGTGTAACTCCATCAAGGATATGTGTGTTTTAATAATGCGCGACACTCTGCCTTGAACTGTGTCCCCCCCGGAAAGACGTGTGGAGGGCCTGGCCCCCGGTTCCTGGGAATGTGATCTCATTTGGAAATCGGGCCTTTGCGGATGTAATGAGGTTAGGATGAGGCCGTGCGGGATTGGGCTGGGCGCTAATCCAGGGGTTGGGGCCTTATAAGGAGGGCCACGTGAAGATGGAGGCAGGGCCTGGAGGAATGCCAAGCACTGCCGGAGCCCCCAGAGCCCGGAAGATGCCAGGAAGGGCCTTCCCCTGGAGCCTTCAGAGGGAGCGAGGCCCTGCTGACACCCTGATTTTGGACGTCTGGCTTCCAGAACTGGGAGAGAACAGATTCCTCCTGTTTGAAGTCCCCAGCCTGCAGTTCTCTGTCATGTCAGCCCTAGGACATTAAGACAGCCAACAAACCCACTCTGAGGAACAATGCGGGCCCCGGCCTGTCTGGGTCCAGCCGCATTGGTCATGGTGTTTCGGGAAAGCTGGAAGCCTGGCTCCCTGTTCCTCAGGCACCGGCCTCCACTGCGCCATGCTGCCTTTCCGTGTGGTCCCAGCAGAGGAGCTCGATCCATCCCACCCCCATCACATCTGGTTGTGACGGAGTCTGTCCTCTTAAAGGGACAGAGATGGAGCCCACCTCCACTTTGGCTAGTCCACCTTCCCCTCATGCCTACTTCTCCACCCCGCAGCCTGCCACCCCCGGACCCAGGCTGCGCAGGCCACCTGAATCCTCCCTGGGTCACTGGCCTTCAGGGTCAGTTCTGGAGACTTGGTGGCCCAGGGGGAAGCCAACAGCTAGCTCTTAATGCAAATGCGTGGAGCATATTGGGTTTGCAGAGACCGCCGAGGCCAGTGTGCTTCCGAGCACCTCCAATCGGCATCTGGACCACGCTACCGGTGGAACCTGGTCGGGGTGGAGCACTGGGCTTACCCTGCGGCCACTTGCTTGTCGTTCCTCCTTAAGATGCTAGGTGACGTTCCTGAAGAGGTCCAACTCCTACTGGGCAACTGAGTCGCCTTCCTTTCCATCAGGGGCGTAAGGCAAGGTAAGGGCAGGAACGGGAGAGGACACCATCAGGAGACTCCGAGTGCCAAAGGTCACCCCAAGGGGGTCCAACCGTGCATGGGACCCCTGTGATCTTGGATGGGAGAGAGGTTAGGGATGTGAGAACTCTAAGCTTATTCCCCTCCCCAAGGGAACGCAATACGAACGACTACAGAGAAGGGTAGGAGCTGCTGACGTTTGTCAAGTGCTCCTCATGCGTCACCACATGCAACTCATTTGATGCATTTCCTAGACTAGCGAAATGGAGGTGAGAAGCCCACCCAGGTCGCATGGGCACAGGAGGCTGGGCTGGACTCATTCCAGGCCCATGTGAGCCCGGGGTCCACACTGGAAGTGCCGTACCTCTCTCAGCCTCCTCTGCACACATTGATTTAAGCATCATTTCCATTTTCCTAACTGGCCAGAATGACAAGATGGCAGAGCTTCCACAAGATGATGGCAAGGCGAGAACGAGACCCAAGACGGACATGCCCTGGAAGGGTAGTGACCGGGTCTGTCACGGCGACAATGCTGCTGAGGACCCGCTTTGCTTATGTCCTGAAAACCTTGCCATTGACCAGAGAGTCTCTCAAAAACAGGCCGGGCCTGCGTATCCGGGGGTACGCACAACAACCCACAGTGGTGCAGAAAATGTCTTAAAAATTCTCTTTGCGTTATTTTTATTTTGTCCTTTAAAAAAATACCTGTTTGGAATGTGCTTTATTATGGACATAAGATAGTCGCACAGTAGAATGTGGTATGCTTCATAAATAAATAAATATGTGCATATTTGTGATACCTGCTTGGAAAGTCGCTACTCACGCGAGTGTGCAATCAAAGCGCTTGGAGAGCCTGGACCCACCGGGCTTGTTGTGTGTTAGGGGTTTGTCCTATTTTAACGTGCTCCTGCAAAACCACACTGTGATACGTGGAGGAATTTTCTAGTAATGTGGAGCATCTTCTTTATTCCTCTGAAAATCCTTTTCCCACACTTGATCTCTTTTGATGCTCACAGCAGCCCAGAGGGGCGGGCAGGTCTTGGTTTTCCTTCAGGGCAGCTGTGATGAGGGCAAGGCACTCTGGGAGCACCGTGTGTTTCAAAGATGGCCGGGACCAAAGCTGGGAGCGCGATGTTGCATTTCGATGGGGAGGAGTTCTCTGTACCCATGAGGATGATCAGCGGGCTCGGGAAACCAAATGGGATCAACTTCTTAACGTGGTGGCGGAACGTCATCGAGGTTATTGATGGAATCTGTGTCCACACTTAGGGAGGCGCCGGTGGTGACATCCAGACTCCGAAAGTCCCGAGTTGGAAAAGATGACTTCAAATGTAAGGAAATAAAAAAGAGGTGGCGAAGTGGTCAAAAGGATGTGGGGACTTCATAAGCCACGGATGAGCCGACTTGCTGGTCCCTGAGTCCGTGCTCGGAGTCCAGTGTGAGACTCACTGGGCAAATAGAAAAATCAAAAGAATAAAGGAAACCTTCCTGCCGTCAACGAGTGCCCGCAGCATAAAGGTTCTGCCTGGGACAACGGGCAACGTTGTGAAAGGGACACTGGAGAATCAATTAGAGGACAGCTCTGCTCTCATTGCAGGATGCTGGTGTCTGCTCTTCCACAGAGGGTCAAAGAAGGAATGAATCATGACGGTCAGCTGTTAGAAAGGGCTTCGTGGAAAAGGTGAGGTATGAGTTGGGCCTGAAAAGTGGGAGAGAATTTCTTTAAGTAGAAAGAGAGAAAGAGTGGGGTGAACATCATTAGTTATCAGGGAAATGCAAATTACAACCACATTGGGATACCCCTCCACACCTACCAGAATGACTAGAATTAAAACGAATGACAAGAATAAGAGTTGATGAGAATGAGGAGCACAGACATTGCTCCTGGGGACGCCAAGTGGCACTTGGTAGTTGGGAAGCAGTTACGAAGTTTCTACTAACGCTAAACACGTAGGCACTCTTATGACCCAACAAGTCCCCTCCTGTGTATATACCCAAGAAAAATGGGCGCTGTGTCCACAAGAAGATACGTGCAAGAATGTTCGTAGCGTCTTTGATCATAAGAGTCCCAACTGGAAACTCCCGAACATTCACCGACAGTAGAATGGGTAAGTAAATTCTGGTATATCCGTAGCGTGAAATACTATTAACAATGAAAACGAATGACCTCCGGCTGCACACGATACAGATGAATCTCAGACACAACACCAAGCAAAGGAGACCAGGGCAACAACAAAGTCTGTAAGTTCGCGACTGCATTTGTATAAAGTTCAAAAACAGACCAGACTCATCGATAACGACAGAGGTGGACAAGCAGTAACTTGGCAGTGGTTTGAGGTGAAGAGGTGCGAGGGAGCATGGGGGAACCTTCTAGAAGCTGGAAATAGTCTATATCTTGATCTGGTTGATGGTTACAAAAATGGGAACGTACGTAAAAATTTACCAGACCGTACATGTAAGATTTGTGTGGTTTTCTGTCTATGAGTTATACCTCAATAAAAGTGACTTTAATTGTAACCCAAAATAATCATCGAACTAAAAAAACGGGACAATTCAGCTAACGAATCCATGTTCCACTAATTCACTGGGGGAAACTTCTTCCATCGTTTTTGGAAAACCAAAGTCTGATCCTTTGAATTATTCTTATCCTTCTGTCAGCTTCCGGAGGCAGAAACATACACCTTCGCAAAAACCTTTGTCCAAGTCCTCATCTCACCCACCCCACACCCGTTCCCCATCACTGCAGGCTGCAACGTGTCATCTGTCCAGGGCTGTAGGGGCAAGGCTTTGAAACACATCAGTATTCCAAAGCAAAATCGTCCTTTCCTTGCAGCTTCATTGAACAAGATGTGTTTCGAAGATTGGAAATATGTAGATTTATTTAGTTTCTAAAAACAACACCGTGTACTTGAGGGCTGCTGAGCGAGTCTGCCAAGGGAAACGTTTAAAGCTGTTTTAACATTCACAGAACCGTGGGCTGTGGCTTTGCACACCTGTCAGCTCCTGCAGAGTCAGCGGGCAGAGACGGAATGGACGGCTGTCCCCGCAGAGGGCTGGACCGGGGGCCAGGGCAGGCATCTTTCTTGGTGTGGATTTTTCACAGAGAAGAGAGGCCACACCAGGGGTTGAGGGAGGTTGGGGTGGTGGTGTCAAAGTTGAGACCCACGGGAGGCACTCAGAAAGCCCGCAGATACTGAATGGATAAAAGGCCACTAAGCAGATGACCTCCAGAGTCTCTTCAATTTCTGCTCTTTTCTGCCAAGTAGCATGGAGCCAGCACTGGATAAATCATCCCGGTTGGAGGACTTGTCGTTCCCACTCTGGCTTTGGTTCTGTGCCCTCCACTTCCCTCAGTGACACCCCACATGCCCCTGCAGGTGCACCCCATTCCTTCCTCTACGCTCCCTGCCAGTTCCACCTCTCAGATAAGTGCTCACATTTTCCCACACCACCAAGCTCTGGGGGGCTGGGATGATGTGAAGGACGGAGCTGACGGGATGATGCGAAGGGGGATTTGCATCTGAATGGGGACCAAGGGCTGGAGCTGCTCCTCCAGCCCTTCAGCCCCTTGCAGACCTCCAGCCCGAGCTCCCAGCTCCTGGGCAGCTGCCCAGGATGCGCGTCTGCACAGCTGGACCTGCCTCCACGCCTCACCGCCCGGCCTGCAGGTGCGTGGCGCTAGCAGCTGACCGAGGCCTCGGGTCGTAATTTCCAGCTCCAGTAAAATCCTCATATTATTTTTTATACCTGTTCTAAATTCATTTGGGCTCAGGGCCTTTTAGGCCTTGCTAATAACGTGCAGGGCCGGGAAAAGGAGAATGGGAGTCATCTGGCTTCCACGATTGTCTATAAAACGAGGAAAAGAAAATCCTGAATACTCAGGCCTGGGCTCTTGGACCGAAGCCCCCTCCATCCATCTTGCCCTAATTCCCTGACGCCGTAAAGAGCCAGCTACGGCCCCTCTCCTCCCAGACGGTCACAGTCACTCCCTCACTTCCATGAGCTCGTTCCGAGCCACTTTCTTCTCGATGTTTTGCACCAGAAAGTCTCCGTGGCCTTTGATGAGTGGAAACGTCTGGAGCACAATCACAGCCGTTCTCTGTTTAGTCATTGTTGTAACCGGGGCCGGAAAAAAGACATTTGTGTGGAGCTAATCGGAAACCTCCGTTGACCAGAGTTATTGAAGCGAAGGCGGATTCCAGTGAATTTCAAGAGACGCGAGACGCTCTGATGAATTAGGTTGAGCAAGAAAAGACGTTTATTTCATTACGGTTCTTAAAACGTTTCTGAGGCTCAAATTGACTTCCCTACTTTTGCACGACCAGTCTATGAATATAAATCTTTCCAGGACTTAAAGATCATCTCAGTTCAAGCGATCGCCATGCACGAGAGGAAATTGGCTCAAATCCTAGATGGGGGGATATCGGTGGTGTGTTGGTAAATGTTTAATGACTGGCTCTCTGAGGGGAAAAGCCCTGATTTGCGGTGTTTCCCAGTTTCTGTGGTGTAAACGCTCCTTTTGTGGCCGACCTCAAGCTCCCTGTGTGATCTCCGTGAGCAAGAATTGGGGACGAGATGTGCATAATTGGCTTCCACAGGTGGTACAAGCCAGTGGGCACGTCACTCCCTGAACCTTTAAAAAAAAAAAATCAGCTGAAAATTTATTCTGCTATCATCTGGTCCCTTTTGCCTAAAAGGCAAGTATAGAAAAAAAAATTGAGGGATGAAAAACTCCCATGTGGGTCATCTCACGGCCTCCCACTCTGGCCAAAGGGAGGGTTAGAGTTGGTTTCTGGCTAATAAAAATTTGAGACAATACAGACTCTGGCCTTTCCTTTAAGATGCTGTTAATTGAATAGGAACTAGTCCAACAAAGCTAATTGTGGAGCGTGGCGTCTTAAATTTCTCTCTGCCGAGAGACTTGTCTAGACTCTCAGTGTTGCTCACACTCACCGCCCCCCCTTGTCCGTGAGGATCCTGCTACTTGCCCACGTTCAGAATCACAGGTTCCTTGTAATTCGTCCGCCTTAAATTCATTTGTCACGAGAGGAGCTGCTCTTCGAAGCACTTTGCGTGAGTCTCCACGAGCTCGGGACGAGGAACCCCTTCCCAGGGTGGGCCGGGTCCAAAGGGCCTCCTCGCCCCCGGCTCCCGGCCAGGAGAAGGGTCATCCCACTGCCCACTGCTCCCGAGTCACTGAGCTCTGTCTGCGGGGTCCCCAAGACACTGTTTCCCCTGGTCCCCCAGGGGGTGGGGATCAGGACAGAAGATACTCACAAAGACAGAGAACGTCGTCACTAAATTTACATTCCGAAACTTGAATCCTGTATACCCACTTTCTCCCCCTCCTTCTTAAAAATACTTATTGAGGGATGGCTAAACCATTTTGTTACCCCATTTGTGATAGGATTATGTTGTCCACGTTTACCTATAATCTAAGAATTTTGTCAGATGGAGACTTTGAAATCAGATGTTTAGTCTCTCCAGCTGAGAGAAACCAGAAAGGGGAGCACGTTCCATCCTCAGGGAGGCCCCTCGGACCCCCCTGGTCCGGGTTGGCTATGGTCACAGAACTGGTTCCTTTCCTTCAGCGCCACTGGACGCCGGCAGATCCATGGATCAGTGTCCGTCTCTGCCACTAGAGTGTAAGTGGTGTGTTCATGGGCACCACGTTCTGTCAGTGCCAGGCGCCTGGTAAAGCTGTATTGAAGAGAGACAAGCCAATGGGAGAGGGAGAGAGCGGGGAATGGAGGAAGAGAGGAAGGGAAGCTGACGACGGAAAATGAAAAGAGCTTCGAGGCCCAGACACCCCTCCCCACCTGCCCAGGCATCTTCCCGACCCCTGGGGGTGGCTCTGAGCCCGAGCGGCCTCATGTCCCCTCTCCTGCTCTTTGGGACCAGCTTGCCAACATTCACCCCCTTGAGCTTTCCACTGGTGAAGATTCGGGAGATGATGGTTCTGAGCCACTTCCACTTGTCATCCTCGGCAATGACGAGGCTGGATTCCAAGCTTCCATTTAAACGCAAGTTCTAAAGAGGATTAAGTGAATGAAAGCAGGTGCCATTTGGGGTAGAGAACACAGCTTGGGAGTTTTTCCAAGGAAGGATTAGATGCACTGTCAAAAAAAAAAAAAAAAACCCAACCCAAAACCAAAAAAGGAAAACCCATGGACTCAGATAATGTGCGACGTTGCGTCTTCCCAGAGCATCTGGAGGCAGCGGGTTGGCAAGATGGGGACTCGGTGCGTGTGCTGAGAGCTCACACTGACAACTGCTCTCGAGGCAGAGGAGACTCTGTCACTGGTGTTGGGGGTCTCTGACGAGTCTCCTCTGCAGCTCTAGGTGGCCTGTTTCTTCTTGGGAGTCAGGCTGGGAGAAGGAATTAGCCATGAACGTTTCTGAATGATGATTTTTTAGTCTAATATAATGTGACTGTCGAAACGTTGCACGAAGCATGGACAAGACCTCCCCCGTGCATGCCCATCCACTCCTTGGAAATGTGAAGAAACTCAGGTTTCTAAAGGGCCGATGGCTGATTTGAGCCAAATCTGGGATTAGAAACCAGATTTGGGACATTTGCCACTAATAATAAGTTGAAAAGTATGGGAAAAAAATCTTTCTAGAAAACTGATGTCCAGTATGCTTCGGCATTAATTTTTGCATTGCTGTGTTAAAGGTGAGAGGAAGGAAGATTAGCAAAGTGATTCAAATGTGGTCTTGGCCCTAAAGACACCAAAAAATGAACATCCAATGGTAGAAATTTAGTTATCGTGACAGTGGACGTGAGACAGATTTTTGGACATCTCAAATCCCCTGCAGAGGAGATTGCCGACTGGTGAAGACCTGCGATCCATCGAAATCACTCAGCTCCTACCTGCCTGGACAGGTGGCTATTTTGACTTCAGCACAATGATCAATGGCATAACTCTGGATGCCACCACTGGGCGTATCTAGTCATTTCCATATTAACCTGCCATTATTTTCCAAAAACGACTGCCAATTCACGGGCAGCTGCTCTGCGTCTTAGATGCTGGCATGATTGCAGAGTCAAACCGTATTTTTCAAAGCCATCAGAGTATGAAATGAATATATGAATATGAAAACGGCTTCAAGCCTGTTAGCTGATGATTGATCTCTGTCTCGGGTTGAGAGGGAGGAGAGGAACTCGCCAGCACAGAAAGCCCTGGTTTAACTCACTTCCGGTTAAGAACACAAATGAAAGAAGCAACCTCAAGCTGGAACCTACCCTCTGGTTGGTAAAAAGGGTGTAAAACTCCTTCACCAGAAGGCGCTTGATGAGGACAGGATCCGGGATAACCGGGACGGATGTCTGCCTTCGTAGATGCTATTGCAGACGCCAAGACCCAAAACACAACAAGCGGACAATGACTATTTAGAATACATTCCTTGAGCCAAAATGTCCTGGTTAGCAAGCCGGTGTTCTGGTTATTTCCTCTCTGAGAACTTTCTTATTATGTAGGCTCCCTATTCTTTTTCCTCCTTATAGTATAAAAAATCTGAGTATTTAATTTCTTTCACTATCTTGCTTCCACCTCCCTCCCTAATGTTTTGTCAGGCATCCTATGCTCCAGCTGTGTTGAAATCTTTAGTCTTTACTGCACCCAGAATATTCCAGGCCCCCCCTTTTTTTATGCCATTCTGCTTTGGAATGTGTAATCTTAAGAGTTCAGTTTTAAGAGTTTTGGCACTTGTGATCACCACCACCCAGAATAAGACCTGGACGTGTCCGCCACCTGGAAAGTTGTGGTCAATTCGCCACCCAGCTTCCCAACCCCAAACCACCTTCCGATTTTTACCACCATAGATACATTTTCCTGTCTGTTCTTGGGTTTCGTTGGGATGATATCACATTACATGTATTCTTTTGCATCTGGTCTCCCTTGCCCAACATAATGTTTATAAGATTCCTGCACACTGGTGTGTGTGTCAATAGTTTGTTTCCTCTTGTTGCTGAGTAGCACTCCATCATATGGAATTTATTTATCCTTCTAACAAATCTTCTAAACAAATCCACAATTTGTTTATCCATCTTGCGGTGATGAACATTGGATTATGAACGAGGCTGCTGTGAACGTCCTCTTACAAGTTGTTTGTTTGTTTTGACACGTGTTTGAATTTCTCTTGCGTGAACACCTAGGTGAAGAATTGCTGGGTTACAGCATAAACGTGTGTTTAACTTCATAAGAAACACGATTCTTCGAAGTGGTGGGGCCATTTTGCATTCTAGCCAACAATGTGAGTTCCATTTGCGCCACATCCTCACCAACATTCGGTAGCGCCAATCTTTTATATTTTTAGCCATTCGAGTGGGTGAGAAATGGGTTTTCTCCCTTTCTGGTTGACCAACTCCTATTCATCCTTCAAGACGGCCGAGACCCCACGTTTTCCCTATAGCTCTCCAGCTTTTCTCCGGGTCCCTATGGAGAGAGCATGGCCTTTGTGTTGAATTTGAGTTGACTGTTGAACCGTCTCTTTCCTTCACAGAACCATGAGCTCCCGGAGGACCGAAGTGGTGCTTTAAATGTCTCTGTCCCCTCGGTGCCCAGCAGGGTGCCTGATCAACAGCAACAGCACCCCCACCCCCCCAAATCCGATGAAAGAATGAGGAGCAGACATGGAGTTCGAAGCTGGTTTCTGGTTTTGAAATCTTGGCATTTCTGATTCCTTTAAAATGGGAATTTCAAGAGACACTGAGGTTAAACTCTATGAAAGTGTCATCAATATATTGACTGATGGAGTCCAATACCATCTCCCCTGTCTTCAAATTTCTTAGCAGGAAACACTGGGCAGCAGCGCTAAAACTTGTTTTGTTTGAATCTTGGGAGGATGGAGGGAGAAAGTGAAGCTGAGGCAGTGCCAGCCACAGCACAAAAACACTGCCTAGGTGGTGACTCTCGTATGGGACCATTTTAAAGAAGGAATGAACCTTCCTGAGGACGTTTCTGCCAGGGCCTGGGCATGCGCACTGGGGAAGGGTGGTGGCCTTGGCTGTGGGTAGTGGTGGCTTCTGCTTCATCCTCATGGAGATCACCAGCATCCTTGAGGCCACCTGGGGCCAGCTGGGTTCCTGACGCACTTAGAATCTGTTGTTTTCTGTCTCCGAGTGTTGTGTTTGCATCGGTCTACCTCTCCCCGCCTTGGAGTCCAAGATCGTCCATTTAGCCAGCTTCTACTCACTCCTATGCATTTCTCCAGAACTCACTCACCTGTCACCTAATCTAGGAAGATTCTGGAAATATGTCTTTGCCTGTGCCTGATTCAGGGCTCTGCACATGGTGTCGCGGTTCAAATATTTGTTGACTAATTTTCAGGTTGATAGAGATACGACAACGCCTCCGAATCCACTGCATAAATGAGACCAAGGTGCCATATAGCAGAGACAACAGTGGGCACTGTGCTGTCACTGCCCTTGTTCCCAGACTGGCTGAAGGGCTGGACTTTTGCACGGATAGCTCTGCACAGAGGAGGCCCTGACCCACCTTATCTTGCAGTGGTGGAGAGAGGAGAATTAACGGGGAGCGCCTTTCCCCCATATTACTCCATATTTCTTAAAACATTCCAGTTCGAATTCCAAAATCCCCAGTGGAAGAAGAAAGTCCTGTCAGACAGGTGCTCTCCTGCTGCGTCCGCACTGCTCGGACCCTCGGCCCATCTCCATCCCCCAATCCACTCGCTCCCAAGCTTGTTTCCCAAACAAGTCAATGTTTTTTTTATTACCTAAGTCAATAGAGCTTTATGTTGTGAAATAGTATCTTACAAATTCTGAACTACATGTCCTAGCTACGTGTTTTTCTAATTTAGCTTAAAATAGTTAATGTTAACCTCAGGAATGTTTGTCCGTGTACCGCCCAAATCATCTTGTGGGCTCCTGTCGTGGACAGCCATCTCTAAGCTGGATCCACGTGAGGGCTGGTTAGATAGTCGGCTGAGCCAGACTCCCCTGCAGTCCATCTGCTTGTCTCTTCACCTGCAGGGAGCAATGAGGAAGGATTTGTGGGTGTGGAGGAATTCCATACGGACGCAGAGAGTGACGATTAGGAGTTGAAGAAGGAAAGCCGGTGCTCTCTAGGAGGTGGGGCATGGGGAGGGTGCACGAAACCAAGGGTTATTGCCAGTCGTTGAGACTAACCAGTCTGCGCACGACAATGAGGCTTTCTCAGTCCTGAATGGAGGCTACATTCACCCAACAGAAACAGCTCCAAGACCTCGTTTTAATAAGATTATTGTGGAGGTCAAAACACGCGGCTCTCACAGGCTTGTTGCTGGTGCCCGTGAGGCACAGGGAGCGGGGGAGGCATGTGATGGGAGGAGCTTTGCTCTTGTGTGTGTCTGTCCCTGAGAATTAAGGGTCTGCTCCCATATCTAAAGGTGTATTCACATCGTTGTCATCTTTCTATTTCCAAGACACGATGTGCCCAGTCTTTCAAATTCAACTGCATCTCGGATGTCCTTCTGAGGAAAGCGGCGTCCTGCCTTCCTCTGGGTTTTCAGCTCCATCAATAAGAAACCAGGAAATTACTTGCAAGTGTTGAAAGAAAGGAGCAGTCCTCGAGACCTCTGGGGTTCAGTCTTCCCCCTTCTTCTGTCTACTTTTCCAGAGATGGGTCCCAGACCTCTGAGAAAGAGGACCCTCTAATTGCTGTGGTTCCTCCTGGGCCCAGAGCCTGGAAGAAAGGGACTGGGGCCTTGCAGAGGTGTGAACATTGAATTAAAAACATGGTAGGAGTGAAAATGCCCAAATGTGCTGGACGTTCCCAATTTCGGGAAATGAGGTAGGAATAGGTGGCAAGATGTATTTCCGCCAAAATTACATGAACATCTAAAACTTTGGTGTGAGAAAAAAATCATGAAAAAAGTTAAAGGTAAGTGATAAAGTAACCCAGAAGAAGGCAAGAAAGGAAAACAGAGACCAAAAGAAGAGAGAATGAACAGAAAACAAAACATGTCAAATTTAAGCCTTAATATATCAGTAATTACATTAAACGCAATTGGTCTAAATATACCCCTTAAAGACAAAGACTGGTAGAATGGATTAAAAAACATGATCCATCTCTATGCTTTCTACAAGAAACTCACTTCAAATGTAGTGACATGCATAGGTCGAAAGTAAAAGTATTGAATTTAAAGTGGCTGAAATCATACAGACTGTGTTCTCCTACCATAAATGAATCAAATTAGAAATCAATCACAGAGAGATAACAATAATATCTTTAAAGACATTACAAACAAAACAACATACTTCCAGATAATTCATCAGTTGGATAGGATATCTCAGGGAAATAAAAAAATCCATTGAACTGAATGGAAAAGAAAATGCAGCATAATGCAATATAAAATGCAATATATAAATTGCAATATTGATTATATATATATAGAAAATTCCATATATAAATATATAGAAAAATATATAGAGAAAATATATAGAAATATATATTATATATAGAGAAAATATATATATAGAAATATATATATATATACAGAAAATGCAATATAAAAATTTGTGAGATGAAGCTAAAGCAGTGCTGAGAGGACAATTTATAGCATAAATCCCTCCCTTAGAAAAGAAGTCTCAAATCGCTAATCTGAACCCCCACCTCAAGAAACTAGAAAAAGAATAGCAAAATAAAGCCAAAGTAGCAGACGGTAAGATATAATAATAGTAAGAGCATAAATCAATGTAACTGGAAACACACGAATAGTGAAAATCAATGAAACAAAAAGCTTGCTCTTTGAAATGATCAAGAAAATTGAAAATCTCTAGCAAAGCTGGCAAAAAAAAAAAAAAGAGAAGACACGAATTATTAATATTATGAACAAGACAGGGAAAATCACTACAGACCCTCCAAACATAGAAAAGATAATAAGGGAATACCACAAACAACGCCCCACATAAATTAACCGCTGAGATGAAATGGAGGAGTCCCCAGAAAAGGATGACTCCCACAACTCGCCCAGTATGGAATAGTTACTTTGAATAGCCCTATAGCTATTAAGGAAATTAAATTTGTAATTACAAACCTTCAGAAAAAGAAATCTCCACATGAATTTGCTGGAGAACTCTACCGAGTATTTACAGAAAACAGAAGAGGAGGGAACATTTCCAAACTCATTCTATGAAGCCGGTATTACCCTGATACCAAAACCAGACAAAGACAATTAAAAAAAAAAAAGAAAGATCAGCGTTCCACATGAATATAGACACGAAAATTCTTAACAAAATATTAGCAAACAGAATCCAACAATGTATACAAAGAACTATGCACCATGACCAAATGGGGTTTATTCGAGAGATGCCAGGCTGGCTCACATTTGAAAATCAGTCAGGGTAACCTGCCATATTCACAGGCTGAAGAAGAAAAGTCATGTGATCATACCTATCGATGCAGAAAAAGCATTTGACAAAACTTAACGCCCATTCATATAAAAACTCTCAGAAAACCAAGACTAACAGGGAACTTCAACAACTTATAAAGGACGTCTACAAAACTCCTATAGCTCACATCACATTTTATGGCGACAGCCTGAATGTTTCCCCGCTAAGACCAGGAACGAGGCATGGATGTCCACTCTCACTACTCCTACTCAACCTGGCACTGGAAGTTCGAACCAGCGCAAAAAGTCAAGAAAAGGAAATGCACAGCCTACAGATCAGAAATGAAGAAATAAGAATGTCCTTATATGCAGTTGACATGATGGTCTACTTAGAAATTCCAAGGAATTTATTAAAAAACTCTCCTAGAACTGATAAGTGAATTTGACAGGGTTTCGGTGTATCAGGTGAAGTTACAAGAATTAATTTCTGTATATTCTACCAATGAACACATGGGAACTGAAGTTAAAAATACAATACCATTTACAATTGCTTAAAAAAAAAAGAATTAGTTAGGGGCCCGCCTGGTGGCGCTGTGGTTAGTTTGTGTACTCCACTTAGGCGGCGCCGAGTTCGCGGGTTTGGATCTCAGGCGTGCACTTACACGTTGCTCATCAAGCCATCCTGTGGCAGGGGTCCCACATATAAAATAGAGGAAGATGGGCACAGATGGTAGTTCAGAGCCAATCTTCCTTGGGAAAAAAAAAAAGAATTTGGTGAAAATCTTACAAAACATGCATTTGACTCACATGCTGAAAACGGCAAAGCTCTGATGAAAGAACTAAAAGCAAGCTTAATAAAATGAGAGCTATTCCATGTTCATGGCACTGGAAGGCTCATCACAAAAAGACGTCAACTCCACCCAAATCGATATACAGGCTGAATGCAATTCCTATCAAAGTTCCATCACTTTTTTTTGTAGACAAGATTATTCCAAAATTTATATGGAAAGGCAAAGGAACTGGAATAGCTAAAAAAAACTCTGGAAAAGAAGAGTAAAGTGGGAAGAATCATTCTATCTGATTTCAAGACTTACTCTGCAGCTACAATAATCAAGACCGTGCGCTCTTTGCAGAGGGACAGAGACATGGATTAAAAGCACCAATAAAGGACCCAGAAATAGCCACAACTAATTTTTCAAAAGCAATCCAATGGAGGAAGGCCACCTTTTCATCAAATGGTGTGGAGCAAGGAAATCTCCATAGGCCAAAAAAATCAACTCAATCGAAATTTTGTATGTACACAGAAACGAAATCACAATGGGTCACAGACTTAAATGTTACGGTAAAACTCTAAAGCCTTTCGAAGAAAACAGGAGAAAATCTTCAGGATAGAAGGCCTGGAGAAGAGTTCTTAGACATGGCTTAAAGTGCAATTCATAAAAGAAAAAAATCAATAGATTGGGCTTCGTTGAAATTAAAAGTATTTGCTCTATAAAAGACCCTGTGAAGGGGATGAAAAGACAAGCTACAGATTGGGAGAAAATAGGTGTAAACCACATATCTAACTAACGAAGGACTAATCTCTAGAATATTTACAGGACCTTCAAACTAAACAGTTAAAAAACAGAGAAAATCCAATTAGAAAATGGGCCAAAGACTTGAAGAGACACTTTCCTAAAAAGGATAAACGATGGCAAATAAACACATGAAAAGATGTTCGGCGTTACTAGCTGTTAGAGAAACGCAAACTAAGACCACAGTGAGACATCACCACACACCTATCCAATTGGGTAAAATAAACATCAGTGACAATGGAATATTAGTCAGCCTTAAAAAAGAATGAAATCCTGCCATTTCCAACAACATGCATGGATCTTTAGGGCGTTATGCTAAGTGAAATAACTCAGACAGAGAAAGACAAATACTGTAGGGTCTCACCTATATGTGGAATCTGAAAAAGCCAAAGTCGTAGAAACCGTTGGATAGCAGTTTCCAGGGGCTGGGGGTTCGGGAAAAGGGGCGAGATTGGTCAAAGTGTATAAACTTTTACTTATAAGATGCCTAAGTTCTGAGGACGTAACATACAGCACGGTGACTACAGTTAACAATACTGTATCGTATTCTTGAAAGTTGCTAAGAGAGCAAATCTTAAATGTTTTCACCACGCATGCACATTGGTAACTATGTGAGGTGATGGAGGTGCTAACTAACCTAATTGTGGCAATCATTTCACAATACAAATGTGTGTCAAATCATCATATTATACACCTTAAATTTACACGATGTTATATATCAATTATAGCTCGATAAAGCTGGAAAAAATGACTAAACCAAATACTGGTAAGGATGTGGAGAAAATGGTTCTCTGATGCATTGTGGTGGGCATGTAAGTGGGTATAGCCACTCTGGAAAGTGGTCTGGTAGTTTCTTAAAAAAATTAAACACATAGTTAATCATTTAACCCAGCAATCTCCTCCTGGGAGTTGGTCCTAGGGAAATGAAAGTTTATGTCCACACAAAAGCTTGTACACAAATGTTCATAGCAGCTTTATTTGGAATCAACAAAACCTGGAAACAACCCATGTCCCTCAACAGGTGAAGAGTTAAAAAACCGTGGTATGAAATACTAGAGAGCAAGAAAAAGGGACAAACGATACACGCAACTTGGATGGACCTCGAGGGCGTGATGCTGAGTGAGAGCATGCCAGTCTCTAAAGGACACATACTGTATGATTCTCCTTATGTGACATTCTCTAAAGGACAAGATGATGGAGATGAAGAACAGGTTAGTGACTGCTGGCCCGCATGTTGCAGGGGAGGGAGCTGTGTGTGGCCACAGGGGCAGCTCCGGGCCCTTTCCCCATACCTTGCTCTATGTGCCTCTTCCACTGCCTGCTCATCAGTTGCATCCTTTTGTAATAAGCTGGTGATCCCGTAAGTAGAATGTTTCTCTGAGTTCTGTGAGCCACTCCAGCAAATTAATCAAACTCAACGAGGGGTCTTGGAACCTCCAATCTATGGTCAGTCGGTCAGAAGCACAGGGACTTGCACTTGGTACCTGACGTGGGGGCAGTCTCATAGGACTGAGCCCGTCACCTGTGGGATCTGATACTCTCTCCAGGTAGAGAGCGTCAGAATTGACTTAAATTGTAGGACGCCTAGCTGGTGTTGGAACACTGCTTGGTGTGGGGGAAAATCCACATGTTATAATTGGGTGCAGATCGTAGCTATGCACACACGGTACCAACGTCAGTCTCCTGGTTTTGACACTGCACTGTGGTTACATAAAGACGAGGTATATAAGCGATGTTGCAGTCAAACTGCAGAACTCCACAAAGCAGCTTAAAAGATAAGGCAGCTGCACACGTCCTGAGGAGAGATCTGAGAGCACACGCAAAGTGGAAAGGCACCTTGCAGCCCAACAACATGCATCTCGTTTCTTAAAAACCCTCTTCCCGGAAACACACCAAGCAATGTAATTGTTAACATGATTTAATGCGTTCAGACAACCCCAGTCCTGAAGGGCCTGGCCAGCGTGTCAGACAGAATCCCTTCCACCCAGTTAGCAAGGAGACACAGCTCTCTAGACCAGCAAAGACTTTCCCCCTTCCAGTGGCTTCTGTACATTAAGACTGTGTGTTTGTCTGTGGACCACAGGGGTTGCGTGGAGACTAAGGGTGTCCTCTTGTGTTAAAGCTCTTCTTCTCAAGAATCAAGGCTGTCACCCCTTGCCAGGATTTTCCACGTGCTGCCGAAGCAGCCGTGTGTGGGGCTGGGGACTCTGGCATATTAAAGGTCCATCTCGGATTAATTGATGGTGCAGAAAGAAGACGCTGGCCCGGGCCAAGGCTGGCCGGCATGCACACCTTGGCCAGCCACCCGCTGGCTGTGGGATCCGAGGGGCCATTCGTGAGTACCCGTCAGTGTCTCCATTCCTGAGCCTTTTCTGTATGGCACCACTTTGTTGCTTGAGATGACCTGACTTGCTGGTTACTGCCTGTGCACTCCCCCAGAATGTCAGCTCTGCGAGATAGCGACTCCTCCGCCTGCCCCACGTCCCTGCCCCGGCACAGAAGGTGGAGGAGGAGGGGGCACCTGCAGACATCAGCGCAGCCACTTCAGCCGCCCTGAGGAGAAGCCACAAGGCTCTGAGCCTTCCGCTCACGTACAGGCATCATTCTCGAGGACTCCTCGTTGACAGGGAGAGCTGGGTTCACTCACCTCTGCCTGGGCCCTTCCTGCCTTGTTTGCAGTGACTGGAAATCTTCCTCCACTTCTCCTCTATACGTTTGTCTGTTCTGGAAGTTTCCGTCCCTCTGTTCCATGAGAAACTGATATTTCCCTCATCCCTCCAGCTCCCACCTGTCTGTCACTCTGTCTGTCTGTGCCCTCCTGTCTGTCACCAGCCCCACGTCCTCCGAATACTTAAAGCAACAAGGGGACAATGACAGCTAAGGTCTGACGAGCCAGGGCTGTCTAACCCTCCACGTCTACCGCGGTCTGGCTGAGAGGCCCCGGCGTCTGGCACGTCACGTGGCGCTTTGCTCTGTTTCTGTCTTACCTCCTCGACGCTGGTTCCTTGCAGAGAAGCCCCGTCTCCCCGACAGAAGGCCTGGCATCTCAGTGACACAAGGATGAGCCGAGAACACTCCCAACACCTCCCTGACCCTCCCTGAGGCCTTATCCTTCTTTGGGGACTTGAGTTCTGCTGCCAGGCCCTGGGCTGTCCCCACCTGCATGGGGTGGACCCCGGGACGCCCCTTCCACCGACCCTAGGAGCCACCCTGAAGCCCTGCTGAGAGGGTGCCCAGCAGGCCCTGTCCACACGCCTGGGGAACCCTCATCCTTCTCCCACCTCAGCTGCTCCCCTCTCACCCCACTGCCCTCCCAGCCCCGCCCTCACCCCTCTGGTCATCCCCAGCCTCCCAGATCCCAAGGGAGGCCCCGCTCTTCCCACCCATCCTTAGTGCCCTGGACCAGGTGGGAACCGACCGCCCCCAATGCCAACGGGCCCAGGAAGGCCACATTCAGTTGGAGACTCATAGCGGCAGGCAGGCGCACCCACATCTCTGTGGACAGGCCTGGAAAGATGCTCATGTCCTCAGCCTCGAGAGGATCCCGTGGGCTCGGAGAGCACAGGGCCGTCTACAAAATCCCTCTGTTTTATTCCTTTGACTGCTAGTCATGGGTCTACCCCCGGAATGGCAGGCTGTGTAATGTCTTGCATAATCTCCCTTCCTAACAAAGACGACAGGGAGGTTTTGCGCCCACTTCCTTCCAGGCAGGGTGTGTGCTTTGGTTTCAGAATGCTGGGCTTGTCCCTGAGCCAGGTGGCGCTCCGTGCACCAACTCACCCCAGGGCCACCCCCCGAGGCCTTTGAGGAAGGCTTGCCTCCCCTGCCAGCCTGGGGGATTTAAAAATGCTGGTCATACAGCTCTGAACACCAGGGTTTGCACAGACCCAAGGGCACTTGTTGCTGGGCATGAGAAGGATCGATCTCTGTGCTCCCCACGCTGACAGGACAACTCACAGCATCGTCCGCCTGCATCCGCTTCTCGTACAGGCAAGATGGTATCCACCACCCTCGTTCCCACTCTCTCTTTCTGGATTCCTTCTCTTCCTGGGGGTGTTCCCTGTGGCATCATCATGGGTCTGCGTGGTGAGGACAAAATTTTTACACCTAAATGTGCACTCCTGACCTTCACGCATTTTCACAGCAGCAGCCGATTGCAGACACAAAAGCTGGGTGGGCAGAAACGTCAGTGGGGAGAGTGGCTCTCAGAGCTGGGGAGATTCGAGATCAGGGAGTTGCAGGGTGAGCCACATGGGACTGGCTTCTGGAAAGTGCAGGAGGCAGATGTAGCAAAGCCCTGGTGCCAGAGTTCGCACAGAGGGACGACCGCACATGTCACTGTTAGGAGGCTGGCGCTGAGGGTTCCATTCAGTGATGGGGAAATCAATTTTCCTTGTTGCCTCCTCCTTTGCAGCCGTGATTGTGAAATTCACATCTCTGCCCAATTTACGTTTTGACAGTGACCTTGGGGCTATTCCTTTGGGCCATAGAGTCAAGGTGGGCAGCCTGGGTGGGAGCAGGGGGGGTAGGTGGGTGCCACCCTGAACTCTGATCCCACATTAATTCTGTGCAGAAAGTGTTTATTTTTTACTTTGTTTTATCATTCCACGTATAATGTATGAATATATTTTCTTTTCTTTATTTCAATATTTAGCAGCTTTATTGAGGTTTAATTGACATACAGTGAACTGTGTATGTTTAAAGAGGACATGCGAGATATCTCTATCTCAGGAAACTAGCGCCACAATCAAAGCGATGAACATATCTGTTACCCCCAAAACTTTTCTCTAATCACCCCCTCCTGTCCACCGTAGACTGTCTCACACCTGCCCCTCCCCAAACAAGGACCTGCCCTCTGTCACTACAGATTAGTTCCCATTTCTAGAATTTTACATGAAATGAAATCATACAGGATGTTCTCTGCTTTGTCTGGCTTCTTCATTCAGTATAATTTTGAGATTCGTCCACCAGGTTACTGTATCAATAGTCCATTCTTTTCATTGCTGAGTAAGATTCCACGTATGAAGGGACTACAATTTGCTCACCAGTTCATCTGCTGACGGACACACGGGTGGTTTCCAGCTTTGGCCGTTGTAAATGCAGCCGTGATGACCATTCATTATAAATCTTTGTATGGATGTATCCTTTTGTTTCTCTGGGTAATACCTAAGAGCAAGACCTAAGTTATATTGTAGGCATATGTTTCACTTTTTAAGAAACTGTCTAGCTGTTTTCTAAAGTGGTTGTACCATTCTACATTGCCACCTGCAGTGTATGAGGGTTCCAATTCCTCCACAACCTTGACAACACTTGTTATGGTCAGCCGTTTTAATTTTAGCCTTCTGATAGGTGTATAAGGCTATCTCATCATGATTTTTAAAACTTATTTTAAAATGATCTTCGATTCACAGGAAGCTGCAGAGTTACTACAGAGAGCTCCAGTGTGTCTTCTCCAGTTACCCCCATGGTTACATTTTACGCAACTATAGTACCATAGCAACGCCAGGAAACTGACACTGGTATGATGTGTGTGTGTTATCACATTCCAGATTTGTGTCACCATCACTGCAGTCAAAACACAGAACTGTTCCATCATCACAAAGATCTCCCTCCTGCTCCCTCCCTCTTTCTAGTGACACCCACCTCCCCCCCACCACCCCTCAGCCCTGGCCACCACAAATCTGTGTTTCGTCTTTTGTCATTTGAAGAATGTTATGTAAATGGAATCATACAGTATGTAACCTTGTAAGATTGGTTTGTTTCATTCAGCATAATGCCCTTGAGATCCATCCAAGTCGTGTGTATCAGCAGTTCATTCCTTTTCATTGCTGAGTAATACTCCATTGTAAGGATA
This sequence comes from Equus asinus, assembly GCF_041296235.1. NCBI lineage: Eukaryota > Metazoa > Chordata > Mammalia > Perissodactyla > Equidae > Equus > Equus asinus. The sequence continues at coordinate 3,608,081 of NC_091803.1, read as the reverse complement.
TGCTGCAATTTGGTTGACCGTTCACCTACTGAGGGACATTTTAGTTGTTTGGGTTTTTTTCTGGCTCTTACAAATAAGGCTGCTATGAACAGTCATGCACAGGTTTTTGCAATAACATGTTTTCATTTCTCTGGGATAAATGCCCAGAGTGTAATTGTTGGATAGTATGTTAAAGATATGTTTAGTTTTTTAAGACGCTGCCATGCCGTCACATTTTACATTCCCACCAGCCATGGAGGAGAGATCCAGTCTTCCCACATCCTCACCAGCATTTGGTATTGTCAGTATTTTTATTTTAGCTGTTCTGATAGTTGTACAAGGATACCTCATCATGGTCTTAATTTGTGTTTCCCTAACGACTAGTGATGTTGAACACTTTTCACACGCTTTTTTTTTTACCATCTGTGTATCTTCTTTGGTGAAATATTTCTTCATGCATTAGGCCGTTTTCTAATTGAATTGCTTGGCTTTTATTTTACTGTTGAGTTTTGAGAGTTCTTTATATATTCCAGACATGAGTCTTTTGTCAGATGTGTGAGCTGCAAATATTTTCTCATAGTCTACAGCTTGCCTTTTCATTCTCTTCGCAGGGGCTTTTGCAGAGCAAATATTTTTAATTTTGATGAAGTCCAGTTTATTGATTTTTTTCTTTTTTGTGTTTTTGGTATCAAGTCTAAGAATTCTTTACCTAGACTTGGAAATCTGTAGGATTGCCTATGTTTTTCTCTAAAAGTTCTATAATTTTACGTTTTACATTTAAATACGTAATCTATTTTGAGTTAACTTTTGTATAAGGTGTATAACCCACTGGGAGGAGGTTTAAGCTGAGGTTCACTTGTGGCCTATGGATGTCTAATTGCTCCAGCACCATTTCTTGAAAAGACTTCCTTTCTCCATTAAATTACCTTTGTACTTTTGTCAAAAATCAATTGGCCATACTAATGTGGGGCTATTTATGGGTTCTCTATTTGGTGCTATTAATCTATGCATCCATCCCTCTCTTGATAGCACACAGTCCTTCTTACTGTAGCTATATAGTGTCTTGAAATTGGGTAGAGTGATTCTTCCCACCTACTCTTCTTTTTTCCAAATTGCTTTAGCTATTATACTTTCTTAACCTTTTCATATACTTCCTTAACCAAGAATAATCTTGTCTATACCTACAAACAATCTTCCTGGAATACGGATAGAAATTGTGTTAAGTCTGTACATCAATTTGGGTGGGACTGGGATCTTTCCTGTGTCGAATCGTCCACTCCATGAACATAGTATGTCTCTCCATTTATTTAGATCTTCCTTGATTTCTTTCATCAGCATTCTGTAGTTTTCAGCATATAAGTCCTATACTTGTTGTGTTAGATTCACCCCTAAGTATTTTGTTTTTCTGAGCAATTGGAAGTGATATCGTATATTATCATATCTATTGCTAGTGTGTAGAAAACCATTGCTACTGTATAGTGTATTAATATCTGTAATATGATTTTGTGTACAGTTCTTGTACACAGATCTTGCTGAACTCACTTATTAGTTCCACAAGTTTTATTGTAGATTCCTTGGAATTTTCTCTGCAGTTCATGATGTTGTCAGCAAATAGAGAAAGTTTTATTTCTTCCTTTTCAGAGTATGACCTTCATTTTCTGGATATAACTTCCGGAACTATGTTTAATAGCAGTGGTAAGAGTGGACATCCTTGCCTTTTTCCCCATTTTAGGGGAAAACTTTCAAACTTCACCTTTAAGTATGTTGTTAGCTGCAGGGTTTTCATAGATGTTCTTTAGTAAGTTGCAGAAGTTCCCCTTTATTCCTAATTTTCTGAGAGTTTTGAACTGAATGGCTGTTGAGTTTTGTCAAATGCTTTTTCTGCATCAATTGATATGATCATGTGATTTTTTTTCCCTTGAGCTTGTTAATATAGTAGATTGCATTGATTACTTTTCTAATGTTGAATCAGGCTTGCATGCCTGGAATAAGCCCCTCTTGGTCATGGTGCATAATTCTTTTTATATATTTCTGAATTCTATTTGCTAATATTTGTTAATAATCTGTCTCTATATTCATGCACGACATTGATCTGCAATTTTCTTTATTGATCTGTGTCCATATGAGTTTAGCATCAGGCTAATACTTGCCTCATAATATTTGTTGGGAAGTGTGCCTACCTCTTCTGTTTTCTGTAATAGATTCTGTAGAATTGGCATTAATTGTTCTTTAAATATTTGGTAGCATTCTTCCAGTGAATCCATCCCAGTGTGGAAGTTTCTTTTTTAGGATGTTTTAAATTACAAATTCAATTTCCTTAATAGTTATAAGGCTATTCAAATGATCTATTTCATACTGAGTGAGTTGTGGTAGTCGGTACTTTTCAAGAAATTTATCTGTTTTATCTAAGTTGTCAAATTTATGTGTGTAGAGTTATCTGTAGTAGTACCTTATTCTTTTGATATCTGTGGGGTCTGTAATGATATCCTGTGTCTCATTCGTGATAATAATTTGTGTCTTTTCACTTTTATTTGTCAATCTTGCTAGAGGTTTGTCAGTTTTCTTAAACCTTTTAAAGGCCAGCTTTTTGTTTGACTGATTTTTCTTTATTATTTTTCTGGTTTTAATTTCATTGATTTCTGCTCTTATTATCGACTTCTTTCTCCTTGCTTTGGTTTTACTTTTCTATCCTTTTTCTAGTTTCTTGAGGTGGAAGCTTAGATTATTGATTTGATAATTGCTTCTCTTCTAACGTAAATATTTAGTGCTATAAATTTCCCTCTCAGAACTCTTTTAGCTTCAACCTACCAATTGATTTGTATTTTCATTTTAATTCAGTTATATGTATTTTTTTTTTATTTCCCTGAGAATTTCTTCTTTGACCCATGGATTATTTAGAATTGTATTTTTAGGTTTCAAATGTTTGAAGAATTTCCTGCTATCTTTCTATCATCGATTTTCGGTTTGCTTCCATTGTGCTCAGTGTACACACTCTTTATAATTTCAATGCTCTTAAATATACTGAGGTTTGTTTTATGGCTCAGGATATCATCTATCTTGGGTAACGTTCCATGAATACACTGAAAAGGATCTGTATTCTGCTGTTGTGGGATGGAATTTTCTATAAACGTCACTTAATCCTGACGGTTGACGGTGTTCTCAAGCTTTTATATAACCCTACTTGTTTTTTTTTGTCTAGCTGTGCTATCAATTGTTGAGAGAAGGGTGTTGAAGTCTACAACTATAACTGTAGATGTGTCTATCTCTCCTTTCAGTTCTATCAGTTTTTGCTTGACTTATTTCTGGCTCTGTTGTTTAGTGCATACATATTTAGGACTGCTGTCTTCTTGTCAGATTGATCCTTTAGTTATGACGTAATGTCTGTCTCTGGTAATTTTCTTTGCTTTGAAGTTTATTTTACCTGATTTTATACAACCACTCCTCCTTTCTTTTGATTAGTGTTTTTCTATTCTTTTACTTTCAGCCTACCTATATCATTGTATTTGAAGTTTGTTTACTATAGATAGCATATAGTTTGGTCATTATTTCCTCCCCGTCAACTCAGCCTTTTATTGGTGTATTTAGACGATTTGCATTTAATGTAATTATTGAAATGTTAGCACTGTCATTTTATTTTTTGCTTGTAGTTTGTTCTCTCTGTGTTCTGTTTCTCTGCTTTCTTTTTCCTATCTTCCTAAGGGTTCTGTGAGCCTTTTTAGAATTCTGTTTTGATTTATCTACAGTGTTTTTGAGTGTACGTCTTTCAAATTGTATTAGTTGTTACTCTAGAATGATATTACACGTACATAACTTCCCACAGTCTATTTACGTGACATTTCACCAGTTAAAATGAAGTGTGGAAAACTTACATCCATTACCCTCCCCATTTATAAAATAATTGTCCTAAATATTTCCTCTACTTACAATGAGAACACATTAAAGAGTGCTATCATTTTTGCTTCAACTGTCAAACATAATTTGGAAACCTGAGAGGGGAGGGACAGTCCGTGGCGTTTGCCCATATTTGTATTCTTTCCGGTGTTCTTCCATCCTTCCTGATGTCCCAGGGTTTTTTCTGGTATCATTTCCCTCTTGTCTGAAGAGCTTCCTTTACAATCTTTTGGTTAAAAATTCTCCTAGTTTTCCTTCTTCTGAGACTGCGTTTATTCCCCTTTGTTCCTGACGGATATTTTTGCTGGATATTGGATTGTAGGTGACTATTCTTTTCTTTCAGCACTTGGAAAATGGTGTGCCGCTTCCTTCTGTCCTCTATGGTTTCTGAGGAGAAATCATTCTCATTTGAATTATTTTCCCTACAGCCAATGTATCATTTTTCTCTGGCTGCTTTCAAGATTTTTTGTCTTTAGTTTTCAGAAGTTGGACTACGATGTGTCTTGACGTGAATTTCTTTGGGTTTACCTTTTTTGGGGTCAACTTCTGGAACCTGTGCATTTATATCTTTTGCCAAATTTGGGAAATTTTCAGCCATTATTTCTCTTTTTTTTATTTTAATTTTTACTGCAGTAACGTTGGATTATAACATTATATGGCTTTCAGATGTACATCGTAATATATTTTGAATTCTGTGTAGATTACATCATGTTCACCACCCAAAAACTAATTATAGTCCGTCATCACACATGTGAGCCTAATACCCCCTTTGCCCTCCCCCCCTCCTCCTTTCCCCTGTGGTAACCACCAATCCAATCTCAGTTCCTATGTGTTTGTTTGTCGTTGTTTTTATCCTCTACTTATGAGTGCGATCATACAATATTTGACCTTCTCCCTCTGACTTATTTCACTCAGCATAATACCCTCAAGCTCCATCCATGTTGTCACAAATGGCTGGAGTTCTTCATTTCTTATCAGCCATTATTTCCTTAAATGCATTTTCCAGCCACACTCTCTTTCTCTTCTCCTTCTGGGATTTTGATGACCCAAATCTTTTGTTATAGATTTTTGGTTAAAGATCCAAATGCCTCCAAGATTGTGTTCATTTTGTTTTTCAGTCTATTTTCTTCCTGTTGTCCAGATTGGTAACGCCTATTGTCCTATCCTCAAGTTCACTGATTCTTTCCTCTGTCCTCTCCATTCTGATGTTGACTCCCTCCATTGAGACTTTCATTTCAGTTATCTTATTATTCAGTTTTAAGCTCTTCCTCCATTGTAACTCTTCCTCAGAGCTAATTATTTTTCTAGATTTAGTGGTTTTCTTTATAGACTCTTACCCTCTTTGGTTACCTACACACATTTGTATATACAGATATGTATGGTTTTGCTTTCTATAAACAGTCAAATGCTAAAATATTGTTCTGTAATTCGCTGTGTCCATTTAGTATGTCTCAGGAATCACTCCATGTCGCTCCACTTGCCACTACTCTACCTCATTTGTTTTAGCTGCTGCTAAAAAAGGAATTGTGTTCCATATTATAAATGAATGCAATTTATGCAACGAGTCTACTACTGAAGAATTTTATTTATAAGTTTTTGCTATTATAAACAATGATGCTAATGACGTTCTTATTCCTGCCTGTTTGAGCATTCGTGAAGTGGCTTTTCTGGGGTAGACACTTAGAAAAGGATTGCTAGATCAGTGAGTACGCATATTTTAAAATTTTACTTATTACTAACACTAGGCTTAGCTTGCTACTTACTAACAGTCTAACCACCCGTCCACACTCACCATAGTTAGTGAGAATTCCTGTTCCAACGTAACTCATCAGCGTTTGACATTGTGAATCTTTTCATTTATTACAAGCCAGTGTGTGAGAAGTATTCCCAGTTTTGTCTGAGTTCCATAGGACTAATTACTAGCAGGACTGAGATCTTTTAAAATATTTTTGGCCATTTATGTTTCTTCTAAGATTTTCCTGTTTGGATCCCATGCCCAATTTTTTAAAAGATTTTATTTTTTTCCTTTTTCTCCCCAAAGCCCCCTAGTACATAGTTGTATATTCTTTGTTGTGGGTCCTTCCAGTTGTGGCATGTGGGACGCTGCCTCAGCATGGTTTGGTGAGCGGTGCCATGTCCGCGCCCAGGATTCGAACCAAGGAAACACTGGGCCACCTGCAGCAGAGAGCGCAAACCTAACCACTCTGCCATGGGGCCAGCTCCCCATGCCCAATTTTTATAAAATTCTTTTTGGCTTTTTCTTATTGATTGGTAGGACTTCTTCATATACCCTTGCTGTTATTCATTTGTTTCTTACAGTTGCAAATATTTCCTCCTAGCATATCACTCAGCCTTTAACTCTGAGGTGTCCCAATTTAAACAAAGTTTATTTTATAACAGGTTTAATTTACAGAAAAGTTGCAAAGACACTGCAGAGAGTTCCTGTGTACCCCACTTCTTTTCCCCTACTGTTAACATCGTAGGTTACTCTGGGACGTTTGGCTACAAGGAACCAACACTGATAAATCACTAGTAACTAAACTCTCCACTTTATTGGGATTTCACCAGTTTTTACCTTTTTCGGTCCCGGGATTCCCTCCAGGATCCTACATGACATTCAGTCATCCTGTCTCCTTAGATGCCCCTGGTCTTCGACAGTTATTCAGACTCTCGTTGTTTTTGATGACCTTGACAGTTTTGAGGAGTACTGGTCAGGAGTTTTGTACAATACCCCTCAATTTGGGCTTTTCTGATTTGTTTTTCTTTTTCTTTTTTTTTTTTTTTGAGGAAGATTAGCCCTGAGCTAACTACTGCAAGTCCTCCCCTTTTTTGCTGAGGAAGCCTGGCCCTGAGCTAAGATCCGTGCCCATCTTCCTCTACTTTATATGTGGGACGCCTACCACAGCATGGCTTGCCAAGCGGTGCCATGTCCGCACCCAGGATCCGAACCGACAAACCCCAGGCCGCCGAGAAGCGGAACGTGTGAACTTAACTGCTGTGCTACGGGGCCAGCCCCTGATTTTTTTTTCATAATAAGACTGGTTATGGGTTTTGGGATGAAAACTACAAAGGTGAAGCGACCTTCTCATCGCGTCTTGTCAAGGGTGCATGCTGTCTACATGACATCACTGATGGTGTTAACCTTGACCATCCGGCTGGGGTAGTGTTTGCTGGGTTACCCTGCCGTGAAGAAATTAAAGATCTAAATAAATGAGAAAACATTCCATGTTCACGGATCAGAAGGCTTAATGTCGTTAAGACGGCAATACTCCCCAAACTGATCTATAGATTCAGTGCAACTCCAGTCAGCATTTTTCTTCTTTTTTTCCAGAAATTGACAAACTAATCCTAAAATTCATATGGAAATGTAAGGGATCTTGAGCAACTAAAACCATCTTGAAAAAGAAGAATAAAAAGTTGGAGAACTCACATTTCCCAATTTCAAACCTACTCCCATAATCAAGGCAGCGTGGCACTGACACGAGGGCAGACGTAGGGGTCAAGGGAATAGAATGCAGAACCCACCATGAACCCCTCCTATTTATGGTCAATTGATTTTTTTTTTCCTTTTGGACAGAGATGCCAAAACAAGTCAGTGGGGAGAATAGTCTTTTCAACAAATGGTGCCAGGACAACTGGAAATGCACATGTGAATGATAGAATTTTAGCCCATACCTCACACCATACACAAAATTAACTCAAAGTGGACCACGGACCTAAATGTAAGAGGTAAAACTATAAAACTCTTGGAAGAAAACAAAGAAGTCAGTCTTTGTGATCTTGGGCTAGGCAACGAGCTCTTAGATAACACACCAAAACCACAAATGATAAAGGGGAGACAGATACATTGAACTTCATTAAAACTAAAATTTTTTATGCTTCAAAGGACACCATCGAGAAAGCAAAAAGACAACCCCAGACTGAGAGAAAATATTTACAAATCACATATCTAACGAGGGACTTGTATCCAGAACACATGAAGAACTCTTAAGACTCAATGATAAAAAGATAAACAGCTCCATTTAAAAATGGGCAAAGCATTTCAATAACCATTTCTCAAAAGCAGACGCATGTCTACCAAGTCCATGAAAAGATGCTCAACAGCATTTTTAGAGAAATGCAAATTAAAACCACAACATACCACTTTATACCGATTAGGATGGCTAGAAAAAAGACATACAATTACAAGGATGTGGAGAAATTACAACTCTCATACTTTGATGATGAGAATGTACAATGGCGCAGCTACATTGGAAAGCAGTCTGGCAGTTCCTCACAATGTTAAATATAGGGTTACCGTACCATCCAGCAATTCCACTCCTAGGTACATGCTCGAAAGAAATGAAAACCTATGTCCACACAAAAACTTGCACAGAAATGTTCATAGCAGCATGACTCATAATTGACCAAAAAAAAAAAAAAAATAGAAACAATTCAAATATCCATTAACTGCTGAATGGGTAAACAAAATGTGGCACATCCATGCAATGGAATATTATTTGGCAAAAAAAAGGAACCAAGTATTGATATATGCCACAGCACGGATGACTTTGAAAACATCGTGCTCAGTGAAAGAAGCCAGCCACAAAAGGCCACTTTTGGTATGATTTCATTTAGACGAAGTGTCCAGAATAGGCAAAGGTGTAGAGACAGAAAATAGATTAGTGGTTGCCTAGGCTGGCCGGGGGACAGGCTTAGGGGCCAACGGTGAGTGACTGTTCATGGTACAAGATTTCCTTTTGGGATGATAAAAACATTCTAAACTTTGAATAAGGTGATGGGTGCACAACTCTGTAGATGGACAAGTCAGAACCATTGACTCGTACACTTGGAACAGGCGAACCACATGGTACGGCATATAAATTATTTCTCAATAAAGCTTTTAGAAAAACAGAAACAGGCGCTGGGCTGCATTTGGCCTCGGCTGCTGTCCTCTCCAAACCCCTCCTCTAGACCAATGAGCTGTGCTGGCCCCACTGCAGCTGTTCAATCTGCGTCCGCACTCTCCCTGGAAGGCCCAGAAACTTCCGCATGATGCTCTCAGAAACCTCTGCCCAGGAGCAAGTCCTCGGAGTGTGTGTGTTGTAGGAACCGAACAGCACCACGGACTATGCTCTGGGTTTCCGAATGTTTTCTCTGAAGAGCCACGTTTATCTTTTTTCCCTCCTCTTTTGGAAGATTTTATCTATTTAACAAGTTTCTTTTCCTTTTCCTCAAATAACGGCACGGGTGGCGCCGTCAAGGTTTTGGCGGAAGGCCACTTTTTCACTGAGGCCGCACTAACGACCCTAGTTAGAATGATAACTACTCTCCCCACATCCCTCACCAGCTCTGCTTCTTCCGTTTCTCTTACACTCATAACCCTGAGCAGTCTAGACAGCTCACGTCTTAGTGGTGTCTGTTGTTTATCTCTGGCTCCCTTTTCTTGAATGTCAATCTCACAGTCGAGGGGGATTTTCGCCTTGTTTTTTTCACTGATGTTTCCCAAGTTCCCTGAACACTGTAAAGAGCTCAACAGATCTGTGGATGAATGAATGACTATTAAGTAACACCTAGTTTTCTTTTCATGATTATTTTAAGAATCAGGTACAATAATAATAGTCACTGTTTCTTGAGTGTTCTAAGTGTCCACATTTTACAGATGGGAAAACTGAGCTTGGCCTCAGTAAGAACCTACCCCAGGTCACAAAGCAGGAAGGATGGGACCCGGGTGTGAGTTCAGACAGGCGGCCTCCGGGGCCCACCCTGCAGCGCCCATCAGCACCGCTGGCCCTCAATAACTGGATGTTATTTCAGCCCAAACCAAAGAAACCTGCACAGCCTAAGTAAGCAAAAATAGATGACCTTCCATTGGGCATTTTTAAATATTAAAAATATCACGTGAAACCCCCTCATGGCACCTCTTCCAATCCCCAAAGGGAATGGGCTGGCCCGGTTAGAAACGACTAAGGAAAAGTGAAAACACACCACTCTAGAAAACAGAAAGTCATATGCAGGTGCATTTCGAAGTAGAGAAATGTGAGTAAATAATCTGCATACACACATACTACAATCGAATCAGCTGGCACAAGCCTGGGAGGGGGCCACTGCCCCAGGATTTTGACGGCATCCGATGCAGGATTTTAGTTCCTAAAGATCCGTACACTGGGAAGACAGCCATGCAGAGGCTGTGCCTCGAAGGGACAGAGAAAATCACAGGACTCTCTTGATTCCAGACTTCCTGCAGTGTCATCGTCCTCTGTTTAGCGGCTACCTACTGGCCTAACGCTTCCCTAAGCCCTGGCATGGAGAAAGCCCCTCTTTCTGTCGGATAGATGGAAGCAGGACGTCAAAAGATGGCAGATGAATTGACTGGTGGTGGATTTGGCAAAGCAGACGTGGGCCTTGGAGCTGTGAGGACCATGACCTCATCCCACCGTGTGCTTCCTCCGCTGTTCATCTCCTCGCTTTCCAATCATCTCTGCTAACAGCCCCCAGGATGCTCCGTAGCCTCCTTGAGATTCCAGTGTGTTTCCAGTCTTAGTCCGAGGGGGATCCTGATTCACTCGGAAGGCAAAAGAAAACACAGACACCAAATCTAGTGGTGATTGCCCTCGATGTGATGAAAGAGAATCAGAATTAGAAGCTTCTCAGGAAGCGAGGACAAGGAGGAGGTGATAGAGGAAAAGAGGTGACGGGGTGGGAGAGAGCGGGGCTTAGCAAGCTAAGTTTTCGAGTCACGAGTTAGATGAGTAAATATTTCTAAAACTTAAAAAATAATTTAAAAAAATCGATGACACTTTCCGGTACAGACAGAATCTGAATGGAAGATGGGACCGACCCAAGGTACAACATCTTAACCAAAAGAAGCTGCCCCTGAGTGAAATGTGGACCACACAGTCCAGCTGCAGTGTGGGCTGGCTGAAAGCAGGGTGGTGAATGTTGGTTTGAACCAGGCTCCTTTCTCTCAAAACTGTACATATCTTTGGAGTCTGCAAACTGCTTTCCCATCCATTTCTCACTTAAGCCTCAAAATAGCCTAGTGTTGCATGGTCATGCGCCGCATAACGATGTTTCAGTCAACGACAGACTCCACAGACGATGGTGGTCCCATAAGATTAGTACCATGCAGCCTAGGTGTGTCACATCTCATCACGAGCAGAAGCCCCCGATTTTCCAGCGCTCAATGCGCTTACAAAATCTTCATGGGAATCTTGCCTGTAGGCAAGGCTGTACTGTGTAGGTTTGTGTAAGTACACTCTGTGACATTCACACGATGACAAAATAGCCTAAGGATGCATTTCTCAGAATGTATCCTAGTCATTAAGTGACCCATGACTGCATTACAGAAAAGAAAAAAATCAGAGAGGATTAGCAATTTTCCCAAGACCACACAGCTAGGAAGTGGCCCATCCTTTTCAATTCCCATCTATGTCCAGTGCCCGGGATGCCAAGAGAGGCAGGTATGGTGGTAACGTGGGGGAGGGGCCCAGTCAGCCCAGATGCCCTGGCATTGGTCAGTGTTCCTCTTTTTTATCTGAAAAGATAATGCACGTACATGGTGAAAAGTTCAGACAGTGCGAAGGTTACTCTCTCCTTTCATCCCCTCTCTAGAGGGAACCATGGTTACCAAGTTCTTGGCCATCTTTCCAGAGAGAGTCTCGACCCATTCTAGTGCATATGTGTGTATATGTGAGTGTGCATGTGTGTACACAGACACACAGAAGGACACATTTTTGCGCTTACTGCTCTAACTTGGAGATTGCTCTGTGCCCGTGTATGTAATTCCATCTCGTTCTTTTAAATAACTGCATAGGTTCTGATGTGTGGACGTAGCATAAGTGGTTTCCTGCTGTGCGTGGCCTGTGACATCTGTGCTGGAGGTGACTCGGGAGGAACAGCGCGTCTCTGGGCTTTGTGTAGGGCTTGGCCCACACTGGGGGCAGTGAGTGGGTGCTCCTGAGGCAGACGAGGAAAGGGGGGCTCCCAGAGACGCAGACGAGGCTCCCCTCCCTGGGGGTCCTGGCGAGGCCGTGTGGCCACTCTCTGCAGCAGAGATGCCCCTGGAGGCCTTCTGAGTGGCTTCTCTGGGTTTCTGTTACATCTCAGTCCTGGAGCAACAAGTCCCTGGGTTTCTGTGCTCAATGTTCTTGCAAAACGTCCCCTAAGACAGAGGGAGGCATGGGACTCTTACCTGTAGACCCCGGGCTCCATCAGCTGAATAGAATTTTCCTTTTGGGCTCCCTCTGGGGCCCCATGGGGCTCTCCAGACCCACCCTCTCCTCCGCCCAAGTCAGAGGGTAACTACACCGTCTGCTGGTTGGAAAATCCCACAGAAATATGTTCAGGAGGCCTCAGAAATTTGAATTTTTTAAATTAAAATATTGAGTCTGGATCCAGTTCAACCCCATAATGTAGTGGTTTGCTTAATGACTGCAGAATATTGTCTTATCTGAGGAGACGCAGGACGTTTTAAGACCGCAGAGCCTGAAATTAACAGCTTGGAGTTTTCGCCTGCGCTGCCTGTTAATTGACTTAAGCCATTAAAGCGAAAGACTTTTTGGCAAGTCCCAAGGCGCTCGTACGAGCAAAGCCACGGACAAGTTCACATCATTTTAAAACACGCGTCTGGCGAATCAGCCGTTTTAGGAACACAGGCTGTTTCATCAGAAGGTTTGCAAAACGTCCCGCAGCTCCCAAATAAAGTATCTGAAAATGGTTCCACTTTATGACAAAACCAAACCTCTGAAACCTACTTCTGGAGGCCACAGAAATTGGCAATAACCACGTCGAATTTCGGTTTTCTTGGGAAGTACGGTAAGGCCCTGTCACCAACCTCGACCCCCTTCCTGCTTCCTTCTTCTTGGCGCTGTGCATCCATAGCCTGAGTGGGGGGACGAGGCCGTGGCAGCATCGCCTGAGTTACGTGGTGGGGGCCGTGGGGGCTCACAGCAGACGGTGCTTTCCAAAGCCAGGCCCCGTGGCTTCTCTTTCCCACAGGAGCGTGTACCCTGAGGACACGCACTGGGGCCACAGGGACCACCCACTGCCTCTCGGTCACGGTCAGAAGGACAAGGCTGCAGTGCAGGAGGGGCCCACGCGGGTCAGCATCCACCTGAGTCCACCCATGGACGCCCGTTGGGTGGGCACAGCGAGGCCGACTGACAGACACAGGGCTGGGGCTGTTTACAAATAGTTCCTGACCTTCACAGAGCGTTGTGTTTTTTTGTCCTGGAAATGCCTCATTTTGTGGAAATCCCGCATAAGGCTTACATTCATGGCACACCGTGCGCCAGGCCTCCCTGGTAATGTGGAGTGGCAGCGTCCTGGCCGGGAGCCCTGCGTACTGAACCCCAGAGCCGGGGCAGGTGGGAGGCAGCTGTCCCACTGAGGCTGGCCTGCTGGGGTGCTGCCCGAGGCAGTGCTGGCCGGGGCCTCCAGGGCAGCCTCGCCAGAGGGAGTGGCGGGCTCAGGCCCGGGGGACGAGGGCCCTCTGGGTACGAGCAGGCTCTCCTGAGGCAGCAGTGGACAGCCTCAGGCGAAGTCCAGCAGGAGGGCCTCCGGGAGGCGGTGGGAGCTGCGGAGCGACAGGCACCCAGCTGGGAGCAGCAGAAAGAGGGCTGCGCCGGAATGGCAGGTCATCTGGCAGAAGCGACCGCAGAACACCTCCAGCTCCTTCTCCTGCTGGGGAGTCAACACCAAGGAGGGGCACCCCGCCCTCGGCCTGGCTTGGGTCATCTGTCGCCTGGGAGGTCATCCAGACAGTACTGCTTAGGGGAGAGGCAATGCTCAGAGGCAGCGAGGGGTCGTTGGGCAGGACAAATGGGTTCTAGGCAGTCAAAGCACAAATGACACCACACCCCCTACACACACACACACACACGCACACACACGAGCTTGCCCCTGGGGGACCAGCTCGGCTCAGAGGCGCGCTTTGCTGGGGGCTGTGCCAGGCGGTTCAAGGTCCTCGCGACGGCCATGCCTTCTCCTTCCCGTGGATGGGGCTCTCTGGGAAGGAGAGGAGGACCCAGACCCCCCGTTCGTTCCTTTCAGAGGAAAGCTGAACTCATGGACCTGAACCTGTGGCCCCCACTGGTTCCTCGCCCTTGGACGCCCGCTTTAGAAGGCCTGGGGGCTGGGCTCGTTGGGTCTCAAAGCCCAAGAATCCACAGGCTCCTCCCAGGAAGGTGTGAGCACCAAGCTGGCGGCTCCCTCCCTTGCTCCTCCCCCTTTGTGTCCACAGAATCAAGGCTCACACAGCCCGGAGGCCACAGTAGGGTTCCCCACTCCCCACCTGCTGCTCACCTCAGTGTCCCGCCTTCTTGAGGGGCTTTATCTAACTGTCATCCAAGACAATAGAGATTGCTTTCCTCTGTGATCAAAGCTCACACTTCCAAAGTTTTTTCCTTTAACTTTTCAATAATAATAACAGCAATAAGAACAGTAATAATGGCAAGGCTTTGCATAACACAGGCTCAGTTAACACGGCCATTTTCTCTTTATTAATTTAGGAGACGATGACGTGGGGACAATGGAATCTTCTGTATGTTGCTGTGCAGGTGCCGTGACTGCCTCGGCTCTGAGTTGGGTGTAGCAGCACCCGCTTCTCCAAGACTAACTGTCCACGGGTCTGAGGACAGCTGAGGTGAGAGCTGACGGCCTCTTGGGAGGCAGTGCGGGGCAGTGGTTGTAGCCCTCAGCTGCCTAAGGTCTGCACCCGGGATCTGCTGCTCACTGGCTGTCTACCATGGGGCAAATAGCTCCCCCTCTCTGGTCGCGGTTCCTTACCTACAAAACGGGACCCCTGACTGTGCCTACCTCCTCAGGTCCTGGAGGAGTCCCGGGACCCGTGGATGGACCCATGAAAAGTGCACAGAACACAGCCCGGCACACGGTATGTGTTTGATAAATGCCAACTCTCTTCTACACGGCAGCTGCGATTTCCAAAATACCGGAGACGGTGGAAAATGTGCAGATTTTAATTTCGTATTTATGGGAGATGGGATGCAGGGGGGAAATGGTGGAGAAGAGAGAGAAAAATGAAAATCCTCTTACATTTGGCTCATCAATGGCAGTGGTTGCTTCCGGAGCAAACGGACAAAGTGGGAACCACAGGCCCCTTCTCCCGGGACCCGGCCCACCTCCTCCCTGCAGCCGGCAGCCGTGGCCTCTTCCTAACACCCCCTCCTTGGCCGCACGTGGGAATCACTCGGGGAGCTTTCAAAAGAAAACAAATGGCTGCCAGGCTCCACGCCCAGAGACTATCTTCACTGGTCTGGGTGTGTCCTGGGCGCTGGGACTTTTAAGCACCGCGGTTGAGAACCACCCTCGGAGGCTGGCAGGACCCCACGACAAGGGCGAAGATGCACCCCTCCTGGTGGACCCAGTGTTGTGGCCGCATGCCCCTGTTGCACACAAGTCCAACCCTCTAGCCAGAAAGAGAGGGAATGGCCCGTTCATTCCCCCACTCAGAGCCCCCTCTGAGCCTGCGGAGGCCCTTGGGCGAGGGGAGAGTCCTTAGAAGGGAAGGCAGTCTTGCTCAGGGCCCTGCACTCCCCCAGCCTAACTTTCGTAACAAGCAGTCTCCCCTGTGGGCACCCGTGAAGTCTTTGGGGGGACGGCCAGGTGGTGGGGGCCTGGCACTGGTGCTGAGAATGGCTGCGGTCCACTCGGGGCGCAGATTCCAGGCCACCCGTCACAGGCCACCTGGCTCACGGCCAGGGTGCTGCCCCCAGAGTGCATTCCCCGGGAGAGCTGGGATCCCTCTGGCCCCTGCTGCCTGTCCCGCACGTCCGTGCCGCCTGCACGTCAACAGGAGGGGGTCTGGAACAGCTCTGGGTTCAGATTCAGTGCTTCCTCTTTACAGCCTAGAATTCATGAGTCATTTCATCAATACTTGAAGAAAATCACAAGCGCATAAGGAACAAAATGATGTTTTTATTAAAAATCGTACCCATAGCACCTCTCTGTCTTCCTACAAGTTGGGGTTTTTTTTTTTTTTTCTTTTTAATGAGATCTGGTTTTCTGCACAATTCCAGGAAAGATTGTGGGGAAAACTTCTGGACTGACCTACTCTCTCCAGAGACCAGAGGTGGCGCTGAGAGAGGAGGTGGCCTCGGCAGGCTAGCCCTGTCCGCGGATTTCTACGTCCTTCCACCTCTCAGACCGGATCCGTGCTACAGGGATGCGGAATCAAAGAGAGCCACGTTGGCTACGCGGACCGATGGCTCATTGGGAGAAGAACTACACCGTGTGCCAAGAATTCCGAAAAACCATGCTATGAATCGGTATGCAAACACCATGCTTCAGTCCCGTGGTGATGAGGTCCAAGCGCGGCAGCTAAAAAGGTTTCCAGAGGGCGGAAGCTTTCCGTGGCGGAGGGCCGCCCACTCGTGGTCTCTTCCATGGCCGGGGGTGGGGGCATCCCCGCACCGCCTCACATCCGGTCTTCCTCGGCTGTGACGTTTTCATGGGGTGATCCTTGAAAGCGTGGCGGGGACGGAAGGCTGGGGCAGGAGAGGGCTCCGTCTGGGCCTCATTCAGAGGACGAGGTAAACGAGGTCAAGTTGATGTGCTTAACACCCGCAGGGCACAGGGACTGCCACCGCCCCGCCTGCCGCCCCCCTGTCTGGACACCTGTGCCCTGGTGCCCCGTGCAAGCCCATCCCTGCCGCTCCGACAGAGGGGGGGCCCTCCCGGCTGCCTCGAGGGTCCTCCTCCCAGGCAGGGGCAGCTCATGGTCATCGCTGCTCTTCACGGCCAGCTGGGGGCTTCCACGGGGCCCCCGCAGCCCCTGCTCCCCACGAGGCACCTGAGTGGCACCACTGCAGAGGAAGGCAGGAAGAGGACGCTCATCTTGCCCCGGTTAAAAACCAGTGCTTGTCCTTTGTTCAGAACTGAGATTAAAGTCCAATATCCATTTTCCTGTCGTGTGATTTTTTTTTTCCACCCTAAAGACGAGAGGCTTCTCAAGGCCCATATTGTGAAGGGGCTGAACTCTAACCAGAAACACCAACTCTGTTCCTTCGATGCAGGTGTCTCTCGTGGGTCAGAGCCCCCCAGGGCCGGGGGAGGGCAGACGCCAACAGTCCCTCCGTAGCCATGGTGCCCATGCAGCCTCCACAGACAATTCCATACCAAAAAAGCTTACTCAAAGTAGAGAGAATACAGGAAATGCAGTGAGCCTGAAAAGAAGTGTCGTGTGGTTGTCACAAACCCAAAAGCAAAAACCACACCTCAGCCCGGATTGTCCTCCTCCCAGGATGGCGTGGCACTGTCCCCCATGACGTAAAGTGACGTCCGTATGGCTTAGAGAGCAGAGTGCACAGAGGCAGTGCGGTCCACGTTCTCCATCCAGCCCTTCTCTTCCAGGAAGGCCAGGTCGCAGCCTTGCGGGTTCCTGGCCACCTGGGTCTTGGGGCCGAGAGGAGGGAGGTGGGCTCTGTGCCCCCGGAGGGTCGTGTCCAGTGAACTGTGGGGGGCGAGGCTTGCGCAGAAGCGGCTTTGGGCAGAGCGTCTGGGATTTTTGGTTTACAACGTTTCCCCCTCCACTCACAAAAAGAAGGAAGGAATGGGAGAAGGAGAGAGAGAAGGCAGGGAGGGAGGGAGGGAAGGAAGGAAGGGGCGGGAGGAGGAGAGAGAGAGGAAGGAAACTTTCCACACACACCCTCTACTTTTGGAAAAACTGAAAAGGGCCTTTTCACCCAACACAAAACTCTCCTTGGTCTCCTGGGGCCACAGCCAGCAACTCTGACAGCAGAGCGTGAAGATGCCCTCTGTCCCCTGGAGGTGGAGGAAGGAGAGGGTCACATGTTCCGCATGAGGTGCTGGCCCGGCACCTCCACCCTCAGGGCCCCGGCACGCCACCTGGGGGACAGCACTGCCCTGCTGCCCTGTGCACAGACAGAGTGGCCGTGCGTCTCTCATGTGCCACACTCCTGCTGGCGGGACAGGGACGTGGGGCCCTCCTGGACACACACACGGGCTGGCGCCAGCAGCACTCAGGTGACATCCAGACCCGGCTCTGGGCTGGGGGACTGGACACCCGTCCCTCTGCCACCTCAGACACCTGTTGCGAAAATAATGCGATGGGCTGGAGGCACAGCGACGGTTTAGAACCCAAGACTTTCCAAGCAGTTCATGCTATCTTCATTTAGCTAAAAAACTAAAGCTAAACAATAACAAAGGGGAAAATAAGTTTTTCCAGAAAACCTGTTAAGGCTAAAAGCTGGCCTCGGATGGGGGGACGGGAAACAGCAGCGCTGGCGGGCAAGGTGCAGGCAGCGGGGGTGGCCGGGGGACCTCGGGGGCCAGCTGCCCGCGGGCACGGAGGGCTGTGAGCTCTAGCGGGCCAGCCCTCGGCTCCTCAGAGCCGCTTCGCTTTATTTGGAGACTGTCGCTTTTCGTCTTTCCCGTGTACAAAGCTAAACAATTAAGAAAAAGGCACCTGGAGACAGCAGAGACTCATTCATTTCATGTGACATATTTTAAAAAAAGATAAAAAGGTTTAAAAAATACTCTGGTTAACAATGCACACCTCTTACACAACAAGCAATTCTGAAACCGCTGGCTCCTTTTCTCCGGGCCAGTGGGCCGGCCTGTGCTGTGTGTTCACGGGGAGGAGCTGGCTTGCTAAGGGCCATCGGGGTGGCTTCTAGCCGTGGGGGTGGTTTCCTGCTCCTGCACTATGGGGTTTAAAGAAAGAAAGGAGGAAGAAAGCCCCGAATCTTTCACCACTGGCACGACAGAACGCAGCCGCTGAGCCATCACCGGGTCAGAGGACGTCCCCTGGAATCTCCTGCCCCACTGCCGGAGCCTTAAAGCTGATTCCCGCCTGGAACCTGTGCAGTGGGGACCCTGCAGAGCTGGGCGCGGTCGGTCGGAGAGCCCTGAGCCCAGGTCAGCCGCTGGCTCTTCAGACCCCGGGAGAGAGCTGCAGCCCCAGCTGTCACAGAGGCAGCGTCCGTCCGTCCGGGGCCTCTGGTTCTCCGCAGGCAGAGGAGGCAGAGCAGAAGGGGGAGCGGCCTGGAGGCAGGTGGGGGTCTCACGCGACCCCCAGCCCTTCCTCCCCCTCCAGCCTTCCTAGTTGGATGTTAGGACGGAGAAACCCGGCACCGGGGAGGTCTGAGGTCTTCAGAGGCCCGGGGGTGCCACGCCATTGCACCAGTGAAATACACCTTCTCGTAAAAAGAAAAGAAAACCAAAGGAACCCGCTTCCTGCAGCAACGTTACAAAAAGCCATTAAAAAAACCTTTCTAATTGAAATCTAGTGTTCACAAGTAGGTAAAATCATCACGCATCAGAATTTGTGTTAAACAAAAACTGGAGCTCAGTTACTGGAGTTGATTGTCTTAAAAATAGGCTCCGGGACGGGCGGCCTCACACGAAGGAGGAGAAGCCGGTGAGCGGAGTCCGGGCGCCGGGCCCGGCGGGCGCGAACACGGCGCTCTGCGTGGTGACCACAGCGTGCAGCGGCGGGCCCGCCTCGGCCCCCGCCACCGCCTGGTACCTGTGCGGGGCGGCGCGCCCGCCAGGCGCCCGGCGCTTCCACGAGTTGTAGTAGGTGGGGTCGCTCATGTAGTGGTTGACGAAGGAGTGCTGGGGTGGCGCGTCCTCGGACTCCGAGTCGGTGCCCTGGTGGAGAGGGAGCGAGTGTGAGCGACTGACAGGGCAGGGACGGGGCCCTGGGGGAGGGGACATGGGGGGTGGCCACAAGGTTGTGGGGCATGGGGATGGGGGTGACATGGGGAGAGAGTGGCCACGGGGAGGGCAACCGCAGGGCAGGGGTGACCATGGGGAGGGTGGCCACAGGGGGAGGCCGGCCATGAGCAGCAAGGCTGAGCCAGAAACAGGGAGCAGCCAGGAGCTGGGACCAGCATTAGTTACCCAATGGAGGCCAGTGTCTGTCTACTGTCTCCTACCCTCTTCCCCCTCCTCCCACCTGCAGCCCCCAAGCCATCCCACCCACACAAGGTGCCCACACACCTCCCCAGGCCTCCCCCAGCCAGACCCCCCCTGAGCTCAGCATCCCTGCTGTGTGCTTTCTCTGCTGCTCCTGAGTCTCTGCTCCCAAGCTCTGTGTGCCTGAGCTGGTCCTAGGAGGGTCTACACTGCCCTCCTGCCCCAGGAATGGTCTACAGGGCAGCCCTGCCCCAGGATGGGTCTACACTGCACTTCCGCCTCAGGAGAGGTCTACACGGCCTCAAGAGATGCTCTGTGTGTCCTCACAGTGCAGAACACAGGAGAGCAGTGGGAGCGTGGAAGGCCCGGGGTCTCTGGCCATCCTGAGGGATGACCGAAGGGAACCTGTCCTGAGCCCGCGTGGAGGGGAGGAGGGGTGTCTCTGCCATGGGACACAAATTTCCACACGTCCACACAGACCTCTGTGGGGCCACCAAGAAATGAGGCCCTCAATGAGCCGTGATGTCCACCATATCTGCGGACCCTTGCTCTCCAGCACCAAAAGCCCTGCCCCCTCACACGGCTACAGAAGAGCTGGCGGGGGGACTGGGACTGTCCACGTGTGAAGACCCGTCCCGCTGAGGGTTTCCCCTCCTCTTTCTTTTCATAAAATAAACCAGCAGTTTCTGTTAAGAACATCTAGTCCACAGTTTCTATGTTCATTTCTTAAACCACAACTCTGTCTCACGTAGTTTACGGTCTTTGGGGTTGAGTTGAAGGCATTGGAAGAATTACTAAAGGAGACAGTGGAGGCTGAAATGAGTGTTTCCCAAGAGGGCAGAGGGCTCCCTGCCCCTGTCCCGGTCGTGCTGGCTGATCCTGGGACCCTCACCTGGATCCTGGGAGCTTCCTGCGCCCTCGGCATCTCTGCCACCTGGTGGGGATGGAGCCCACAGGCCAGCCCAGGCTCTGCTGCAAGAACCGACACCGAGATGCTCCCCAGACCCTGAAAACACAGCGGGCTCCTCCCTGCCCCACAGGGACCAGGCGGCAGCCGCCTACAGCGTGCCAAGAATGGGTCTGTAGACACAGCAGCTGGCCAGCTTTCAAAGTCAAGGAGGGAACGGGAAACTGGCTGGTAAAGCCCCTCCCATTTCAGAGCACCCTGCCAGGGCTGGAAGAACACTGACGGGACGCTGGGCTCCATCCTGCATGCAGCCGCCCGGCCCGCAGGGCACATCTCCGCTCTGGGCTCCGGTGCCCCAGTTCTCGAGGCTTCAGCCACACCTGCCCTTTCTTCTCTCCCCCGAGGGTGTGAGGAGGCCTGGATGGTCCAAAGGAGTCAGTGGCCCCAAAATGCCATCTCAGAGTCACCAGGGATGTCTTGCAGGAGTGCGGAATCCTAGGCCGTGGCTCCTGCCCTCCTGATTCAGTGGGTCTGGGGGAGGGCCCGGGAACGGGGATCTCTTAGGAGCTCTGGGAGGATTTGGATCAGCGGCCGGGCTGGGGTGGGGGCAGGGGAGGAAAGGAGGGGTGCCTGCTGGCTCTCATTTTACGTGGAGGTGGGGTCCATATAAAGGGTCCCCGGACGCTGTGAGTGGTGCACCCGGGCCATTGTCCCTCATCTGATGGAGAGTGAACGACCCACATCTCCACCTGCGCAGGAAACTCTGATCCCTGGACTAACACGGTCCCCCACCTGGGAGCCAGCATTTTGTCCTGTAAGCCTGTAAGAGTTGGGGCCTCTAGGCCATGCAGAAACCCCTCGAGGATGTACGGTAGGGCCAGAGACTTGGGATTTTTCAGATACAGACTGAAAATCTGGCTCTAACTGCAATATTTACATGAAAGCCGCGGTAAGTCACAGATTTGGGACTTCTCAGGACGTTAAATCTAAACTGTTTGTATTATGGCACAATAAACTGTCGGCAGCTGAACACATCTGCGGCCCCTCTGCTTTTTACTGAGTCAGAGCTCATACAAATGCGAGGCTGACGAATTTCCCTCCTGACACCTCCCAGGACGCAGAGAACATCCAGCCCCTCCATCACTGGACGACCAGGACGTCAGAGGGAACAGCGGCTTCCCGTCCGTGGATACTACGTACACACCAGATTAACCCCCTGCACCGTCTTTGTAACCGCACAGTGATCCTGTGAGGTGGGTGCTGTCATTCCTATTTTCTGGAGGAAGAAAGAGGCTCAGAGAGACGGCGAGCTGCGCAGGTCTCCCGGGCAGGGCAGGAGCGGGTGCCCAAGCCTGGCAGTCCCCAAGGCTTCTGCCGCCTCAGCTGGCGGGGAACCGGTCCCCAGCTCCAGGCGCCTCCTTGGCATCAGCTGACCAGGTTCACGACCCCCTATTCGGAGTTCCAAACCCCACAATGCTCCGAAAATCAAAAGCTGGTTTTGCCACTTGTTTGGTGCCAAAGCCTGACAGGCGTTGAGCTGATCCGGCAGCTTTTCCTGTGCTGCACTCAGGGTGAATATACTTAGGTTTTGCCACAGAATCAACAATGTGTGCGACTACAGATTGCTGCCCCGACCCTGCTGGAGATGTTGCATAACACATGATACATTCCCAGACCCGAAAAATGCCCAATGCTTAACTCCATCTGGCCTCGGGAGTCTCAGACGAGAGAGCAGGCCCGGTCCTGGCAGCTGGTGTTGAAGACTTACTCTTCGTCTGTTTTCTGGAGGCCGCGAGGGAGCTTCCAAGGCAAAGCTCTGTGTGCACCAAGACGGGAGAAAGGAGAGCCAAGGCCATCGGAAGGAGCGGACGGAATCTTTGTCACCTGTCCCTGAGTTGGGCTTGTCACTTCTTTCGACACTGATTTTGGTTCTGAATTTCCTGAATTTTAGGGGAAAAGAGCATCGAAGGCATCCCTTTTCTCATGAGAAATTCACAGGACACTCAGGAATGGACGATGGCAGTTTGGCTCTGGGTTTCACAAACTGGGGTCAGGGTTCACGGTGATCTGAAGACTGAATTTAGGACTTGAGATTTGCACCCTCTTCAAAGCATGTCCCCGGTGCTCTGGGCCCACGCCTTCACCGTCCCAACCACAGAGCATCCTGGTGTGGGATGTGAGAAGTAGCATTTGGATTCAGTCCCTCACTTTGCATAGAATGAACCGAGACCCACAGAAGAAAACGACCTTCTCAAGGTCGTGTTGACCAGGGAGAGAGTGGGGCAGACCCAGTGCTGGTATGGCAGCAGAACTAAAAGCCTTCTGGTAATACGCCAGGGACACCTTCAACCAGAGTTTCCTCAAAGGCTCAAACACGTTGCACCGCGGCTCTCCCATCAAGTATCTGAGTGGTGGAGGCCGTCGCAGGCAGCGTGGCTCCTGCCGGCAGTTCCCGCTCGGTAAACCTGCCCAGCACCCAGGTGGCGGCCCTTCGGGCACTTGCCTCTCCTCCTGCAGCCACTCAGGCTGTTGAGAAGCCAGGTTCTCAGTGGCCACGTGGAACTGAGGGGCAGCCTGGAGTCTCTGAAGGAGTCAGCATTTCTAAGAGCAAGTCCAGCCCTGCCTAGAGAAGGGAGGCATTGAATGTCCCACCCCCGTGTGCATGTCTATGTGATTAAGAACAAATAGTTTCATCAGAGACTTCTTAGTAGCTAGCTGTCATTACATATTTTCTCAACCAGAAAGTCCTGTAGTGTGGAGAGAAGGGTCTGTGACAAATGTGGGTGCTGAGAAGAGGTCCTGGCCGGAGACCCAGCCGGGAGTGGCTGTCTAGGTCACAGTGATGTCCTGGAGTTCGTGTCTGGGCTTTGACCTTTTGGAATGACCTTCAGGAAGTGACTCGTCTCGGCCTTTCCCTGTCACATGGGCAGAATGGCTTGTCCCTCAGAAAATGGTGACCGGTTGATGGGTGAGCGTGTGACTTGAGCTGAGGCCCTGGGAAGCGGCCCTGGGACTTTTCACACTGCATCTGGAAGAGCGGATTCTTCATGTGGGGGCAATGCTGGGCGGCTGTGAGCCTTGAGTGGCCAGGGCCCACGGGTTCAGCCAGGAGCTCCCGAAGTCCACGGTGAGAGAACAGAACCGCCTCGCAGAAAGAAGTAGAGACGAGAGACCGAGAGCGGCTCCTTTTCCTTCTTGCTCTTTCTTTAGGGAGAAGTGTGAACTTACCCAGGGTCACGTGACACGTAAGTGGGGCCTCCTGCTCACACCTTGCCATCGTCCCCACGAGAAAGCCCTGAATTAAAATGCCATTCTTCTTTCTAAGGCCTGTTCTGTTTATTGTTTGCATGACATTATTATTTTTTAGTGGGGATATATTTTAGGGCATTAGAATTATTGACAAAAAGGAAATGCTACAGGGTCCTTTTTTTTTTTTTAAGTTTTCTGTGTGACATGAGGTAGCGATGTGTGCCGGTTTCCCGGGAAACCACGGAAGGACAGCACGTGACTGGGTGTGGTGGCAGACCGACTGTGGGTTTCTGAAGGTGCACAGATGCCTGGTAAGCTGCTAATAGAGATGAGCTCAGCACTTCCGGTATTACATTGTCAAGATGAAAGACCCAAATATTACTAGGGAATTAATTAGGTACAAGGGGGTTGTTCTAAATGGGTTGGAGCAGGAGAGATTTTGAAAACTGTTCCTCTGGATTTTGAAAACGGTTTTTAAAATGTGACTTGAACAGCACTCCTGCTGTAATTCATAAGCAGCCGTGTGATAAAACGGTGACAAACCCTCTCATTTCTAACTGGAGAACCATAAAGAGCCACAGCGTGTGTCGTGTGATGCTGGTGGCCTAACTCAGAGCAGCTCCGATCAGGCAGGTTCTTGTGCACCTGTGAACTGACTCGCAGAATTTTCACTTGAGCAATATTTCTGAAAATAGCGAGAGAACACCCTGGGGAGAAGAGGACAGCATCGCTGTTTCCTCAGGGAAATATTAGCTTCGCAGAAGAGCTCTTCCAGCAGAGGCCTCTCAGGTTCCTGAGCCCTTTCTCCCCTGGGCTCTGGGGATGAGGATGGGTGGGGGGAGGAGACCTGCGCCCATGATGGCGTCCCCCTCCTCACTCCTGCCTCCACACTGGGTCAAACCATCGAGCGACCCCAGGGCACGGGACGTACTCTGTGCTGCGTCCCCAGCATCTCGGTGTTCGCTGTATTTCAATCTAGAAGCAGCCTCCAGAAGGGACGATAAACATCTCAAATCGAAGTCCAGACTCAAGTCACCTCTTCGGCAGTCTTGTCTGGAATGAGTGCTGCGCCTCCGGGGTGCACTCTGCTGACCACCCCGGTCTGCTCTCTGAGAGCCCGGCCTCTCCCGCTAAGGGTTTATCTACGGTGCCGTAACTTGACTCTCTTCCCGTGAATTTGGGGTTAAAGGACCAAGCCAGAAGTGGATGCTACATTGGGAAAGCAAACTCGGAACTTAGCCCGCATTTTTCACCAGTCCCCTCTGAACATCAGGACCATCGACTATGAAGGCAAAAGATACTTCTAGAACGTCTGTGTGAGGAGCTCGCAGAGCCTCTCCCCAGTGGAACCATGATTTAACCGGGCAAAGCTATTTTATAAACAACCATTGAAAGTCTCTAGAAATGGCGCCAAAAGCATATAGCAGATGGAGAAAGACTCATTCCCGATCTAAATTTCACTAAGAACAGTGAGTCTGCGGCACTGGACTCATGACCTGCTCCCCCGTCCCCCAGCTCAGGGTGACAGAAGCTCCACTCTGGGCGGATGCGGCCCAGAAGACAGGGCTCCCTCTCCTCCCAGCTCCTAGTCTAGGAATTTGGTGTGACCTGGGGGAGGAGGCTGCTGGCATCGCTCATGCAACCGCCCACCCCCAGCTCCGCGTTGTATGGCAAGAGAACCGGGCTCCCTTCCCCCAGCCAGTCGTCACCTGTCGGCTGGAGGGTCTACACCAGGTGTGGCAGGCTGAGCGTACTGAGCCCTGACTGCCCCCACCCCAGCTCGATTGTAGGGAAGAAGTTCCACACCAGAAGGGGCAGGCCCAGAAGACCAGGGGCTGCCCCCTCGACCCAGCATCCCCCTTGTACAGCAGGTGTGTCACTGTGGGAGAAGAGGGCTGCTGTCCCCATTCTCAGCTTTGGTGCTGCGACCCAGAGGTCCTGACAGGAGGGAGAGCGAGCTCCCCAGCTCTGCCTAAGGGGAATGGCTGTCTTTGGAACAGAGCATGCCTAAGGGCATTGTTGAAAACAGTGCAGACCTGAGGGGTGAAAAATTAAGAGGAAGCTGGTAGTTCCATGATAGCAAGAAGTGAAGCAATAAGCCAGTCAGAAGTTGAACCAGAGAACCAGGGAAAGAGACAGCCAAGGAGAGCCCTCTTGGGGTCAGAGCAAAATTCAAAGATTGACAACATCCTTCTACTGTGAAAGGGCCGGGGTCTAATTGAATCAAACTATGGAGTAATTTATACCCCAGGGCATTGTCAAAAATAATAGAGCTAGCAAGTGGTGGAGGTTAGCAGCTGGGTGTGGTACCGATAGTGGTAGAGCATCCAGAATCTTAATGGGGAGAAGGGAAAAAGAGATACGGAGAGCCTGGCTAGAACAGCGGTTACCCTGTCATCAGGAAGACTGCATGCGTGCCTGAGGCTGCACCTCTGAGTATGGACACCAGAGGGTACACACCGCATCAGAGGGTACACACTGCATCAGAGGGCACACGCCGCATCAGGGGGGCACACGCCGCATCAGGGGGCACACGCTGCATCAGGGGGCACACACTGCATCAAGGGGCACACGCTGCATCAGGGGGCACACACTGCATCAGGGGGCACACACTGCATCAGGGGGCACACGTCGCATCAGGGGGCACACACTGCATCAGGGGGCACACACTGCATCGGGGCACACGTTGCATCAGGGGGCACACATGGCATCAAGGGGCACACACTGCATCAGAGGGCACACACTGCATCAGAGGGCACACACTGCATTAGGGGGCACACACGGCATCAGGGGGCACACACTGCATCAGAGGGCACACACTGCAGAGGAAAGGGCTTCTGGACTAGTCCAGGCAGTTAACATTAACATTTGTTAATAAGCAGATAACTAGGTGAATAAGCAAACAACAACAATTCTCAGTGGGAGGGTGTGGGTGGATATCAGTGTTCAGAGTTGTTAGAATATATCATCTAAAATGATTTGTTTTCAAAAAACAGAAAAGTGTGACCCATACACAGAGAAAAAAATGGGCCGCCTCTAAGGAGGCCCAAATGTTAGCAGACAAAGACTTCAAAGCAGCTATTATAATACGTTCAAAGGACTAAAGGAAACCATGTTTAAAGAATCAAAGGAAAGTAGGATGACGATATCACACCAAGTAGAGAATATCAATAAAGATATAGGAATGGTTTAAAAAGAGCCAAATGAGAAGTTCTGGAGTTGCAAAATACAATAACCAAAATGAAAAAATTCCCTAGAGGGGCTCAACAGTAGATTTGAGCTGGCAGAGGAAAGAATCGGTGTACCTGAAGATAGATTGGCAGAGATTATGTAGTCTGAAAAACAAAGAGAAAACAGAGCGAAAAAAAACCCAGAGCACCTGATAAATGTGAAGCGGCACTGAGTACACCCACACATGTGTAATGAGAATCCCAGGATGAGAAGAGAAAGAAAGCAGAAAAAATACTGGAAGTTATAATGACTTAGAACTTCCCATATTTGATAAACAATCTATACACCAAACTAGCTCAATAAACTACAAGTAAGATAAATGGAAGAAAGTTCACACCGGACACATCGTAATCAAAAATTTAAAAGACAAGGACAAAAAGAAAGTCTGCAACCAGCAGGAGAAAAATGACTCGTCATGTACAAGGGAACTCAAATGATATTAACAGTGGATTTCTAATCAGAAAAGACGGAGGACGGAATGGAGAAACACGTTCCAAGTGCTCAAATAAAAGTGACACCCAAGAGTCTTATATTTAGCAGAACTACTTTCACAAATGAAGGTGGAATTAAGACGTTCTGAGATAAACAAAAACAGGAAATGCATTACTAGCAGACCTGCCTTGCAAGAAATACTAAAGGAAGATTGTCAGGTTAAAAGCAAGTGACACCAGGTAGTAATTCAAACTGACGTGAAAAAACAAAAAGTACTATCAACGGTAATTACATAGGTAACTATAAGAGATGGGACAATTGCATATTTCTCCTCCTTTCTCCTCTTATCTGATTTAAAGAGCAATTGCATAAAACGTTATGTGCATAATTGTATTGTTGGGCCTGTAACATATAGAAATGTAACATTTTAACAATAACATCATAAAGGAAGGAGTAGAAGAAAATAACACCCAATGGTAACTTGAATCCATAGGATGAAATGAAGAGGACTAGAAATAGTAAAGAGGACTAGAGATAGTAAATACGAAGGTTAAAGAGAGAAACTTTATCTACATACTTGCACTCTTTTCTTCTTTCAACTTCTTTAAAAGACATTCAGTTCTGTAAAGTAACACTAGAAAACTCCATTCTTGAGTTTGTAACATATGTCGACATAATATGTATAACAATAGCACAAACAGGGAGGAAGGAATAGAGCCATACAGTAATAACGTTTCTATATGTCACTGAAATTTAGCATAAATCTGAAGTAAATACTGATACGAGGGCAACAGCTAACAAAAATAACTGAAAAAATACAGCAAAAGAAAAAACAGGGGGATTAAGACGGTACACTAGAAAATACCCACTTAGCAAAAAAGAAGACAGTAATGGAAAAAATAGAGGAATAAAGATATGAAACATACAGAAGGCAAAGATCAAAATGGCAGATGTAAATTCTACCTTAGCAGTAATTACATTAAATGTAAACAGACTCAACAACCTAGTGAAAAGGTAGAGATCAGCAGAACAAATAAAATAACACAATCCAACTATATGCTGTCTACAAGAGACACACTTTAGATTCCAAGATTCAAATGGCTTCAAAGGAAGAGAAATGATATACCATGTAAACGGTAACCAAAAGAGCACTGGAGTGACTACACTAACATCAGACAAAACAGGCTTTAAGACAAAAACTGTTCCTAGAGACAGAGATATGTTATATCGATAAAAGGGTCTATCCACCAAGAAGATATAACAATTATAAACATACATGCACCTAAAAACACATCCTCAAAATACATGACATTAAAAATGACAGAATTGGAGAGAGAAATAGGTTAATGAGGAATAATATTTCGAGACTTCAATACATTAACAGATGGCAGAAGATAAAAACACAGAAGATTTAAACAACACTGTAAATCAGCTAGACCTAAGAGACGCGCACAGAACTCCCCACACAACAACGGCGGAATAACATTCTTTTCACGCGGATACAGAACATTCTCCCAGCGTAGACCATATGCTAGGCCATAAAACGAGACTCAATAAATTTAAAAGGATTGAAAATATACAAAGTATGTTCTCTGACCACAGTGGAATAAAAGTAAAAATCAATCACAGAAGAAAATTGGGGAAATTCACAAATATGAGGAAATCAAAAACAGACTCCTAAATAACCAATATCCCAAATGGGTGAATTATGTGGTAACGTGAATTATACCTCAATCCAGCTGTTTAAAAAATCTGGCTCAAAGTAAACTTTCCCATCTGAGCTGGCACGTCCACGATGATGACATTCCCCAGGTCCCTCTGTTTGGATCCTATGAATATTAGTGCCTGCAAATCCCCCAAATTCATAAGGTTCAAAGTTGGGGCCTAGCAAGATTATAAAAGCGAAGAACTGTGGAAGAGAGATGGGCCTCACTTCACCTACCCGGGGACCCAGAAGCAGACAGAGGAGGGGCGTCTGTGGGAATTACAAAAGGAGCCCCGATCTCCTGGCATGGGGGCCCCTCGCTCGCTCAGCCACATGTCCCTCTGCTACGACAACTCAGTTCTGCACTGCACGTGTGCCTCTGAAGTCCACCCCATTAGTGGGCGTGTCTGGGGAGACATTCAAAACCCCCTTTAACCTCGGCTCTCTCATCTATTATATGAGATCATAACAACCTCCCTGCAGGATTTAGTGTGGATTCCCTGTCCCTCTGATCTCCTACCTCTGCCCTCCTCTCTTCCTCTCTCCCTGCCCGTCCCCTCCCTCCCTCCCTCCCTCCTCCACTTGCATATATGTGTTTTAATTAAGGTACACATGTATGTGTGCCCATATGCATGTATGTAAACGCCTAGCTCAGAGCCTGCATGCATTTCACAATCCTCCACAAAAATCAGCTGAATTGGAATCTCAAACGCCCCGAGTGTGTGAGAGCAGAAACAGACCCAACGCTTCTCATTAACAGATTTTGAGATTGCTTTCATGAACAAATAGTTCAGAATTCATGAATCCAGTTCTGGCTGCTCCAGGAATGGCCACCGACTCCCTGGCACTGGCCTGGGGGAGGCGGTGGAGGGGGCGTGGTTCAGCTGAGCTCTGGGGGTGACCTCAGACTCAGCCTTGTCCTCTGAACGATGGGGAGAGTCACCTGCCTCGTGGCGCTGGTGTGAGCATTGAAGGAGTGTGTTGGCCCACAGTCGGTGCTCAATTAGTGCTCAACACACTGAACCGTTGCTAGCTCGGCCTGCAGAGCTGATGCACCATCGCTGTGAATATCACCCATGACGCCTGTATACGCTAAAGGCCACGGGTCCAGGGATGAGAGGACAGATGCTGGCAGTTGCCGTGCAACCATGTCTCTAATTGCTACCCAGAAAAGGCCCCGCTGGAAGGCAGTCCTCCTTCCCACGTGCTGGTTGCTTTTGCGGAAGCAGCTCGAACAAGGCTGCTGTTCCTTTATCACAAAAGAGCAGGTCGGTTTTTGCAGCATTTCGCTTGGCAGCCCCTTGACTGCAGACAAATATCGCTTTCCCAACATTTGCAGGGCTGCTGCCGCTTCCATCCTGCCCAAGGGCACGGGCCAGATGGGGGCCCAGCATCCTTTGTAAACAGACAGCGCCAAGCAGAGCGGAGCCCTGTGTCACACTGACCCCACCTGCTGTCCCATCTCCCTTGGCGTTCGTATACAAACCACAGTTTAAGAGAAGCCATTTTATAGAGCCTTGGGGCTCAATAAGGCCTGAATTCAGGTCAAAATGGAGGTGAGACTCATTTTAGATTAAATATTGATTTAGAGTATGAATGCCAAGAGGTGGGCAGCCCTACGTGTCCAGCAAATGGCTTGGTGATTTTCGTCCCTCTCGAGACTTGGCGTGTCTCAAAAAAGAAAGTTTAGGACCCGGGGAGGGAGCCATCTGTCTGGTTGCTGCTTCAACCGGTTTTGCTCCTAAGTGTGATCCGAGGCAGCGTGCTGGTGGGGAAAAGGGAGGGAAGCTGAGCCCCCCTTTGGAGCCCCACCATGGCTCTCTCTCTGGATAATGTCCCCTCCCACCCCCGGCCTGCTCTGTCACTAAGCCTCGCACACGTGACACACTCAGCTCCATAACTGAGCCCCCAGACACAAAGGAGGCCTAGGACATGCAGGCCCAGGGTCCCAGGGGTCACAGCTGGAGGCCGACACTCCCTCGGGGCCAGATCTCCCCGGTCCAGCTGCTCAGTGAGGACAGGGCTGCATCTCAGGTGGGAGTTCACCAACCCTTGTTAACTGCCCTGGAGCCGCTGGGGCTAAACTCCCCTCTTCAGCAGCAGGAAGCAAGGATGGGTAGGGCCTGGGGAGGGAAGGGAATGCTCAGGGCGTGGGGAGGAGGGGGTCCCCGTTTCTATCAGTCTTGCAGACTCAGGCCCTCCGACTCTCCAACTTCCGGCTAGAGGCCACCAATTTCTACAGTTACCTCCAGAAAACACTACTTTCATTTCTGAAAGCAAAACGGGAAGAGAATGGTTTCCAGATCAGAAGTGCACTTTGGACAAGTTATTGAGCTCAGAGCCGGCCCGGGACCCGAGAGCTCCAGGACTAAAAGAGACAGAGCGTGGGAAGGCGCCCAGCGGCGGATGTGTGACTGGCTGGGTGTGCGGTCAGCAGGGCCCCTCGTCCTGCAGCGAGCCTGCCCGGAGGACGCCGGCCTCCTCTCTCTCCCCCTGGCTCCCTGCGACTGAAGAAGCAGATTTGCTGAGAGGTGGAACCGCTCCCCCGGGAGGCAGGCCGGGAGCATCTGTTCTGCTCCGCTCGAGGCTGTGGGTGAGGGGCTGACGGGCCCCCGGGGGCTGTGGGTCTGAACTCGGGCTCTGCTCATCCTTTGCTCTTCCGTGAAAGGGAGTCATTTGTCACTGGCTCTGCCTGCCTCGTGGGGCTCTTGTAAGACTCAGATGAGACAAGACACGTATGTGGCACCCCGAGAAAGCAGAGGGCCCCCTACGGAAGTGGGGAACAGCGGTCGCAGGCACTCACCTCAGATTCCGAGGCGTCCACCGACTTCTCCTTGAGGTTCATGCTCTCGGTCAGCACGGCGCCGTTGTACTTGTTGCAAATGTCCTCGTCTGAGTAGTGCAGCCCACCGGGGCTCGGGCGCGGTGGGGACCTGGGATGAGGACGAGGCTGCAAGTTACCCCTGTTCAGCTCTGGGCAAAAGCTACCCGTCCCCAAGGCCTCCTGACTCGCCCTCTGGCCTCTATCCTATATTAATGAGAGGAAATCCACCGCCTCTGACACCATCTTGGCAACTGATGCAAAAAATTACAAGTCCGGGGGCCGGCCAGGTGGCATAGCGGTTAAGTTTGCATGCTCCACTTTGGTGTCCTGGGGTTCACGGTTTGGATCCCTGGTGCAGACCTACGCACTGCTCATCAGGCCATGTTGTGGCACGTGTCCCATGTATAAAGTAGAGGAAGATGGGCATGAATGTTATGTCAGGGCCAGTCTTCCTCAGCAAAAAAAGAGGAGGATTGGCAGCGGATGTTAGCTCAGGGCTAATCTTGCTCAAAAAGAAAAAAAATTACAAGTCCGCTGCAGCATAATGTGACACCCACGTGAAGCAGGAATTCCCTGATCCGAGGCGCTCAGCTGGCTGACAGAGGGGACCTCCAGATCACTTCCCAACACACCTCAGATCTGCCCTCTTCTAACATCTCTAGAAATGAATTTAAAATACCTCTACCCCCCCGATCCTGCCCTCCTGGGTTCAACACCGCCCTGTGGGGACTCGGGGGCACCCGTGGGTGTGGGGCATGTCTTCAGTCAGCACTCGGCCCTGGCTAGCCCAGGTCCTCGGGCAGACGCCGCCCATGGGGTGCAGCTGCCGCCTCCCTACCTGGTCCCGTTCTTCTTCGAGAAGGTGTTCTTGACATTGAGGTGGCGGCTGTTGAGCTCCAGCGCAGCAAATCCCCCGTTATCCAGGGTCACCGACTCCTCCATGTTGGAAAGGCTCTTACCTAAAGCCAGACCAGGAAAGTGAGCGCAGACGGGTCAGTAAGTGCCCTCTGCAGCTACGCCCGCCAGAGCCCGTCAAGCACGGGTGTTCACAGAGTTCCCGTGAGCCGGGCCGGACCTGATTCAGCGTGCGAGGCGGTTAGAGTCATGCTGGGGAGAAACCCCACGAGTTAGTCACAATGCTGCAGCAAAATGACAATATTAGCATTTCGGTGTTTATTTTGCCTGACACCAAAATACCAACATTCTCATTGGTATTTTATGAAAAAGTACTCAAAATGCACAAACTTTTTAAAAACCAGAGAAATTAAATACTCAATAAATTTCAAAATGAAAGACTCACAATCCTCTAACAAAACAGCACATAGGAAGTAAATTTAGGGGCCGGCCCCATGGCCAAGTGGTTAAGTTTGCGCACTCTGATTCGGTGGCCTGGGGTTTGCTGGTTCGGATCCTGGGTGTGGACATGGCACTGCTCATCAGGCCGCGCTGAGGCGGCGTCCATATAGAAAAACTAGAAGAGCCTACAACTAGGATAGACAACTAGGTACTGGGGGGCTTTGGGGAGAAAAAAGAAAGACGAAGATTGGCAACTTAGCGGATCAAATGAATGACAGTAAAATTATAAGAAGCCAAAGGACATAGGGTTTCTGACGGCCTCCCACGTCACTCGGCATGCAAGCCAAAGTCCTTCCAGTTGTCCTGTGCTGAGGCTGCTCTGCCCGCGACATGCCTTAACGCTCCACTTGTGTGCAAGAGAGAAGCCAACAGGATGCAGAGCGTGGTGGATGAAAGATGAAGCTGCTGCAAAGGAGGGGTTTACGTCGACGGGAGGTGAGCAGGTGAAAACCACTATCAGAAGGGAAATGCAGCGAGGACGGGAGGACACGGGCGTGCAAGCAGGGGTGGACGAGGCTGAGCCGGCAAAGGGCTCGGTTCTGCACGTCTCCTGGGCAGGAAGTCAGACACTCTGGGAGAAAGTATTCTTTTTTCTAGGCTTCAATTATGATGTTAAGTTAATACTCCAGGGCGAGGCAAAGTATCAGAAGCTGCAGGTCAGATCCACCTTTTCAGGTCTGTTTTCCAGATGGAGAAGAGAGTGAAAAGCGGGGAGATTTTTCTATGCGGCCGACGTAGGATTCTGTAATAGCATTAACTCAGTAAAATGACACGCCGTTCATACATTGTAAATCCCGTAGGAATAAAATCTGATTTATGAACACTTGTTAGAGTGAATTTATACAGAAAAAAAGATCAATCCTTTCTTGGAGGGATGAATCGCTTCGCGTTCCCAAAGCAACTGGTGAGGTGCTCGGGTGCCTGGTTTTACAAACCCTTTCTGCACAGTGATGGGTGTGCTGGAGGCTGGGGTTGGGGGGTCCGCTCGGCACCCTCCTGGGCCCGAGGGCTACCGTGGCTGGCTCCTCTGAAGGGGAAGCTCATCAGGGATCTGCCTTCCTAAGAAGGAAAGACAGACGAGCTGGAGGGAAGAGCTCCAGTGACGGAGCCGGGCACAGCCAGGTCCTGTGCTGCCACCTGCGCCATCCGAGAACTGTTCACGCTCTTGGACCCGCTACCGCCCGGGGGAGGCTGTGTGGGCTAAAAACAGACCACGGTCCCGAGCTCAGCCATGGTCTGGTTACGCAAACAAGTGGGCTCACCGGTAATTATGATAAATAATGAAAGTTTCTAAAAATTGAGGATAACGAGATGCACAGAGTGTACCCGTCTTAGGCCCCTGGAACGATGTGTTTTCCTCGCATGTATAACCATCGGCAGAGAGGTCGAGGGCACTTCCAGCGTGCCAGAAGGTTCCCTCACGCACCTTCTCTGCTCATACTTCTCCACCAAGAGACAACCCCTACTCTGCCTTCTAGAAACATCCACTCCTGACCTTCCTGTAAATGGAGTCATACTGAATGTGCTCCACGTCCATTTGTCCATTGCGCTAAGGACGGAGATTCATTCAGCAACAAACACGTATTGAGCACCGACTGTAAGCCAGGCATGGAGCTTGTACAGGGCACACGTGGGGGACCGGCCCTCAGAGGGCTCAGAGCTGGAACGGGGGGTCAAGGGCAGGTGCAAATTCAACTGATGAGAAGGGCTGCACCACAGACATGTTTCTGTAATATTCCGTGGGCCACGCTGACATTTCTGAGATGCACATTGTTCAGTGTTCTCAAGACACTGAATAGCATGATATTTCACCTGTTTGATGCTTCATACTTTCTAATCATATTCAAAAATACCATTGCATTTGCACAGCAGTGAAAGTGGGGAAACTGAGGCTCAGAGAGGCCAAACGACCAAATGACATATTCAAGACACACGGCTAATGTGAGGGCAGGGTCAGGGCGGGAACCCGGTCACTGAGGTCTGCTCTTGTTTTGCTAGACCTCACTGCCTCCAGAAAGGAGACGTGTTGTATCCATTTTATCCCCTACGGGCAAGTGAAACGGAAGCGTGGGTGTTGGCACGGCTGGTCTGGGGGAGAAAACCATGCATAAACCCTTAGCTCAGGAGCGGCCAGTGCACTTTGGGGAAATGGAGGCCGATCCTCACCTGTGGTACAGTTCTTGTACTTCTTGTTCTGTCCGTGCAGGACCAGGGCGAACACTACCAGCAGGATGATGATCAGGCTAGACAGCGCCATCACCAGGAGGAACCACCACTCCTCGTAGAACGGGGTTTCCACCTGAGCTGCAGGGCAGACACGAACGCAGTGACGTTTGAGAGAAACTCCACATTCAGTCCCCTGCCCGTGAACCGGGTGGGGGCGGGGACGGA
The DNA here is from genome assembly GCF_041296235.1 of Equus asinus. NCBI lineage: Eukaryota > Metazoa > Chordata > Mammalia > Perissodactyla > Equidae > Equus > Equus asinus. The sequence goes on along the minus strand of NC_091803.1, from coordinate 3,572,237 downwards.
GGACATGAGGGACAGCCCGGAGTCACAGGGAAGAGGGAACCACAGGCTGGTGTGCGTTATGGTGGGCTGGTTGACCAGGCTCGGGCTTCGGGAATTAAGCAGCAGCACTTTCCCACCTCCTGTGGGAATCAGGCTCAGGGGCCCTCTTTCCCCATGCTGTCCCCACCCCAGAGACCTCCCTACCCCAGAGCTTGCCCTGACCTTGTCATGATGCTTCCTACAGTCTCCCAATTTCATCTACTTACAAATGTTGTCTGGGTTGGAGGGAGGAAGGAACAAAAGTGCCCGGACTTCCTTTTCCTCCCTCCCAGACAGCCTCTGAGGACCCTCACCCTCTCTGTCACCACTGCCGCTGCCCGGGGCCCTCGCCACCTCTTGCCCGTCACTGCAACCACTTCCCAACGGTTTCTCCTGTTCCTGTCTTGCTCAAATCCATTCTTCACCTTGCCACCAGCGATGTCTTCCTCAGATGGAAACAAGTCCACTCCTAGAAGCCTTCAGTGGCCTCCCGTTAGCTACGGGGTACAGCCTGAGGCCTGGACCCCCCTCTCCCCCCCCGAACCTGACTCCTGCTCGTGCAAGCACTGGGTCATCCCGTCTACACCTGCGCAGAGACCTCTCGCGGCACGCACTCACTGCGTGTGTTTGCCTGTGCCCCTGTTGGCCTCCTCCACCAGATCAGGGTCCCCTGAAAGCTGGGGCTGCGTTGTATTTATTTCATGCCTCCAGCAAAACTGAGCGGAACAACTGGCCCCATCTTTAGATGTGTTTTTCGACAAATGAATAGAAAAGGTTTCATTTAAAAGTTACTTTGAAGAAGGATACTCTTCTTCCCCATGTTTTATTCTGTCGACTAAGGACAGAAAAGTGGGAATCGTTCCTCGGCAGGGGCCGGATGCCCTTGGGTCCCATCCTGCTTTCCGCGTGGTCCTGCAGGGGAGCTGGTTCCCAGGCATTGGACGCCCGGGACGAACAGGACAGAAGCCTCTTACAGGTGAGACCCAAGGTCTGCCTCCCAGCTGGCAACACCCACAGGGAAGGCATCCCCCTTATATTAAATACTTCATTGGACAGACAGAAAATGCGTGACACTGGGAACAAGGTGGGGGGGGGGTGCTTTCCATGATGTAACCCCACAGGGTTTCTTAGGGGATGACAGCACTGGTTTTCAGGCTGTCCATTCAGTATCCATCCCACAAGGCCAAGCCGAGCCCCGGGGAGTGGCTCAGAGTGGGCTTGGGAAAGAAAGGCCTGGCTGTCCTGCAGGATTCTCCCCCCAGGGCAGGACCCCCGATTCTGCACGGCCGCTCCTGGGGCCGGGCTGGCACCGGAGGCCCGCGGGCTTCTCTGAAGGATGAGATACGCTGAGCGCACGGGGACGTGGCGGATGTCGGAGACACGTTCCAGCCACAAGGCCCCGCGAACCGGCAGGCGGGAGCGTGTTCTTGTGCAGGACCAGCCTCTGCCACCGGCCACATGTGCGGAATTAGAGCTCTGTGCGCTTGGAATTGCTTTGTATCGATTTCTCACGGACAAACCAAGGGAGGCAAATCTTGAATTGCTGAACTGGGGTGAGCAGGGCCGGGCTTCCTTATTCTGTTCTCTCTACTTTGGGGTACGATTAAAATTTGCATAATAAAAATGAAGGACATGAGAACATTTTGATTTTTCTAAATATTAGTCAATAAAAAAGTGAGTGACGCCCCTCTCCCTGAGTGAGCCTGGAATTCACGTGTGTCCTAAACCAGGGGTTCGGGGCTGGAGCTCCCCACAACCTCGCTGCAGAGAGGTCTGAAGGCTGTTTCAGCATGAGCAAGAGCCGTCAGGAGCTTCAACAGTTCTGAACGCACGGGAGGGAGACACTTGTCTCGAGTGTGAGGAAGCCTCTCCTGGTTTCTGGCCCAGACTCTGCCTGCGCCCTCCCAGACTTCTCTCCGCCCCGCTCTCTGCTGCCAGCTCCCATTCCCCACACACCTTCACATTGTCGTTTGCAGCCCACCCCTCACCCAAACCCCTCTGAGCCCTGGCTCCCTGGCTCACAACCTCGGCTGCACAGAAGGATCCCTGCGAAGTGAAACAGAAATAACGCCCAGACTCCCACCCCCGGCCGGGTACCCACTGTCTCGGGTGGGCCCCAGCGTGGGTGTTTTCTGAGTGATCCCAAAGTGCAGCCAGGGTTGAGACCGCTTCTCACAGGCATCCGGAGTCCCCAGGAGAGAGACGGGGCCACGTGACTGGCCTACCTCCCCTCCCCCACCTGCTTGTCCCCCTGGGCTCGTCTTGTGCAGGACTTTCTCTCTGCTGCTCCCTCTGCTTTGTCCAGGATCTCCCTTCCCCTGTGGCCACGTCCCTGCCCACCCTTCAAGACCCAGATCCACGATCCTTTCTCCGAGAAGCCCATCCTGATTCCCACGTGGTCACTTTCCCCCCATCTGTTACACCTCTGGACACATCGTCGCTGGTGAGGACAGACAGTCCGTCGTCACTACCATGTGTGCTCTGGGAGAAGGAACCTGGCCTCCTCCATCTCTGCCACTCGACCCGGAGCCATCTTCCACCTCCAATCTCACCTACAGGGTGGCGACAGGCACAAGACGCCCCCAGGGCCCCTTAGCTGTCTCTCAGGGAGGCCCCCATCAGACACAACTTTGTGTGGAGTGCTAACACACTCCCCGTGGCTGCTGGGGGCAATTTTTGTATGTCACAAATGGCACATGGCTCCACGGCAAGGATGCACCAGCTAACAAGGGGGTCTCGGGGCTCCGCCTGGCTTGGGAATGCCTTCCCTCCAAGGGGCACACTGCCCAGCTCAAGCTGACTGCTCTGACTCCCGTGGTGTCTCTGATTAAGGAGAAAGGGAGACACAAATTCAGAATCGCTTGAGCCCAGTGTGGTACGGAAAGTCCCCTCAAACATGGAGCCTGTAGGGGGCCCTGCTGGTGCCGCTGTTGCTACCGCAGCTCCAGGCCTGGAGGATGTCGGGTGGGGGCCACACCGTTCTCCCTGTGCCCTGTCCCCTGGGCAGGCCCCCGACTGCAGGAGCGTCTGCAAGAAGCAGGTGCTGTCCTCTTTCTTCCCCTAATGGTTCCATGTCAGCCTCCCTTCCCTCAGATGAAGGAGCTTCGCCCCAAGATTTCCGGGAAGGGATCCCTACCTGACACAGCTGTGGAGGGTCTGCTGGGCTCCCCATAGCCCACCTGGTTCACAGCTACCACCCGGAACTCGTAGGTCACTCCTTGCCTGAGCCTATCCAGGCTGACGGTGTAGGACGTGGCGCTCCGGGGGATGTCCTTCACAAACATGTCCCACAGGCCTTCATCTGCAAGAGGAGCGAGGCGCGGGAGCAATTAGGGCTGCTCTTCTCCCTCGCCCAGCTGGACGCGCCCCTGCCCATGGTCAGCCGGCAGCACCCCGCGCAGAGGGGCTGTGACGGTCAGAATGGCAGAGCCTGGCACGAGCTGCTGCTAAGGCCCCCAGCTGGGCAGTGGCATTTTCCTGAACTTTCTCCTCGCTCCTATCACACCCCCAGGGATTCCAGGCCCTCGCCTCTGGTTTCAGACTGGATCTCATCTTTGTTTAGGGTTTCTGGCTCCCTCTGGCTGGCTGCTGTTCCTGCCCGCTGTGTGCATCCTGTCACCAGCCCTACAATCCTATCTCCCCAACAAGGGGTCCTGCCCGGGCCACCCACGGATCACCGGCTGGTCCCTGCACACGCCAGTCACCATCCTGAGGCCTTTGTCCCCCCTGCACTCTAACTGGAAATGACAAGCCAGCTGGTGAGTCAGAGAGAAAACTTTAAAAAACAGCGTCATTTGCCAACCAGCTGCCAGCTCGGCTGCTATGCTTTGCGTCCCCCACACAGCCCTGGGCGCCAGCGACAGTGCTCCCAGCGCAACTTTAATGACCCAACATGCGTGCTCTCAGCTGTCAGAAAGGTGCTGCACGGCAGCTGGCCTGGAGGAGCCAGGAGTCGTGGGGACTACGCTCCGGGACAACCCTGTGGGGCCTGGTGCCCCACCCGGGGACCCTGCCTTAACCTCCCCAACTAAACTCGCCAAGTGCCGCCCTCGAGTTTGAGCATCCTTCGGAGGGGCTGCAGCATCAAATCTGCCCTCAGATGGTGGGTTTTTTAATCTGTATCCAGGGACAAGAAATACAAGTGTAGATTAAAAAATGTACTGAACTTTGAACAGGCTCTTGTTAACCTCTGTTCACAGAGCACTATCCGAAATCACCAAAAGGTAGAGGCAACCCAAGCATCCACGGACAGATTAGTGGACAAACAGGACGTGGTCCAGCCATACAATGGAATATTGCTCAGCCTTAAAAAGGAGGGAAATTGTGACACATGCTCCAACATAGATGAACCTTGAGGACATTGTGCTCAGTAAAATGAGCCGGCACACACACAAAAATTACTGTACGATTCCACATATATGAGGTCCCTGGGACACTCAAGCTCATAGACAGAGAAAGTAGAATGGGGGTTTCCGGGGACTGGGGGGGGGATGGGAGTCAGTGTTTAATGCAGACAGAGTTTCAGTCTGGGAAGATGAACAAATTCTGGAGATGATGGTAGGAATGGTTGCACAGTCTGAACGTGCTTAAGGCCACTGAACTGGACACTTAAAAATGGATAAATGGTAAATTTTACATTATGTATATCTCACCACAATAAAATTTATATATATATAAACAAAATTTATATATTAAGCCCTGACATATAGGAAAACATTAAAATTGAAATTGAGCCAGAAAATTGGGATGTAGAGAGAATGGAAGAAGCAAATGGATGTGGTTCTGAGGCCTCTATCAACAGGGCAAAGGAAATGTGATCAGGGATATCTGTCAGCAAAAAACTCAGAGACAACAGCACATCATGGCTAAAAGGACAGAGTCTGGAGCTAGACAGCCTTGTGCGAAGCCTGGCTCCACTGTGCATTAGCTGTGTGTCCTTAGGCAGAGTACTTAACCTCTCTTTGCCTCATCTGTAGAATGGTGACCACAAAGGCATCCACACCACAGGTTTGTTTCAAGGATTAAACAAGTCAATATTTATCAAGTGCTGAGAGCAATGCCTTACACATAGTAAGCACCATACTCCGTGAGTGTTTGTAAAATAAAATGTAAATCCAATTTCTAAGGAGGTGGTTTGGTGAAAAGTGGGCTCAGAGTCCAAAATGTTCATTGGAAGCAGCGATCCTTCGTGAATTAGAAGCTCTTTTATAGGCACAGGTCTGTGATCCTTTAACAGGAGCAGGAGATCTGGGCAGGCAGAGCACAGTGAACATGGACACACGCACTGGTGGCTTATGGGGAGCTAAGGGTTACCTGGAAACCAACCTACTCACACGCCTCGGAACCCCAGCCACGCTCAAGTGGATTAGCCCGACAGTAAACAGAAAGGAAACTGCTAGTGTATCCGTCCATATTTGCATAGGATTTAGAGTTTGCACCGAGTAAGCCCTTATAGTCACAGCTAACGAAGGAATGGATGGGAACGAGATTTTAAAGGTACAAATCTCTGTACAAGCAGAAAAGGAGTACAAGGTTTATTGATTTCTAAATATGCATGTTTAGACTAATTTCTCACCAACACACCCATTACCACTAATAATGTCAGAATGGCAAGCGGCAGCTTAAGCTTTTATTTTTCCTCCTTAAAATATTGAGGTTTGCATGTGGAATGATTGTTATGTGTGATTTACGTTCTGGTTTTGCATGAGAACGATCAGGGAATAACAGGCACAGAGAGCACATTTTCTCTGCACGCGCTGCTCCCTCTGCCTTGGGAGCCTGGGCCCCCTCCCCCCGCCCCTCCTTGTTCATCCAGGCATTCGTTCCCCAAACACTGAAGCGCTCAGGCTTTGGTCAGGCCCTCTTCCACCTATCAGGGAATCAGACGAGATTTCTGTTCTCCATGAGCTATTTAGAGTCTATGGACACGGCATGGAGGAAAATCAATAAGGTCCTTTCACCCTATCAGACTCGTCTTTTGAGGCCAACTTTGACCACACTCCTACACTCCAGGAAGAGATGACTGCTTCCGCCGATGGGCTTCCAGAGCACTTCTTCATATTTATCTGTCTGTCTGCACCGTCGGGCCCTTGAAGTTTTCAAGAGTTCAATAAATATCTGATGACTTGATCTATCTCCCCATCCATCCATCTATTCTTCCATCCAACCATCCATCCATCCAAACTTCTATCCTTCCATCCATCCATTCTTCCATCCATCCATATAACCAAACTTCTATCCTTCTATCCATCCATCCTTCCATCCATCTATCCTTTCACCCACCCACTCACACTTCCTTCCTTCCATCCACCCATCCATTCATCCATCCATCCATCCATCTATCCTTCCACCCACTCACCCACACTTCCTTTCAGCCATCCATCCATCCACCCATCCATGCATCTTTGTATCCCCAAAGCCTTTTGCAGGGCCTAGCACAAGCAGGCTTTCAGGAAATAATAACCAGCACAATTTTATTTAGCACTTCCTATGAGCAAGTCACTGTTCTAAGGGCTTTAAATGTTGAGTGAGTTGTGCGGTGTTTTACTCTGAAAAGACAGACAGTTTTACGCTATAAAAGAGACTAAAGAAAAAGAAATACAGACTCTTTTAAACTGCATGTTGCTTAAAACCACTAAAATTTAGGGACTGCGCTTGTCAAAGGTATCCTCAGACCGTTCTGAGCAGGTCAGAGCACTTCTGGAGTGTGGATTCTCTGAAGGTGTTTTGCATTAATGGTTCTGTAATGCTTTCCTGCTGCCGAAGGAAAAAAAGTTATTTCCCCTTCCTCTATCGTCACCCAAAGGCTACACTTTATTTTAAGCACTCTGTCATAGCTCCAGGAATTGTGTGCACTTTTCATAAACGCATTTTAAAATATTGATATCGAATCTCAACACAGAACGATTTATTTAGCAATCCATTTCCATTGAAAAATGTTGGCAGGGGGAGTCATAACCGACAGAATCTCCGTCTGAATTAACGGAAGAGAATGTTCACCTTTTTATTCTGCTTAATTCTTTCTTTCCCAAATTAGCATTTTAGACTCCACTTATAATTCACCGGGCGGTTTCTCCACGCTGATATCTACACCGAGATCGTGAGTGGGTAAGGAAAACGTGGCGGCTGTCGAAGCTTCCAGCCCGCTTCTTCTCTCTGGCTTGTTTTTCTCATTTGTATTATGCTGTTAAATATCTCAATAAATCAATGATGGAGAAAAGTATCTCTACAAATTAGAGGGAAAAATAACATTACAGAACTATTAGCCATAATGAGATTTGTGCAAGTGATTCTCCACGCAGCAGGATAATCCCCAGGGCCTGGATTTCTGACTCAGTCGACACCAAGAGGACTGCAGGCCCTCGTATTTTTTAAAAGGCAGTTCTGGGGGTCCATTCAGCCAGCTCTCAAACCCCAGGCGGGCTCACCCTGGCGGGATGCTCCGGAGACCCCAGCAGGGCTTTCCTTCCCCAGTGAGGTCCTCCTATGTCACCATCCTGGGAAAACCCATGATGCACTGGAAGAGAACAGTTGTGATGTCTTCCAAAGCCACATCCCTGGACGGCTGATGCCTGGCACTGGTCCCCCGCTGGGGCCAGGGCTTGGAACTTCCTGGGGGGTAACATCCACCTTCAGGCTGCTGTGGGAAGGGGTCCATGGCGGTGGAGTAAGTGCCAGGCACACGTGTCTCCTGGGCCCGCCCCCCTTCCTGGAGACGTGAGGGAACACCTTCCCGGACTCTCCATATTACTGAAACGTTGTTGGCAAAACGCCACCTCAAGGCAAGAAGGCGAGGAAACCTCTGAGAAATGCATTTGCAAAACATTCCTAAATAAATCACGCTCAGATCACACACCTCAACCCTGTCCGCCTCAGGAGGCAAGGCGAGTGAGGCTCCACGTGCACTAGGTGGTTTTTCTTTAAAGAATATAAACGCTTTGTCTTTGCCGCCTTCATTGCACTATTTGTCGACTGAAAAAAGGGAAGTGGCCAAGAGGGACGATCTCTCGAGAGGGAAATCTTCTCCAGTCTCAAAGGTCCTGGTACCCCAGCCCTTCCTCGTTTCCAGCGAGCAGAATGAGTCAGCTTTGATCTCTCAGCGCCAACGTCTCCCCCGCCCCCGACGGTAGGAAGCACTTTGGTTTCCAGACGATGTCCTAATAAACCTGGAAACGTGAACTCCTCCTTTCCAAATTGAGATGGAGCCCGGCTCAGGCACATCCGAGGGTTCATCGCTCCATTTATCCCTCGAACGCCCAGAGCCGAGCGGAGTGCCGCAGGTACTCGGGCAGACGCCACCCAATACAGAGGTTTGATTTCATGGACAATTAAACAGGGTCTCCATGCTGAATGAAACTGTCATTCACAGCCCGAGATTTCTGGTTCCACTAATTCACAACCAACAACGTGACGATCAGCCTGCAGCTCCGAGCAAATGGAAGCCTGTCAGTTGTTTATTTCTTAAACACTGCCATTTCTCTTAGTATAAATGGTCTGTCTGGGTGAGAAATTTCACTGAAACAGGTGGGGCTTAACCATGAGGCTAACTATATCTGATAAAAAAAAAATTACCTTTTATCTGATCCTTGTTTAAGGCAGGAGACAAAATGAGAGAATGTCTAAATGCAAAGGATGGCCTGTGATGGAGATGGAACCCAGAAAGACAGGGCATGCACAGGCTGACAGGCTGTCAACAAATGTGGTTATGAGACAGACGAGGAGTGAAGAAAAGGCCAGTGGCCTGGGTCAGAGCCGCAGTTACAGCTCTTTTGCTGAATTTGCTGACTTGGGAACTTCCACGGATTTTATATCTTCAGAAAAATACTGATTTTATTTTTCGTTCAATTGAAAAGTCCCGAAAAGGCCAAAGACTGAAAATGAACCAAACGAATGGGGAGGGAACCAGGAGGCTCCCAGGAGGCTAAAAGTGGACAGGGAGGGTCCCAATGAGGGATGAGGGGCCTGGGCTCCAAAGAACCAGCTCGCATCTCTGGGCTGGATACATTATTTGTGAAAAAGGCAAGACAACGTCTGCCCGCTGTGGGTACATCCTGAATATGTATTTCATGGCTGCTTTGGAGAGGAAAATATATTTATAGTTCCTTTAGAGCCATTCCAGTCTATTGTGTAAATATGTAAATTAGGTTTCGTGATCTACACAGTAAAATGCCTCGGGATAATTTGTGTAAATAAATCATCTGCATATGCCCACTGCATAGCTTCCACTGCCTTCCAGGGAGTTTTGCAACACCGATTCGGAGGAAATGCACGCACAACCAGAGAGATGGATCTTGGCAAGGCCGTCCTGCGGAGTCTGATGCGACGTCCTTGGGCCACACTCACTGACCGCCCCCCCCCAGGAATGAGGGAGTCTGCATTCCAGCTCAACGCTAATTTCACTAACCGTTGTTCAGTTCACATCTCTACGTTAGGGCAGCCATGGGGCTATTCAGCCGAATTTGCAGGGGTGAAAATGAGGACACAGAAGAGCGAGAGTCTGCACTGCCATCTCCCTGGGCTGCCACCAGGCCACCCTCTCGGCACCGGCCACCAAGCTGAGAAGCTTCTTGCTCCCCAGGGGCAAGATGGAGATTTGGCTGCTTGGGAAGACGTCAGGCTGAGCAGACAGCCTGGGGCCGCAGAGGCCACTCAACACAAAGTGGCTTAGTCTTCCCAGACACTCCGTGGTGAGGGGTCCCTATTGTGGCTGGGTGACCCCCTATGTAAAAGAGCCCGTTGTAATGAAAAACAGGGCCCATATACCCAAACCAAGCTCCCTTCAGAAAACCACTCCCCTGCCTGGAGAAAGTCTTGCCAGAGAGCTTCAGCGGAGAAAATGAGATGATGCAGCATCGAATGTTCTGTGTAATGAGGCCTGTAACAGACGACGGCTGAGACCCAAAGCCCCGAGGTACGGGCAAGGTGCTTAAATATTGACGACCCATAAAAGCGTTCCATTTGACTCCGAGCGGCTGCTGGCCGGGTCACAGAGGGAGGGGGCGACTTTCTCAACTTCCAACGGCAAGGCGGCGAGTCCAGCAGCCTGCTGTGGTTCAGTCAGCAATCCGAAAGGGAAATTGTTGGCAACCTGCTTTCGAAGGTTGAGTAGCAAAACGGAAGTGCAAGCAGAATCTTTAGCACTCGTTGGAAAAGACAGCATCTTCCAGGTCAGTTTCTTGTGGTGTCTTCATCCCCTGTAGGTCAGTTTCCACATTCTGGTCCAATCCCACTGAGCTCAGGCCTCCAGCTGACCTCACAAGGCTTGTTTGGGCAAGGCCCTTGAGGCGTGGGACTCAGTGTGGGGCTCGAGGCCACAGCCCAATTCGTTCTCGTTCACAACACTTTCCAGCCTCCTTGAAGCTGCGCATCTAACCACAGGCATCCTGTTTCCTTCACGGATGAGCACAGGATAACCTGAGGAGAAATTAAGTGGCTCCCCAGGCGAGCCTGGGAATCAACACCTTGTCCTGTCGCGGCAAGTGCCGAAACGCGCTCACTGGTGTTGCGATTCTCCGCCCAGGCTCCCGTGTCTGGCTGGTGGGACGCTGCATTCCCCGCAGGCTGCTCTGACACGAAAATGCTTGTTTCCAAGCCGTGTTGGGCCACTTGACTGAACCGGGTGAGGAGACCATCTGTGGGATTTTTTTAAATTTTAGGCTAAACTTTTTATTCTGTGATAATTGTAGATTTCCATGCAGTTGTGGGAAATACTACAGAGATCTATGTGTCCTTTATCCAGTGTCCCCCGATGGCATCATCTTGTAAAACTACAGTACAACCTCACAGTGTGACACTGACACAGCCCAGATACAGAGCATTTCCATCACCCCAGGACCCCTCTGGTGGCCCCTCAGAGCCACTCATCTATTGGGACTTTTAAGTCTCTAGTGACGGAGACAAGCCTTCAGGTGGAAGGAGATGGCCTGGAAGGAGTTTCCTGTGCATGTCAGTCTCTAGTGCAAGGCTTCTTGATCTTTTCTTGGAGCCATGGACCCCTTCAGTCTCTGCTGACTCTGAAGGATGCCTTCTCAGAATGGTTTTAGATGGAGAAAATAGAATTGGAAATAGAAAAGTTATATTGGTGATGCTTGTAATTACCTAGAGGTGACAGAAGCTCACAGTCCCGCCTGCCTCCTGGTCACGTGGAAGGTGTGGGTCAGGTGGGGTCGTCTTTGCAACACTTGCTCAGCCACATGGTTCTTCGGAAGATGTGGTGGAAAGAGTAGGATTCAGGCGATGACCTTATCCCACGGCAACTTTGGATACCAAGGTCTGGCAGGAATCTACACGGGACTGTAATGTCTACGCAATGATGAGTGTAAACGGTCTCGTGAAATATCTGCCAGAGCTGGAACGTGATATGAAAGCAGCTGTGATTTCTGCTGCTGGCAATTTCACAAGGACTGCAGCTACTTATGAGGTTTCTTACCTCCTGCTATGGGTTGAATTGCATCCCCTCAAAATCCACGTGTTCAAGGCCTAATCCTCAATATCTCAGAATGTGGCCTCATTTGGAAACAGGGTCACTGCAGATGTAATTAGTTAAGATGGGGTCACTGGGATGGGCCCTGGTCCAGTATGACTGGTGTCCTCATCAAAAGGGGAAATTTGGACACAGACACAGACACAGAGAGAAGGCAGAAATCCAGATGCTTCTTCTACAAGCCAAGGAACGCCAAGGATGGCCAGCAGCACTGAAGAAGCGAGGCGAGAGGCCTACACCAGACTCTTCCTCACATCCCCACGAGGAACCAGCCCTGCCGACCCTCGATCTTAGACTTCCAGCCTCCGGAACCGTGGGACAATAAATTTCTGTCATTTAAGCTGCCTAGCGTGTGGCACGGGTCACAGCAGCCCTAGCAAACTGATACACCTACGTTTATCAGTGAAGGAAATGCTCGATTTCAGTTAGAGGTTAGTGAAAATAAAAGCGTATTTTTTGCCACCTGCGTTCGTGGATCTCCTGAATTCTATCAAGAGCCCCTTGGTGGGGCCTGAAGAGCTGGCAAAGGAACAGTTGTAACAAGTGCTCTCCCTCGATTGGGAGAACGCGTTTGAGCTGTTTCCTTCAGGCCGGTGCAGCTCCACGGCCTTCGGTTTGGGCCCAGACCTCGTCAAGGCCTTCGCTGCACAGCGCTTGCCCAGGCCGGCCACTGATCTGGGCCCTCCGATTCCAGAACAGGCCGAATGCCTTGCTCAACGGGAACCATCAGAATCCCTCAGGCTGGCAAGCTGAATGTGTGAGTTCTCGAGCCAAAGAACTTTTCATGCCCCCTCATATAGAAATTGTTTTGGTCTTATGTACTAGGTTTCTCCTTAGAAGTTTCTAGAAGGCACTTTTAACTAGTAATCTTTCAAAAGCAATTTGGCGGGGGAGGAGGGATGTCTCTGACACAGTGAGTATGTAACTTTGGGGACCTTTCCTCTTGGTCTAATAGCTTCTTTAATTATTAGACTAAAATGCCTCCTAGCACTGCCTCATCCAGCGGGCAGGGTGTGGCCACGCACCCTCTGGACGCGCCCCTGGTACTTGGTGCATTTTCATGCTCAGACGTTCGTGATTAACTGTGCAGCCGTCTGAAGGCCACAGTGAACGTGCTCAGTGCTCTCTGTATTTGGGGAACCCCCCCCCCCAGCTCCACACAGTAATGTCCACTCAACCCTTCAGAAACTCATTTTCCAATCATGTCCATCTTCAGTTATCAAAGTTAAACCGGAGGGACGGGGGGAACCCCTTAGGGTGGATAGAGTCGGGAATGGATCCTAGAACTCATTTTCAGAAGCCTAAAAGATGAAGCAGATGCTATGTCGGTTTGACTATTAACAGGAATGTTCATAATGATAAGAAATGAGCACCATTCTTTCCATCTAGCTTGCAAGCATTCAGCACCCAGAGACGAGTCCCTGAAAACACTCTTGGATCTCAGTGACGAGCCGACAACATCTTTACATGTCCCTAAGTTCTCATGTGCACACTTCTGAGAATGACAGTTACCCCAGGTAGGCGTAACGTGGCTAACATGTCGCGAGTCTGATGCTGCAGGGTGCCTGCCCCGCATGATTACACACCCTGAGAGCAGAGCGAGGCATGAGCCCTCCTTTCACCCCAGCCGCCCTCTGTGTCTCAGCGTGTTAGGGAGAGGCCAAGAGAGAAGGAGGCCAAGGGGCTCTGACACTGGACCCTCAGGACCGTGGCTTCACTCGGCGGAGAGCCCAGTTCTTGGGCAGCTCCTGATTCCGCCATGGGGCAGGTGCCCTGGGGCCGCCCCCCTTACCTGAGGGCCTGGCCTCAATGACGTAGCCGGTGGTAGGCGCCTTGCCAGCATCCCCCTCGGTCCACTGCAGGGTCAGTTCAGAGGCGGCTTTTGTGACTGAGATATGTCTAGGTGCACCCGGGGAACCTGTGGGATGAGCAGAAAAGAGCGGGTAGATTGTGGTCCTTGGGGATCCCTCATCCTGCAGAGCAGGGCCTGCTCTTCCTGGGTTTCCAGCTCTCCAGGCAGGTGGCACAGCCTCGCGCCATCACAGTCTTCTCATCTTAAAGATGGGGAGGCCGACAGTGGCCTCAAGGGACTGCCCAGAAGATGAAAAGAGATGACACGAGCAAAGTGCCTGGTGCCATGCGGCACAGCAAGGGCCCTCCAGGAGCCACGATCGGCCGCCCTCGCCTTAGCAAGTACCTAAACAAAGGCCAAAGTTGTCTGTTAAGTGGGAGAGACATGGCTCCTCTTCACAATGCGAAAAATTTAAATATTCATTTCAATATTTCAAATATTGATTTTCAAATATTTCAAAAATTGAATTCACTTGTTTTCTCTTAATTTTTCCCATAAAACAAATAAAAAGTTTATACGCTGAACTCCTAAGAATTTGCTCATCTATATTTCAGAAATCCACCAGTGGAAGTCCACGTCAATACCTGACTGGGAGACATCCATCATGTCAAACCTTCCCCACGTCAGGCCAGCACTACCTTACTGAGAGTGTAGACAAATCGATGGAGCGTGAGGTGAGAGGCTGCAGTCGCCACTGCCCGGAGCCGTGTGACAGCAGAGGTCCACTTACCCACGGCCGGCCCGGCTGTGACATTTGCCTGTAGCTCGGGCCCGTAGGTGATGGTCCGCGCTTGCACACGGAAGAAATAGGTCACTCCCTTTGTGAGGTCCCGCACCTTCAGCCAGCGCTGCCGGTTGCCTTTCACGTCCACTGTCACCACCTTGCTCACCCCTAGAACCACAAAGAGCAAAGGCAAGAGGCAGGGTTTAGAGAAGCAGCCGGGTGCTGCCACAACCAGGAGAACCACCCACAGCCTGCGAAGGAAGTATTTCTTACAATTAGGAGACTTTAAGTGGTGATAATAGCCAATTTTCAGCACAGATAAGTGTAATTAGAGTTTCAGGTTGATAAGTGGGTGCTGACAAAGGAGAGAGCACAGCGAGGGAGGCGGCCCACCATCTCACTAATCACCTCGGCAGGAAGAGAAATGCCAGTCAACGGGCACTGCGGGGGGTGCCGAGGTCCCCCTGTCTCCAGGTCAGGCCCCCCTCAGGACATTCTGGAAAAGATTTCTTCCCCACTTGGCTCCGACCTGGAGCAAGCCCTGTGTCACTTGCACAGGCGACCTCGAGCTTCCTGACTGAGCCTTGGGGGGAGGAGAACACGGAACAAGACAAGCAAGACTTTCATTTTAGTTACAAGGTGGGTCTCCAGCCTGACTGGGTTGGCCAACCTGTGGCCTAAAGGCCTCAAGCAACTCGTGACAACTTCATCCGTGGACCTGGAAGCAAGGATGAAGAAAAATTTGCCATCGCAAATATCGATCGATGCCTTGATTCAGAGAGCGATGACAACACAGAGCCAAGTTTCCACTCATAAATATGTAAACAAAACAAAAGTCTTGCTGGTTGTATTAAGTCTAATTAGAAAACTGAGATTTAACATCTTGGGAGGAAGATACGTACTGAAAATCACATAAACGCAGCATTTTCCGGAAGCGAAACTTGGGTTCTTCAGTTAAATATGTCTGAAGATGACGCATTTAAAAAAAAAGTTCCATAAGCTCTTGACTGCGGGATTTTTCAGAGCTTTCAATGTCTTCATTTCTATCCAGCATCTCTTGGAGGAGGATGCAAGGATGGGACCTTTCCAAGACTTCTTAGTCAGCAGCACTCGTACACAAGAGCAGTCCTGGTACACGCACCTGCCGTCCTGGGTCCAGCTGTCCACGCCCACCGCCTCCCACGTACAGAGAACCGACGGGCTGCCCCTGACTGAGGCGGTGGGCGGCCTGCTCTCAGAGTGGATGGTGCAGTGCTATCAGCATCTTTAATTCTAGAGTAGCCTTGAGCTCCTGAGAGCCCGACAAAGTGCCTTCTTACTACAAAATGGATCCATCTTTCAAAGTTGTTGAAGCAAATTTCTCTATCCTACAGGTTTCCAAGATACCTTCTAGCTGGTTCACTGTTTTCACGTTACTCTCTTTATAAAACGTTTATTCAGTTAGATGACTCACTTCCACGTTATTTCAGAGTGATTTTGACTGCATTTGAGTGACCTCCACATTTGAGCTTTTCTGTAGAGAAACAGGGCCATTTCTGCCCGGAGAGCCTGACCCTCAGCTTGCATCGCCCGAGAAAGGGGCTTCAAGGACGACAGTCTGCACACACAGTGGCCGTCATCAGCAGACGGACTGTTGGGTACAAAGTCATTCTGGATAGCAGCCCCTCTTTTTGGTTAAAAAATGCCTTCCTTCTCCCCAGAGCAAAAACAAACCCAAGCACAGATTTTGTGACTTCTGTCCCAGTAGGAGGCAGAGTTGTTCTGGCCTTCCCCCAGCTCAGCTATGGCACGATCTTAGCCATTTAGTCAGTTTTTAAACCTTGCCCTGTGCTACAAAGCCTCAGGGTGCAATCACATAAAATGCTACCGTTTAAAACATTTTTAAAAACATAAAAATAACTCGGCCATAAAGTCAGATTCTCAAGAACAAGGCTCGGTGCTTCGAGTGGCCTGGTGCTTCAAGACTGCTTGGTGCTCCCCATAGTGACTGGCGGACTGGCCAGGGATGGGCGCGGGTCCTCCTCAACCCATGGGCTGAGCCAGGACTGTTTTCCCGAGGACGTGACCCCAGGTCACTGGGACCGGATAAATGCTGGGCTCTCTACACCCTGCACCGGGGCTGATAAACGCCTGGCCAGGAGCTGCAGATGTCTGTCCACTGCCCGGTCCTGGGTGAGGAGGCACGAGAAAGGCCAGGAGAGTCACTCCCGGTGAGATGAGTGTTTTGCAGCTTAAAAAAAATTTTTTTTTGATTCTCTTTAGCGTACATACGTATATATGTACATAAACATATTTATCGTATCTTTGGCAATGTTCGCATTCCCAAACCAGCGTTATGATGGAGAGTTCATATAATTGTAGCCCAAATAAAGATGCCTGATGTGTTGGCTACATCTGCAGTCAGATCTCTGGGGACGGCAAGGATTCCACGAGGCATATGAAAGTATTACTGCTTCTGTGGTTCCCTGTCGGAGACCCCCGACCCAACAGTGAGGGGGGTGAGGGTCAGGCTTCTCCAGGAGCCCCCACTCAGAAGGCCTGCACACTGATTGCACTGGCCAGCTGCCCGAAGCGGAGGAGATAAACAATCGAACGGCTCTCTGGGTAAGAGGAGGAACGGGGCTGCTGGGGAGAGACGGACCCAGGCATGGAGACGGGACAGCGGGGGCTGGATGAGCCGGCAGAGAGGCTGGGCAGCTGGACCTCAGCGTGGTGCCAGAAGCTGTGTGCTGTTTTTCCCAGCCACTGCCCTCTGCGCAACCACTCTGTCCTCAACCGCAACTCCACCCCACAGCATGTGGTCCTTTCGGTTTATACAACAGCACGGTCTCACAGTCAACTGAAAGTTCCTCCTATCTCTTTGTCTGCCCCAGTAGGTCCAAATGCCCCCAGGCGCCCAAGGGTGGAGATGGGCCACAGGCCGAGCATCTCCTGCTCTGACCACCCCCCACCCCGTTGGTCTCTGTTCCTCCTCTAGCCTGTATGCTACAGGGCGCGGCCAGCTGGAAGGGGTCAGGACTGGCTTCCAGTGTCTGGCTAAGCCAGGGATTCTGGCAGATGCCATCAGTCCAGGCAGGCACATGATGGCATCCTGAGAAGCGAGGCTGGCGTTAGTGGTGAGCAAGGCCACCTCAGAAGGTCACAGGGTCAACCGGGGAGGCGCTAGGGCTCAGGGCTGGTGAGTCTGCCTCCAGGAAGAGGTTGTCTGCTGGCTGCCAGGGTGGCCGGGAGGAGGCGTGCAGCCTGTGACAGCCTCACCCCCGGCTGGAGCAGGGACAGAGCTGTCAGAGCAATGGGGTCTACGGGTGGAGCTGGAGAACTCGGTGGGGCCTTCGGCTTCCAGAGGGTCTGGTGCTGGGAGGCAATGCTGCCATGCCTCTGGGCCGGGGCCGGATGCTTCCTGTCATCAGCACCGTGGAGCAGCCCAAGCCCTGGGCCACTGCTGACAGATGAGCAGGAAGCAGGAGGGAGTCCGGGACATGCCCAAACTCCCAACATGGTCAAGATCTGGGGGTCTGAGTGGTTTTTCTTCTTGAGGGTCCAGGGATCCCTGATGAGGCCGTTCACACTGACATTCTGGTCACTCTCCCACCCACAGAGGGAACGAGCGGGCTGCAGAGCCACAGTGCCACAGCGCTCCCTCCTCCTGCTGTCCTTCGGAGCACATCTCGCTCGTCGCAAAAGCCCGGAAAAGCCAGGCAGAGAGTCCAGCCCTTCCCTGGACTCTCCAGAGGAGGAGATGATGCTAGTGACCGACTGTCTTCTTGCGTGAAAAGAGGGGAAAATGGTTGTGACCAAAGTGACTCCACCTGTTGTCACGCCGGAGAATGACAAGCCCCCATGCAGGGGTGTGGCCTGCTTTAATGAACGAACGCCCCTCAGGCTCCATCTCCAGGACGTCCCCCATCACATTTACCTTCAGAAACACAAGCGCTCCAGACAGTTTTTCCCCATCACGTGGCAGTTTAGATCTTGGCTCTCGAACCAGACCGTCTGGGTTCAAATCCCACCTCTCTCCAGCCGTCCAGAACGACAGGCCCTGGGTAAACGTCTTAAGGGCTTCTAAACTCATTTCTTTGTCTGCGAAATGAGGATAAACGCGGTCCTGCAGTGTGGGGGACTGTGGTGAGGACTTGGAGAGAATGTCTAAGTGCCAAGCACGTGCCTGTCCATGGCAAGTGCTCCGTAAACGGTCCCTGGGTTGTCACGCACCCACTGAGATTGTGTTTCCAGGATTGCATTTGCAGACAGCTGCCATGACAGAACGTGGGCCTCTAAACGAGCCTCCGAGCGAGGCCAACATTGTGAAATGAACAAGTAACCTCAGCCCTGACGACACAGGGGACAGCAGACATGCAGGTCACCCCTCCAGGAGCTCTCGCAGCCACCCAGCAGCTATTCGAGGAGAGTGACCCTGCAGAGAGGAGGGCCTCACAAAGCACGTCCAGGCCCCATGTGGCATCCGACTGGGTAACGATCATGATGAAGGTCTTGCTGGACGGCGAGTGCTTATTTACAAGACTAAGAGAAACCAGCGCAGAGCTGCACGCCATGGAGTTTCCAGAGAGATTCTGCAGACCCGGTAACACAGAAGTACTGGTCAACAGAATAAGGCACTTACTCAAGGAGGCGTGACGAGGAAGGACTCCGTAGGTCAATCAGAATCATGATTTTTGCCAATCCTTTCTCATCTGAATGGCACCAGTTGGTTAATATCCTTGAAAAGGTGTTTAGGATATGGGCTCATGGAACCCATGAGTGTGTGTGCGTGTGTGTGTGTGCAAGGAATTCTGGTGAGCAAAATGGAAGGTCCCCAGGCCACTTGGTCCCCAGACAGGTGCTCCATTCTGAAAAGAACACAGCTGAGCAAGGCCACCTAAATCACTGCTGGTCCCAGGCCCCCTCTGCCATTTTACAAACGGTATCCACGTTTCACTTCCGCTGTTATTTACCAAAGCTCATCGATTGGCTGAGGCGCTCCCTTTCCCCTCAGATTTTCACTTCTCTGATTTGGGAAGCAGCTTGGAATTGACGATACAGAAGTTCTGGGCCATAGTTCATTGGAAGGCTTTTTTCTTTCTTAGCACTTCATAAAATGACAATGAATCTTACAGTCAATGGCATCTTAGATTTGATGACACTAGTGCTTAAATTCTCCTCTTCAGATCGACTCCCTGTTTTACTCGAGTGTACTCATTTTCAAAGGCAATTTTTACCACAGCTTTAAATGGAGAGCCAATATGATTTGATGTGTTGCTTATATTTTTTCCTCCTCCATATTAAATAATCTCTAAGTTTTACTGTCTGTCTGTGTATATTTCCAGGGGAAACGTGCCCTGGGCTCGTCTCGCTTCTCTGCACCACTGCGCCGGGGACACAGTGGGGAGGGAAAGAAATGGCCATGGAACACTCGGTGAACACATCAGTCGCCGAGTAGAGAGGAGAGATGGATACGTAAGAAATTAATACAGTACGGGAGTGCGCAACACTTTAATACAGAGGGGAATGAGCAGCTGCCACGTGAGTGACAGAACAAAGCCACTCACTTCCCAGCTTCTGTCCCTCACCTTCCCATCCAAGCGGGCCACATCCCCATAGCTCCATCTCCAAAATGCGTCCCTAATCTGTCCACTTGTTGCCCTCTCCCCTGTCACCCCTACTCTGAGCTCTCTTTCCAGAAAATGCAACAGCCCCGAGTGGCCCCCGTGCCCCCAAGCCTCTACACCAGGCCCGCAACCCATTCTCCCCAAAAGCTCTGCATTTCACTCTGTCCCAACTCCTATTCATTTGATGCCTTTGTAGTCGCTTTTCTCAAGCTCCTCTATGTTTAAACATTTGCTCATCTCGGAGGATCAGTGCTTCTGACAGATCCTAGGAAGTTCGGAGGTGACCGCTGCATCTTCTTTTCCTCGCAGGGCATTTAGACTTTGGGATTTAGCCAGAGGGATCTTGGTCTGGAGTAAACCAGACCCTCTTGCTCACGGCCTCGGTGGCCCCTGTGACCCCTGTGACCTGGCCCTGCCAGCAGCACGAAGGCGTCTGTAGCCCCCGTCTTCCCACTCGCTAAGCTCCGGCCGCGGGGGGCCCCTGGGCGTTTGTGTGTTACTGAGCTTTCTGGAGGAAGGTCTTCTCTGGGTTTTGGGTGCCTGGGTCCTTCTTGTCACTTAGGTCCCTCACTTGTCCAACGCTGTCATGTTATTACATCACTCTCTTTTCTTCACAGCCTTGACCAGTATCCGATTTTTGTTTGTTTAATTGTTTGTTACCTCTCTCCTCACTAAAATACAAACTTGCTGGATTCAGGACAGTGAGGATCTTGATAAACAAGTCAGTTAAGATCCTTGCTTTCCTGGATCCACAGATGCCAGCATCCAGAACATACGAGGTGCTTAATAAATGCTTATTGAGTGAATGAATGAATGAAGGGTAGCACCAGAGAAATATCTGAGCACGGTGAGCTGCCAGCACCTTTCCCGGGATGTCGATGGTGTCTTACTGGCCAATGTTTCCCTCTGTGGTTCCAGCAAGTGGCGCACACGGTGGTCTCTATGGGCGCCCAGGAGCACTGGAGTCTCAGGAGGAACAGGAGAGAAAGGTTTTGGGATTAAAGAGACCAGGTCAAGGGACATAACACACAGGCCTGTGGAGAGAGCTGTGCTGGACCCCAGGAAACACAGGCTCTGGTCCTGGCTGGGCCTTTGTTCACCAGGCCCCCATCCGGCAAGTCTCCTCGCCCGCCAGGGGGACACGCGGCTCACTCGGTGCACTGTGGGGCTCTGTGCACCCGTGAGCTGGCCCTCCCCCTGCTCCCCTCTGGCCTTACCTTGGACAGGTGCTAAGGGCTCATACACCACTCGATAGCCCTGCAGGATGCCATTGGCTGCCAGCGGCTCACCCCAGGAAACGTTAAGCGTGGTGGAGGTGATTTCGGAGAACGCCAGAAAGCTGGGGGTCCCCGGAGCTGGAAGAATAGAATGTACAGGGACTTTCATCCAAGCTCCTTTATGCATCATCTGCATGATCTATACACAGCATACATAGAATACAAAGGTTATTAGATGTTATTTTCAACTCAGGAAAAGTCTAAATGCTGTGGGATAAAAAGATTTATTGATCATCTCCGAACTTCCTCGGATCAATGAGAAACTCAGACCCTCCCAAGAAGAGCAGAGAAAAGGACAGTGTTTAAACACAAAGGAGCCTTGGAGATGCAATGACAAAGGCATGAAAATGAATAATAGATGGAGACCGGAAATGAAATGTAGAAAGCTCCATTTTCTAGCAACTGCCGGAGGAATCCAGAGGCTCTTGTCGGGGCTTTGCAATGGCTGAAGGCTCTGCCCACCGTCCTCTCCTCTCCCACAGGCCTGGAGGTCTCAGAGGATGCGTTCCCCCCCACCCCCAAGCCATCATTTGCAATCTCACAGGGCACTCTGCCGTCTCAGTGTCCCCTCTTGCCTGGAGGGAGGAGCTAAGGGCCATCCTGCGCTGGAAGAAGTTACCCGCAGACACAGACAGCCAGGTGTGCGGCCAGGGAGCGACACCCACCCTGCTCACAGCTCCCCTTCAGTCTGGGCTCTGTGTGAGGGTGCCGGCACCCGAGCTACCCTACCTGCTGGGTGGGGAGCAACTCCTCTCTACCCGGGTTCCCCTCTCTGCTCAGTAATGCCCACTGGATCGGCACCCACTCATCTCCTTTTCTGCCCTCCCTCCAGTCCCTAGGGGCCCTCTGGCCCCATGACCTGCCAGGCCCACAGTGCTAAGATGTGGCCTCCACCCCCTACTCTCTGCCCCACTGATCTGCCCACGACCCTCCAGTTCAGAGTCCGCAAATAGCCCTGCTCAGGCTGCTGAATGAGGCCCAAAGGAGGCAATCCTTGCAATCGGGTCACTGTCATCTCATGGGAAGCATGATGCTCCAAACCCCTGTCCCCAGGAGGTGAATTATCTAGGTAGGGTGTTAGTTGGCTGAACCCACAGAATGTTGGGGAGCCCGGCGGGAGCCCTGAGTGAGGCAGGTCTTCCCCCACGGGCTCCTTAACCTCCCATTCCTGGCCTTTGATTTCCTGGATCTTACAAAGTGCCTCAGAGCTCCCCAGCCCCAAGGCCAAGCTGCCATTCCTTTGGGAGACCTGATCAGGTTCACAATGTTCTCCAGGCCACTAGGGAACTCTGAGATGCACAGAGTGAGTGATCTGCTCAAAACACACCCTGCGTGTGGAGACGAGGCTGCGGGTAGCGGACAGCTGGCAGTGCAGCCCCCACCAGGCTCCTGGACCTGGACTGGGGCGTGTGTCTGAGAGACGGCTGGTGAGCTGTTTCCAGGGTGGTCTGTAGCCCTGAAACCCAGGAGGAGGTCCCATACTGTGGCCTGGGCTCAACATACAAGGAATTCAACCCCCCCCCCCCCCCATCCCAAGGATCTGGATGCGCTAGTGTGCAGACCCAGAGGAGAAGTTCCCAGAGGGAACTGGAACAGCTTCTGTTGGTTATGAACAAGTCCTCGGTACAGATCAAAGCCCTTCTGCCTCTCCACTATCCCGGAGGGCTCTGGAGAAAAACATGTGTCGCTCACATCTGTTGAACAATTACTGAGTACCACCACGCTCCAGGCCAAAGCCGGGTACTGAGGAAACCAA
Organism: Equus asinus; assembly: GCF_041296235.1. Classification (NCBI taxonomy): domain Eukaryota; kingdom Metazoa; phylum Chordata; class Mammalia; order Perissodactyla; family Equidae; genus Equus; species Equus asinus. Next base: position 3,549,522 of record NC_091803.1, on the reverse strand, counting down.
GTGAATCCAACAAGAAATTCCTGTCTCTCCAGACGTTCCCAGTGTGAAACGAACAAGAAAAACCTCAACAAAATCAGAGTGGAGAAGCCCTGTAGCTCTCATGCCCTATCACATATTGTCAATTACCGTCATGCGCCACATAATGACATGTGGGTCAAGGGCAGATCGAATATACGAAAGTGGCCCCATAAGGTTAGTACCATAGAGCCTGTGTGTGTAGTAGGCTGTCCCATCCAGGTTTGGGTAAGTGCACCCTATGATGTTCACACAATGAGGAAATCACCTAAGGATGCATTTCTCAGCATGTGCCCCATCGTTAAGTGACACACGACTGGACTCCAAACAGGAAGAGACACAGGCTTGCATCTTGGGCAGGAAATCCAACTACTTTACCACTGAAAGAAGATTTCTTGTCCCACCCCGCAACAGCCTAGCCAATGAGAAATGCCACAGCTCAGCCAATGAGAAACACCACAGCTCAGCCAATGGGAAACGCCACAGCTCAGCCAATGAGAAATGCCACGGCTCAGCCAATGGGAAACGCCACAGCTCAGCCAATGAGAAACGCCACGGCTCAGCCAATGGGAAACGCCACAGCTCAGCCAATGAGATGCTGCAGCCCAGCCAATGAGAAGGCGTTGCTGCCCTGAACTGCTACTCCCGTCCCCCAATGGGCTTTCCATTAGCACAGCCCCTCCCTCTCCTCCTTTCTCTATAAAAGCAGCTCCCAGTTTTGTTCTCCAGAGTTGCCTATGCATGCACGTCCCAAATTGCCATTTTTTTGGCTATTGCTGAATAAACTTGTTTTGAGGGTAAAATAACTGGCTAATTTGCTTTTTAAGTTAAGCCCAGCGACATGGGATGTGTGTTATAGGACAGGCAGAGCAAAGAGCTGTGGGAACAGAGAGAAAGGGTGATTCTTCCGTCCGGAGGGTCATGGGACAACTCGAGAGAGATGACGGGGCTGTTGCTCTCAAAAGCTGTGCCGACAGAGGCCTGTGGAAAGGGGACACTGTTTTCCTACCGGCCTCATGGGTGTGCCCCTGCCTGGGGTCACTTTTGGGCCCGTCTCCAGCAGCATTGAAGGCCGATATGCTGACCAGGTATTTGGTGTGGCTGGTCAGGTTCTTCAGCTTCACCGCCGTCTCTGGCAGGAACAGCACCTTCATTTTCTCCGTCTCGTTCCGGCTGTCTGCCTCCCAGTAGTAAATCTGTTGGGAAGAGCAAGAGGTTGGAGGCAGGCCACAGGGAAGGGATGGCACCCCTTCTGTTTCTAAGCCTGCTGGGGCAGGGGGCCACTGAGTGCAAGAGGAGACTGTGAACACGGGCCCGAGCCCTCCCTTGGGTGGAGCTCTGCTCTGATTGGAAAGATGGAGGAGAAGCCTCCCCTGCGGGGTCAGGGGGTGGTGGGGTCAGGGACAGGGTGGAGGGCGATCTCAGGCGCTAACATTGTTTGGGGAGCTGATGACTAGCATTGGAGTTGTCCTAGAGCTGGAGCACTGCCTAATCGAACCAAACGCTCTTCAAGATGGGGCTCTGTGGGCGGAAGCGATGCCGTCCTTCAGCTACCAGTAGAGTGCCTTTTCTCCCACAGAGGTGGCTCTGTCGGCTCCTCTCCTGACAGCCTCTGCCCCTCTCCCCAGGTCTTCTGGAAGGACAGGAGACCAGCCATGTCTACCGCCTGCTCCGAGCTGTGGATGGAACCAGCCCTCAAGCTGCTTCCCAGTGCTCCCACACTTTGTTCAAGGCTGATACTGAAGTCTTCCATCAATGTGGTGTGATACTTTGGATATTAAAACAACCAAAAATAATGTGCAGAAGAGCCATGTTGGGCTCAGCACTGTTGGGAAGGCCCCATGTTTCTCCTGGATTCCATTTCCTCTTGTCTACTTTCTACGTGCTCGTGGGTGAACTTGACACCTGAGCAGGAAGGTTTGAAGAGACTGCCAGAAGCGCTTCCCTAGACAGTTGGCCGAGAACACTGCCCCAAGCCAGTGCCAGCCAGGCTGCCCAGAGACAACAGCAATCCATGGATCCACCTTGGCTCTGTGGGCCTAAACCAAGCCAGGCCATCAGGCCCACACACGAGAACAGCGCAGAGGCTGCGCGGAGCCCCAGAGAGCCCGGGGCTGGCCTCCTGCCGCCCATGCTCCCACGTCTGGCACGTGCTGGAGCAGGCCCTGACGGGTGAGCATCGCTTATTTCCATGTGCAAGATGCAGTCCAGCTTCTGCTCTCTGACTGACCGAATAAGACCCTCTGCTCGAACAGGCCTTACTAACTGGAGATCAATATCCAAGTTCAATGTCTATATCATTAAGGGAATTAGAAAACATATTTTGGACACACATAAATAGCGCCTTGCCTCCAAGCTCTCGGGGCTTTCCATTACCTCATTAATCACTGTAACAGCCCTGCCACAGAGGAAGGTGTTCATTTTCACAAAACACCTACAAAAATCATTTTTAAATGGACATTTAATTGGTCCAATAGTCATCAGGGCAGGCCAGCCCAGAGGCTCTGTTGACTGATCAACTTGGGCTCCAACAGACCAGACAAGGAAGTTCATCCTGGAGAAGGAGGGGAGAGATTCAAGGCACAGCTCTGGGCTGTTGTCTTCGGGACGGTTTTAGCGGATCTCATGGGCTTCTGAGTTCTCTCTGCAGGTGTGGTCTTAGAGACAGAATGTCGCAAGTAGCTTCCTGCCCCCTGAATAGACCAACACTGCGTAATTATTCATCCCTGGATATTCTTATTGGTATGGACTGCTGTCTTCCTTTTATCCCACCTTTGGAATATTTAGCTAATGTGGAATTGCAATATTTTAGTGTAGTGGTTCTCAACGTGGGGTTCCTAGGAACCCGGGGAGGGGAACTTGTTAAAATGCCAATTCTTGGGCCCCACTCTAGACCTACTGAATCAATAGGGACCCAAGTGCAGAGCTGCAATGGACAACCTGTTCTCTTTAGTGCACCCTGTTTTGTTGTCAGCAAAGGTACTGGAGACTCCCGGAGTGGGTGCAAGAGGACGAAGGGTTGCCTGGCCAGGCCACAGTGGAGGAAGGGGCTCCTGGGCACAAACTGGCCACAGAGTGAACCAGGCCCCTTTCCCCCAGGCCAAGAGGCAAGGTCAGGCTAAGCCTGCTCCAGTGGCTCAGCACTGCCCATGGCTCTCTGGACCGACAGTTGGCTGTGTGTCTGCCAACGGGAAATGGGCAGGACAAAGTGAGCCGAGGGCGGCAGCTATGGAGTGGGGCCAGGATCCCAGCCGAAGCCCTCAGGGACTCTGGGGATTCAGGCCACTTAGCCTGGCACGCAAATGACCTGGAAGAAAGAGCCAAACCATGCGAGAGAGCATTGCCTTGTAGCCCTGGATGTTTCCGTTCTGGCTCTCGGGCGGCGGCGGGTCCCACGTGACCTCCAGCTGGCTGGCCGTGAGCGGGTTCACCTGGACGTTCTGCGGGGCCAAGGCCGGGGCTGGGGAGAGAGCAGCACAGGAGAGAAGCTAGACGTGTGTTCCCATGTGTGGGGCTCCTCACGCCAGGACGGGCCGCCTGTGGGCCTCTGCCCTGGACTGTCCAGCTTTTATGCCAGGGAACCTGTAAACCCATCCCAGAGGCATGTTTATAAATGCATAAAATAAAATCTGGAGAATTACAGAGAAAACCAATGATACTGAGGCACTGGGAGCAGAGTGTTTGAGAGCAAAGGTTGCTAGAGCATCTACGTGCTTTGTGATCGAGACACAGAGCTGGTCTAATGACTACTGGAATGTCCAAGTGCTGAAGGGTGTAGGAGGTATCTGAGATGTCAGGAGCACTGCAATGCCAAAGGGGACATCAGTGGGCTCTGTCGCTGGGTGAGTCACAGGTTCCTCAGACCCTGCGGCGCTTTGTGACCACATTCATAATTGAGGGAGATGCTAAGTTTCAGATGGAGCTTGGAGCAAATAAAGGCGTCTGTGTTCCCATCACAGGCTCAGGAGTCCCGGGGCATGAAGCCCTGCTCTGGACGGAGTTTGTCCACAGACACAGGGCTGCCCCTCCAAGAGGGACAGGAACAAGATTTCGTCACTCCGTGTTCCTCTCTGAGGCCTCTTATGGCTGCAAATTCTGAGGACCCTCTATTCCTACTCTTTGCCTCCCACTCGAGGGAGACCCCTGGATGCTGTGCTGGTGTCAGCAGGGCCACACTGTGCATGCAAAGACCAAAGGTGACTGATGAGGACTTGGTGGCCGTCGCCCCATCTGGCAGCCCTTGGGAAGTTGGGAATAGCACAGGGAACGCGTGTACACTTGAGAACCTTTCTCCACTCCGGGCACTCTCTCGGGACAGTCCGTTCTCTGCCTCCTGGGAGTTACTCCCTCCTCCCACCCGGGCATGTCCCGTCGAAACCTGTGCTGGGCTGGACACGGGGAGCAACATGGAGCCGTCTTGGGGCCTGGCTACGGAGGGCAGAGCGTGGCCGCGCCCTCCTTACCCCCTGCAGCGTCCTCCTGTGGGCCCGGTGCTCCCTTTTTGCTCAAGTCTGCTGATAGGCCGTAAATGGAAATGCTAAGACAGTCACTGTCCGAGGGAGATAGCCAGCACACCGGCTCTCTGGAGAGGCCTTCCCGGAGAGAATGACCTTCGAGAGTCACCCCTCCCCACTATCCGCGCCGTCCCCCCAGTGTAGAATAAAATAGTAATTAACACCCACTCAGCCTGACACCAACTATTTATTTTGTTCTAACTGTGTGGTTCCCGTATTATCGCTGCCCACCCTGCCGTTAATGGAAATGTTAATAACCCACACCAGGTTGTTGTGACAGATGCTGGGCCTCATTATCAGAAATTCTTATTTACCGCTCCATTAAACAACAGAATCACACAAAAAAACAATTCAATCAAAACTAACTGGAGGAATTTTAACAGCCACATTAATAATCCAAAACATAAATAAAGTTAATGTCTTTTGCAGGTTTGCCATCGGCAACTCTATCGCAAAATTACTGTTGTACAATTAAAATGTGAAAGGCAAAATTGAGCACAGCCATTACCCCGGTAGTCGCTTAGAACCGTCTATGCGGGGTCCCCCCAGCCACCCCCAAGGTTTCCTTTCCAAAGACGCGGCCGAAGCCAGGGCCCACGCGGCTCGGGTGTTAGAGAAACACGCTCTGGACACAGATGTCCACGGGAACCGCAGCATCCATGAGATCCAGGATGCCCCCGGAGTTCAGGGGCCCTGTGCCTCTTTGCCGGACAGCGCCCCCTCGTCCCGGCCTGGGCAGCTGAGTCACACGCTCGGCCGTCCTCCAGCTGAGATGCTTCGAGGTTCCCACCAGCAATCCTGCAGCACGATGCTTTCGTGCCATAAAAAAACTGCAGGTAACAAAGACTTTTTTGACGATGACGCATGCAGGGAAGAGAGAAATATGTGGAAACACAGAGCAAAGCATGTCGGTTTCGAGACTTATTTTTTTGGCTCCTGAAGGCTTCTGGGTCTCCACCCCGACGGGAGAGCTTGACTTCTAGGAAGACGCTGCTGTTTACAACCCCGAGTGCGAATCTTATTCGTTGTAAAGCACGTTCGGTTTGGAAACTGATGGAGCGTCTGCTGAGTCATTGTCTTTCTGTTCTCCCACCTGAGCATTTGTGGTGTGCGGTGAACACAAACATCAGCGCAGGGTGCTTTGTTTAAGTGCATGAAACTATTTTTAAAAAGCATTTTAGCCCAGCAATTGCTGGCATTTGCTGACAGACAGATTGCTTACAAACAACACTGAAAGATGGGATGCAAAGGTTAAGGAGCAAAGAGGAGATTCTCTGTGGGCGCCTCACCCAAGGCTGATGATGCTGTGACACGGCTGTTATCCACAGTTCTTGGGGAGATTGCTCCTGCTGCTCCGGCCAGGGAGCCGCTTTGTCCCTGGAGAGAGAGCCTGCCAAGGCAGTGATAGAGAAACTTGTGGGACTTCTAGAGGCGCCCTGCGTCTGACAGCAGTAGTGGAATTCCAGAGATTTCTGGAATCTTCTGGAATTCTGGGATTTGCTTAGGGAGGCCCTGCAAAACTAGGTGCTGTGGGCTGACCACAGGTGGGCAAGTCCCACAGAGCAGTAAGGGCAGCGCTCTGTCCATCTCACTCGACCCCCTGGGCGGGCTCTCTGGCCCCAAGGGCATTGAGCATCAGATGCGTCAACAAGCAGCCATGGGAACACAGTGGCTATCCCTGACTCAGTCTTCATTTGCTGGTCCGTGGAGAGCGCTGGCTCCTGCCCTCCTGACTCCATGTCCCACCAGACCCCAGGCGAAGCCGGGCTCCTGCTCAGGTCCCTGCACTGCAGTCCTGAGCTGCGGCGTCTCTCCCATCAGTGTTTCAGAGCCTCTGCTACGAGGTGAGGCAGCTGGACAGGCACTAGTGTGCTCAAAACACGGAAAGAAAAGGAAATAACGTCGATAGAGATAATTGGTAAACAAGCAGAGACTCGAGCGAGCATGAGGAAGTTTTCCGTGCCCAGGAATTGTTCACTCTGCAGTGAGAACGGCTGTTCATCCACTCAGTCCTTCACTAGTTATTCAAAATGCCCTCTGTCCTCCACTGGGACGGCATGCATCTGACCCGCAGACAGTCTCCTCCTCAGGGAGAGCCACTGTCTCCCCCTCTGACCATAGTTTGGCCAATGACAGGAGAGCAATAACGACGTGTGCAGCAGTGACACATTTCCAGCAGAAGCTTCCAGAGGGTTCTGTGGGCCACTACCTCCCCTTTTCCCACTAACACAAGAGCAGCAGGTCCCACACAGGGGCTGACCCCTCAGTCTGTGTCTTGGAAAGAAGACAACAGGGGAGACACAGCTGACCCTGAAGGACAGGGAACGTGAGAGATAAATATACTGCTGGTGTTTATGCCTCTGAGATTCAGGGGCATCTGATACCACAGCACAACTTCTCTGAAATTTTCCTGAGAATCAACCAGGCCCCAGGCTCAGGGCCAAGGGGTGGGTGGACACAAAGAGGGAAAAGGCAGTTTAACAAGAGAGAGCAAGCACAATCACCATAGCACAAGGTGGGAAGGAGGACAGGTCCGAAGGGCCGGGAGACGTCAGCTCTGGCTGGGGGATGTGGGTCTCTCCTGGAAGACAGGACACCCGGCTGGCCCTTAGATAGTGGGGAGGACTTAACATGTGACAGTGAGCCAGGGAAGAGGGACAATGTAGGGGCGGGAATGGAAGGAGCAACATAGTAGGTGAGGTGAGAAAGCAGGGCGTCTGTGGGGGTCTCGTCAGACAGATGGTCACCCTGGAGCCAAAGCCACCCCAGGCCATGCCGGGCATCTGCTAGTCCTAGACCATGCTAGACCAGGCTAGACCATGCTAGACCAGGCTAGCCCATGCTAAACCAGGTTAAGTTTCTACCTTCACTTTTTGTAACCCAGTGATTTATTATTGATTATTTGGGTAGAGCACGTTTTCAAGTGATAACTTGAGGATCATTGTTAACGTTTTAATGTAATGAAATAAATATTTCTTTATATGATTTTTAAAAAATTATACTTTCATCGGTTCGATTCAATTACATCAACATTTCTCTGGTCAAATACTGACCTCCTGTTGAAGTAAACAGGAAATAGAAGTCTCTAATGTAATTTACCTTCTTAGCAAAGTTTGCCAGCACACCTGTTCCCCTAAGCAGGGGCACCTGGAGGCAGATACTAGGTCTGGGTAATTATTTGGCCTCTGGGGCCTTTACGATACAAAAAGGAGGTTTAAATGGCTCACAATGCTTCACCTCAGAGGGGCACGAGTCAAGACTGGGGACAGAGCAAGCAGAGTGACGAAGGAGCAGACTCTCCAGTGATGAGCCAAGCCAGAAACGCACAGGCTTCGCGTCTGGAGGCCATTGTCCCCCCGAAGGCTGGGGTGTGAGTCCCCGGCCTCTCCCTGGCCCCACCCCAGACAGGACGTCCAAGGCCGGAGCGACGGACGGGCCAGGCGGCCACACCCACCCTCAGGAACTCCAGGTCTGTAAATGCGCATGTCGGTTGACATTATAAAGTACGTTTTAACAAACTTACAGCAGATAATTCAAAGTGAGAATATCATATTTGATAAATCTTTTCACTTAAAATATGTTTAAAATAAATACGTTTATTTAAAATAAATACGTTAAATCATATTTAACAAACACGAAGGACGCGGATCAACTTTTCTCAACCTGAAGCCCTGTCTCTCCAGAAACTCCCAGACTTTCGGTGTAAGATCTAGTTTGTCGGCTGCTGGAATCGGAGTGATCCACCAGTGGGATGTGGACGACAGCGCCGAGGACGACACTGAGGGGCTTTCTTCATGCCAGGTAACCAGCGAGCTCTGCCAAGCCCTTCGGCCGTGGGCTCACCTTATCCTCATAACCCCACAATGTTCCCATTACACAGATGGGAAGGCTAAGGCCCAGAGAGCTTAAGTAACTTGCCCGAGGTCCCACACTCAGCGAGTGTGTGATTCTCACTCAGACTCCAGCCCAGGCAGCCTGGAGCTCCCCGGGGAGGGCAGGCAGTCCCAGCCCACGTTTCCTGGATTCTGGGAACAGCCCCGTCTCCCTCCTGTGCTGCCCTTTCCTCGAGCTCCAAACCCCGAGTCCTTCCTCTCACCACCTCACTGCTGAGCCAGCACCGAAAATAACTCCAAGGAAGCTTAAGGAGAAAAATCAGGAAACTGGTCACAAAACCTGTTTTCAAAAAAATCAATGCCAGGTCCTCCAGGCTATAGAAACGGCAGATGGAAGGTCACGGAAAAAGCCCTAAATGGTGAGTTTTAAGATCTGAGCTCAGCACGTGGGACTTGGGACAGTATTCAATCTCTCTGAGCCCCAGTTTCGTTGTTTGTAAAATAGGAGAAAATGCCAGATTTAAAGGGTTTTAGAGATGAAATGAAATGCACTGTGGGAGAGCACAGCTTGGCAGTGGGCGGGTGCTCCAGGAGGCAAAGTGAACACAGGTGTCTTGCTCCCAGCCTACTGCCCTGAAGTGGGACCTCACTGTCCAGCAAACTGCCCAGTGGGGTGCGTGGGGCACTGGTCCTATGTGGGCCATGTCCTCCGTAGAGACTGAGTAAGTATGTCGCCACGTGCTGACAGGTCTCAATGTCCGGGTGCCCTTGTGGTTCCCTTGTGAAGTAAGAGCAGCAAAGGTGAGGCTCGCACACTGGCTTCCACAGCTGTGGACATGGGCATCGTGGATCCTGGAGACGCCTCCAGTGATCCCACCTCCTGGTACTCACCCCCATGTGATGCCCTCTTCTGAAGGGGGCTGCCCATGTAGCCTGCTTCTGATGTGCAGAACGTGGCAGGTGCCATAGGCTGGCAGCACTGTGCGTAGGTGACAGGGACCGAGGCTTCTCTCTCACTAGCACCCCCTCCCACTGGCACCCTCGTGCCCTCTCCCTAGCTCACTCTAACATCTGCCGTGTAGTCAGATGCTCTATGGAGAGGCTCGCCAAGGAACTCAGGGAGGCCTCTGAGGAACTGAGGCCCCTGTCCAGCAGCCCACGAAACTGTGGCCTGCCGACAACCAAACAAGTGAGCTGAGAAATGGATCCTTCCCCGGTCAAGCCTTCAGATGATGCTGCAGCCCTGGCTGACACCCTGGGAGAGACCTGAAGCAGAGGAAGTCCAAAGCTGTGCCTGGATTCCCGATCCCCAGATGCTGGGAGGTAGCAGGTGTGTGTTGTTTTAAGCAGCTACCTTGGAATAATTTGTTACGCAGCCATGGATAACCAATACATCCCAAGGAGCATGAGCTCCTCCAGGAAAGGTACCAGCCAAAGCACAGGCTTTGCATGTTCTGGGCTCTCAGAGACTGGCTTGAATTTGGTGCAGCCCCTGTCATAAACGCTGGATCTCATGGTGCAGGTGTTCAAGCAACCACCCACTGTCATGGTCAATATATGTTTTAATCAGCCCAGCTCCAGCTCAGGGCTTGGCACTGTGACCGTGCAGAGGAAATCCAAGGTCAGCTCCTGGCTTTTTACTGGTGATACACTGGCAAGAATTGCAGAATTCTGGAATAGTGCAAGAGTTTGGTTCTGATTACAGGTGCCTCCAGAACAAGGACAGGCACGAGTCATCAGGACTCTGAGTTCTGAGGGAGCGTGTTTATATGTGGAGAGAAAGGAGGGGTGCTCCAGGGGAGGGGAGCGAGGGCAGCAAAGGTGTGGCAGTGGACACTGCCTTCCTCAGCTCGGACACGGGATCTGATCCGCTACAACACGGCAGCTGCGTTCCTAAGACGCTGCACGGTTTTAAAATTGTGGTTTAAAATCAGTTGTTTCAGTAGGAAAGGAGGTGGAGCCCAGACAGTTTCAGACTCATAATACAAACGCATTTTTCTTACAGATATTTCCACAATAGAGGTTAGCACTGAACATGCGATTTCACGCAGTAATGATCTTTGTTTTCCCACATTGCCGACACCATCAGCAACACGACTGCTCACACATCCTTCTCAGCTCAATCACTGTTACCCCCCGCTGTTACGAGAAGCAAAGCTAAAAGCCACTCAACAAACCAGCTCTGCCGCTTGCAACTGTTGCTTTGGTTTTTTTTTTCCTCCTTGCCTATAGAGTGGGTTTCCCATCACAGCAAGATCCAGGTCCTGACGCAGCACGATTGCACAGCAACCAACGGTGGTCCGCAGAACGTGATTCGTGGTCCCAAATTGATCATCTGCATCCGAGGCAGTCTGTATTCGCAAAACTCAAGCTACAGGAAAGATATTTTATTCTCATTTTACACCTTAGAAACCTGAGGCTTGGAGGAGCTTAGTGGCTTGCCCGAGTGGGCTGGATTTGGATGTGGGTCTGCGTAACTCTAAGGCCCAAACTGCTTCTCCAGGACAGGAGCTGGGAAGCTTTCTGTAAAGGGCAGACAGCATTTTAAGCTTCAAGGGACCTAAGGTATCTGTCGCAGCCACAGACAATATGTAAATGAATGGGTGTCTCAATAAAACTTTATTTATAAAAAAGGCACAGGCTGGATTTGGCCGGTGGGTGTGGTTTGCGGACCCTGCTCTGAGGTAACAGAGGAAGGACACGGAGTAGGACTGGAGAGGGCGGGCCTCCACTGCCGAGCTACCTGCTCCAGGATAATGAGCGCCCGCGTAGGAGTCAAGACACCCGGCCCCCATGTCCTGGGCTGCCAGCCCTGGGACCTTGTCCCCATCACTTAACCCCAGAACTGTCAGGTGTGCAACAGCAACAGCCACCAGGGTTCTGGCCACTCAGGACCCCTGAGAGGGTCAAGGATGGAACCCGAGTAAACGGCAGCAGACTGGGCAGAGGCAGACCCGGGGAGCTAGCAGGGCGGTGCTGCGGAGATCGGCCAGAGTCAAAGGTCAGGCCAAGACCAGGGCTGGGAAGCACCCACTGGACTTGGGAACAAGGAGCTCAGGAGCCTGGCAGGTCCACCCACAGCCGGGGCTGAAGCTGGCAAGTCTCAGAGGGGAGGAGAGAACGGAAGACGGTAAGAGGAGGTGGTTCCATGGGAATGTGCAGATTGGATGTTTGACTGTATTCAGAAATCGTTACTAATTCTCCTGGGGGTGGGAATGACTGTGTGGATATACATATATTTGGAAAGAGTACTTTTAGGGATATACGCTGAAACATTTTTTAATAAAATGATATGATATTAAAAAAAATATGATGTCTGAGAACTGCTGTGAAATCGCGGGAGGAGGGACGTGGGTGGACGAGTGGATGAGGCTCGAGGAGCCCTTTCTGTGCCTGGTGGTTGAACCGGGTGGTGACCACATGAGCGTTCTTTACATTCGTCGGTCTACTTCCGCACAGGCCTCACGTTTCCTAATTAGAAGTCAAACAACATAAAGACAAGGAAAAGGAGGAAGGTTCTTTCAGGAAAGCTTGTCTGGGGAGGAGAGGCCTGGGCGTGGGCCATAGTATGGGGCAGAGCACCTTCCAATCCACTGCTCCGTTTGGTGCTGCCAGCAACCCAGAAGGCGGGTGGGTGTGAAGACCCGCCTCCACGTGGCCGGTCCGCCTGGCACACACGTGGAGACGAGGCCTCCGTCCTCGTGTGGATGGTCCTGGTCTACTCATCCCGCAAAGTTCAGCTCCAGCCCTGACTCCAGTCCACGCTGACCTCTGCCACACGCAGGAGGCCCCACACCCTGTACGGCCTGACCCTGCAGAGCCAGCCCCTTAGCGGTCCCAGGCAGGGCCATCTCCCCTCCGCCCAGAGGGCGTGGTCCTCAAGGGCAGGGCCGTCAGGGGCCTACCTAGTGAGCTGCTGAGCGAGTGAGGAGGCCCATATGGTAAACCAGAGGATTCTCCAGTGAATCCGGCCAAGGACTTGGACTCGGGACAGTGTGATGTTTGGGATCCTTTCCAAATAAAGCATTAGGCACTAGAATATTCTTCCCCGGCCTTCATGGATTGATGGAAATAAGGTTATTAATAACGTCATTTATCTACCAACATTTGCTAGGCTCCCGTGTCTGCTAGGAAAGGCAACAATCCAGGTGAGGGGGCAGCATATGAAGTCACGGGGCGTGGGAGAGATGCCCAGATTTGGGGGTCTGGGTGATGCTCACTGCGGCTGGAAGAAGGCAGGGTGGGTCCAGAGCCCGCCAGAGATGATGCTGGAGGGTAGAGTGGTGCAGGGCCGAAGGGGCCCGTGGACCCGTCCTAGGATCAGACATTTTTTCCCCAACAGACAATGGGGATCCACGGAGGGCTGGACCCAAAGCGACAGGATGAGGCTGAGGTTTAGGAAGGATCGCTCAGGCAGGAGAGTGGAAGATGGGGTGGAAATGGTGACTCTAGAGGTTTCTAGGGGTCCCGGCTGGGGGGCGGGTCTCCACTCACACCTGTGGGGTGGTCCTTGCCCCTCTCTCCGCCCCAGTGGTAATGAGGCCATATCAGGCCCACGCTGTTTCCCTCTCACCTCTCCCAGGGGCCATGCCTAACTCAGTATTGCTAGCTTAGTCCCAGGAGGGCCCTGAGTTCTGGGAGCATCTGCTCCTGTCACTCCCGCTTCTGCTCTTCCCTCCCCCTCCCCCTGCTCAGCACCCCCGCCCCCCCTGTGCTTGCGGAGAGCTTTAAAATCGACAGGATACTTGGCTCTGTCGCCTTATTCACCACATGGGCCTCACGAGGAGGATGTCCTGGGATAACAGATGCTGTGGAGAGAGCCTGGAGGAAGCAGCCAAGGGCCTCAACAATATCTTGCAGTTCTGCCCGGCACAGCGAGGGGGTGGGCAAACTCTCCATGTACTCACCATATCTGTGCCCCCCGCCTGCTGGGGGTCAGGCACAGCGACACTGGAGGAAGCCCCACTGGAGGGTCTCTGGTCTGAACTCAGCAGTGGCTCATAGAGCGTTTGTGCATTAAGGGAACAAGACTATGAGCTGTAGCCCCACCGGAGGGTGGGAAGGGCCCCAAGGAGCCCTCGGCCACCTCCAGACTCGGTGATAATCTCTGAATGTCAGCTGTTCATCTGGGAATTGGAGACAGCAATCCCACCTAGCACACAGTAGGCTGTCAGCAGATGTCCGTCAATCGTTCATGACAGCCTAGATGCAATTCCATGCCTCTGCCTTCGCATGGCACCGCCCACTGCACCAACAGGTGAGACGGGAACAAGAAGAAACTGCATAGGGTTTCCATGACTTCATGAGCTTGGGTCCCGACAATAATCACCTGGAGATCCCACCCAATGACGAAAGCGAGACACTGCAGCCCTAGGAAGGCAGGACAACCACACAACGACTGTAGACAACCGCCACTCACTCTTCATCACACACGTTTTCAAACCTGCAGGACTCTGAATCCCGGCAAGTTCACGTGTGGCCCCAGCCCTGGCTCCATTTGTCACTAGGGGGAGCTCACACAGCGAGAAGCTGCGAGATTTTTCTCTCATTCCACCCAACGGTAATTAACAACGTGGAGTATTTACAGGAAAGGTAGAAACAACATTCTACAATGTTTTCACTCTAAAAAACAGAAAACCCATAGTTTCAAGGTACTTTTCTGTCTTCTGAAGCAACACATATGCCAAAAGCAACCCAAATGCCACTAAGAGCAAATGAGTATAAATACCAAGTTTGCGAGTCCGTCTGTTTTCCCTTTGTGGAAAAAGTTGAAGGCCCGAAGACCAAAGGTCTGGACACTGGGCTGCTGACCTGAACTCTTCAGGGCTTTTCCCCTGGATGCAGGAGCAGGTCCCGGTCCCTTCCTTGCAGAACTGACGAAGTTCTTCCTTTGCTGGACCGATCTTTAAGGTCCTCGTAACCAGGCGGACCTCAGCCTTGGCTCAGATCCGCTGGGGTAGAGCGGGGACAGGTCATGGGGACACCTGGGCTCAGAACATGACTGTGATGACACTGCGGGAAATGTGTCCAATAAGCAACGTGCAGGACCTGAACCCAGAAAACTACGACTGCAGCGAGAGATGCGGGAGGGGAGAGGCCAGTCCTCGGAGAGGACGTGTGAAGGATGTCAAGAATTTCCATGTCCATTTAGAATTTAATACACTTCCTGTAAAAATCCCAGCAGAATTTGAGAACTTGACAAAATGATTGTGAAGTTGACAGAATGGCTGAGAAATTTTGCAAAACAAAAGAGAATAGGACCAGCGCCACTAAATATGGAAAAGGTGTAGCAAAGGGATATAAATGAAAGGTTTGGCAGTGCCAGGGGTCAGTAAAGATGGTGGTGGAACTGAGAAGAGGCCTCAGACAGACTCGACTCTGTAAGAGTTTAAAACATGGTTAAAGGTCTGTCACAAAGAAAGAATCAATCAAGAGATGGTGCAGGGAGTGGGAACTTCTCTGGAAACAAATAATCTATTTATCAGCTCAGTTCATGCCGGGTACCAAAGTAAATTACAGATGGATTAAAGAGTTTAACATAAAAAATGAAACCACAAAAACTCAAAAGACAAGGTTTTTTGGTTTCTGGTTTCAAGGTTTCAAGGTTGCCAGGTTTCTAAATGGGAAGCAGAGATGCAGCAGATCTGTAGGGAACACAACAACTTAAACACAATTTAACTAGCGACACACAACAGAGAAGGGAAACTATTTGCCACAAATACAGTTGCATGCACTATCTTTAATATGTAAAGAGCTCTTACAAATCAACAAAAATAGTAAGACCCCCCCCATGAGAACAATCACAGGCATTAACCACAGACCGCTAATTTAAAAGCCGTATATGAAGACACAACGAAATAACTTTCATCTAGCTTGTGAGGAAAGATTTAAAGTTGGGGAGGGAGGAACAGGCACGAGACCCGTATTCTGGTCACTGCAGCACAGGGTGTCAATGAGTTCCCATTTTTTGAAAGTGCAAAATGTTTATGTCCTTTGAACCAGAAATTCTGCTTCTAGCCTTTTATCCTAAGGGAAGCATCAGAGAAGTTGTGAAAGATTTGTAATGGTGTCCACAGCAGCTTGATTTATAATTTCAGGGCACTGGACCTGGGGTCCTCTGCAGGCACAAGGTGGCAGGTATGGGTTTGATGATGTAAAACAATAGGGATAAGCTCAAGGGTTGCTCGTGAAGTTCCTCCACCACTGGAACAGCCCCTGCCCTCCCCTCAGGACCGCCCGCCTCATGCAGGGGAGGCATCGCCTGGCCGTGGCCCATGTTCTTCACACAGCAGCAAGCCCTGCTTGCTCTCTCCCGCTGTCTCCCGTGCACAAACACGCGATGCACCAGATACACACACGACCGGGGTGAAAACCACGAGTCTCAACTCCCACCCTGAACCAGCTCACCAGGACCAAGCCCCTCCTACGTAGAAATCCTGGAGGCCCTGCTACCTCCAGTCCCTGGACGAGGCTACAGAGGCCAGAAGCGGCAACCCCAGACCTGGCCTGGATCCGTAGCGGCCAGGCCCGAGGCAAAGGGTGCGGTTTGGAGAAGCCCAGGTGGAGGCTGGGAGGCGCATGGTCCCTCCCTACTGCAGGGCTGGACCCGGGCTCCCTGCAGGAGCCCAGGAGATTCTGAGGTACTTCCTGGACCAGCGGGGCAGTGGGGCAGAGACAAGAGATGCACTCAGAGCGTCTCAGCTTGGGCTGGGTGGGATGGGGCCTTCCAGTCTCTCCCCGAGGGCGCCGGAGCAGCTGCGGCTGCACTCAGAGCTCCACGAATAAGCTGGAAGCATGGGTTACGTTTACACGTGTTCAGCTGGGATGTGTTGGAGGCGCTCAGTGGAGGAGGGGAAACACGGCCCCCAGCCCCAGGAGAAAAGCTGGCTCTGGGTGGCTGGCTGGCACTGCACTGGGGCGTCCCTCGGGCCTGAAAAGCTCTGGCTGTCGCCACGGAGGTCTGGCCACCCTGACCACCACCTTGGAACTGGAGGTGAAAAGTCCCAGCCCAGTTCTGCGTGGGGCTCACTGGGTGCCAGGCCCCTCTGCAGGCCCGTGGGGACCCAGAGGCTGTGGCCAGGCGGGGAAATAAAAGGCTGGGCTTTTCAGAGCTGAAGTGGCTGCAAAGGGGGACACAAGAGGACCCTCAAAGGTGGGCTGAAAATCCCAACCGGGCCCCTTGTGCACTGCTGCCAGGAGCCCAGCTGTACATCTCAGAGCAGCCACGGGGCCCCAGCACTGTGGAGACTGCCTTCCATCTCCTGCCCCCAGCAAGGGGGGGTGGGGGGGGGGCTGGGGAGTGGGCAGCACTTTGAGCTCCATTTTACAGACCAGGAAACAGAGGCCCAAGGACAGGCCCTGGCCCACTCCCCATGTAGCCTGCCCCTCCGTCCTCTCTTTCTGTGCCACACATGGCAGCTCCTGAGGCTGGAGGGGGTTGTTCCCGGCCCTGCAGTGTCTGACTTTGCTCTTGGACCTTGGCAGAGACGCGTCTGTCCAAGGCCAGCAACGCTGTGGTCAGGCTCTAAGCCTGTGCAGTGAGGGCCGCATTGGCCAGGAGGGGTCCTGGGCCAGGTGGCTGGAGCCCTCTGGGAGCTTCAGTTCTGCGTATGCACAAAGGGCGATGGCCTCCCCTGCAGGACTGTTCTGGGTAAATGAGAGAAGGAGGCCTGAGCTCACGAGCCCGCCCTGCCCAGAGGGGCCCAGTCCTTGGAAATGGTGACCCCCCCCCCAACCTCGGTGTTCAGCCTAAGCGCCCGCGTGGGCATCTTTACCATGGCGACTCTTCACGGCAGAGAGGGAAAGGATGAGGCCGACCTTGTCTTCCCCCCTGGAGCAAGCCCTCTTCCCCGTGCGCCCCTCCGATGGCAGCCTGCCTTTTCCCTGGGCTCTGCGGCCGCTGGCCCCAGGACCTCCCCTCTTCCTGCACGTCCAGTAATAGCTGGAGGCCCAGTGAAGCCATCCGATGGCATGCCTGGGCCCCAGAAGTGATTCTGCGCAGCTGCGCAGAGCGGCCCATCCTCCAGGAGCGCAGACCTGCAGTCTGCGGGCCCCACGGGAAGTTTCTGAACATCCGCTGGGTCTGGGCGTAAGTTCAGGTCCAGGCCCAGCACTCGCTGCCTCGGTTGACTTCTGGGCCCAAACGGCTCCTGGCCGACGTCGACCCGTCGGGCCAGACCCGCCTCGGGTTCACTCTGGGCTTCCTCTCCATGCCGGCATCATCTCAGCTCTTCAGATGGAATGGTTTGAACTTGGACAGGGCGTCCATTCTGCCCGTATAGCTGGGCCGAGGCTCAGAGGGAAGGCAAGACTGGATGTGGCCAGGACCACTCCCCTCGCCCCGCCCTTGAAGCTCAGGTGGACGGGAAGGGAAGATTCTGCTCCCAATGGTGTGTGCGGCTCTGGGCTAGGGCCGTGCCAGTGCCTGCAGTGTCTTCAGTCTCACTGAGTCTTCTCCATGACCCTGTGCCAGAGGGACCCAGCTGCTGCCTCAGGAAAGCAACCCGAATCCACAGGGACTGTCACAACACCCCTGCCCCCGGAGTAACAGACTTGGTAAGAGCCCACCAGTCCCAGGGACCAAGGACTTTGCCCCGAGCGGTGACTGTGCAGTAGACGGGGCAGAGCGGGGCCCGGGGGCTGCTGGGTCCTGACCAGGACTGGGATGAGCGCTCAGGGCAGCCGCTGAGGGGGGGGTTCCTGCTCCACGAGAGTGGGCGTGGTCATCCCCCTTCCCAGGGTGAGGAAGCCAGCGGCAGGGCGAGGGTCGCTCCTATCTGCTCCCATGACTCCCGCTCAGGGCAGGCGACACCTGCTGCACCCTCATGGGTCCCACAGAGCAGACCCGACCACAGAGGGGAGTGCAGAGAGCTGTGTGGGCCATGTGCTTCCGAACAGAGGAAGGAGCACCAGTTCTGACCGTCTGGCCATAGAGAAGGCGGCTCGTCCTCTGAGGGGCCGGCCCTGAAGCTGGGCGTCTCTCCAGGGAGGGGAGGGAAGAGCAGGAATTCCAGGTGGACACAGCTGGGTGTGGGCGGAATGGTGTGCGCACGGGGAGCAGCCTGAGAGGTCGGGATTGCAGGCCCGCCACCAGGGCTGGTGGAAATACAGTGGCTGATGTGCCAGCCCGCATCCCCAGGCAGGGGCAGGCGTATCCTGAAAGTGGGGCCCGCCCTCGAGGAGTAAGTGTCTTGAAGGCCAGGATATGGGCTCCTTGACAGCCCCGTAGCCCCCAGAACCCTGAGGACACAGGGCTGGGCCGGAGGTTTCACTGGCATGACTGGCACAGCCGTCCTGCTGAGGAACGCACAGACATGGTCTCTACACCTCTCCCAGAAAAAGCTCTGACCACTTGGCAAGCGCTGCCATTAGTGCTGCATAGACATCTGTAGTAAACACCCTTTCCCTTGGTCCAGCAGCAGCATCCTGGTCTCCCCTGGGGACCCTCCTCCCATTTAGTCCATGAGGTCCAGGTAGAGATGACATCACCCCCTGGCTTTGGGGACCTCAGGTCATTGGACACATCAGCTGGTTTGCAGATGGATATCACTAAAGAGAGCCAGTGGATTTCCACTGCAGGCATTGTTGAAAAAGAGAAACTCTCTTTCTGCTGCCTGGAGCCGCAGGGCCACCTTGAGGAAGAGCCTGCCCAAGATAGGAGCAAACTGAGAAGAGAGTAGAATCAAGAGGAGGCATGAGACTAGCTTGTTAGGGTGCTGGGTCCAGCCATGCCTGAAGCTGTATCCAGGCTCTTCAACTTTTCCATCACATGAGCTAATAAATAATTCTTTCAGCTTAAGCCTATTTGAGTTGGGTTTCTAGCTCCTGCAAACTGGCGTCCTTACTGACATATTATTTTTACCAATGTGTAATGCCTGGGCTCAGAAATCAATCTCAATGAGAAATCTCTTAAAAATTACCCTTTCTCTCTGAGGTTAAAAGGATTTAAATATTATATATTTAGGCTAGAGGGGAGCCAGAGATCTTCTACTCTAAATATCTCATTGTTTTATAGACGAGGCCAGACAAATAGAGTAACTTGCCCGGGGTCTCAATCACTCATTCACCAAATAGGCTGGTCCTGGTCCAAGCACATGCTGGACATGCATCCTGTGAGTGGGACAGATGAGTTGGGGGCAGAGTTGGGATGAGGACCTGAGTCTCCTCACTCCTAGCTTGCAGCTTTCCCCTCTACACTATGATGCCTCAGGACCAGAGCTCAGAGTGGTCAAGTGACTTGCCCACGGTCACACAGCTGGTAACCAGCAGAGCCAACACTCAGTCTTGCAGGTCTACACATGAAACCACGGTTCATTCTCAGTTTTCATAAAAGTCTGAGCATCTCATGCTGACTAGTTTGTGACATGAGGAAGCATGCAGCTGAGCGAACAGAAACTGGCCTGATGTAATTTTATTTTCGAAGGCTTGGTTAGCAGTCCCTCTCATTGTCAGAATGACGTCATTACAACGGGGGCGCTTCGGGCTGTGAGAGGCAGGGACGGGGATGGCAGCAATGCTGGAAGCACTGGCATCCACCTTCCGGAACATTCTCTGTCGTGTAAACACAGATGACAGAGAAACATGCTGAGGCTGAATAACAGCTGAGAACCCCAACTGCAGGACGGGCTCTGCCAGGCCCAGCTCGGGGAGACGTCCGTGTGTCTGCAGCCAGGGAGCCGGGCCGCATCCGATGGGTGAGGAGCAGGAGGCTGAATTCAGGGACCCCTCTGGGCCCCTTTTTCTTGGGACCGAAACTGACGGGAGCAAGGAGGGGTATGTGTGTGACACAGTTGTGGGCTCTGCCCCCAGCAACGGAGGAGCACGCCAGCAGGGGAGCCTTTGGAAGGACCCTCAATTCGAAAGGAAGGGCTGGCCCATCTGCAGGTGCGAATACCAGCTGGCTTGCCCGCTGTGTGGACTCGGGGAAGCGACGTCTTCTCTGAGTCTCATTTTTTTCTTTTTTTTTTTAAAAGATTTAATTTTTTTTCCTTTTTCTCCCCAAAGCCCTCCGGTACATAGTCGTATATTCCTCGTTGTGGGTCCTTCTAGTTGTGGCATGCGGGACGTTGCCTCAGCGTGGTTTGATGAGCAGTGCCATGTCCGCGCCCAGGATTCGAACCAACGAAACACTGGGCCGCCTGCAGTGGAACGCGCGAACTTAACCACTCGGCCACGGGGCCAGCCCTCAGTAACAGCTGGGATGATGATACAGCTGCTCCTTCTGGGACACCATCCCAGGCCCTGTCCACACAGCCTGAACCGGAACCCTCTCCTAGGCCCCAGGGTCAGATGGAGGACCCCGTGGGCACAGACTCTCTGAGGATGGAGAAAGCGAGCTGGGATGGGGTGGGCGCCCAGAGCGAGGAAGGGCTCGTGAGGGGCCTTGCTGCCATGTGTGTGTCTGTTAAATAAAATGAGGATGGCATTCCAATCAGGGAGGACCCGGTGGCTCCGCGTGCCTCGCGCACCTGTGGGTTCTGTGCTCGATGTCCTGCCGCCTTCCCTCAGGTATCAGTCACAGCAATGCCGGCCGCGCTGCAGGTGGCATGAAGGACGTTTCCTTCTGACTCCTGTAACGTCCCAGGGCTCCTGGCCTGGGACAGCCTTCCTCGCGGGCCCTCGGGATCTGTCTCACAGCTCCACTCATTTAGGACTCGGGGGCCACTCAATTCAACCCGCCCCTTAACCTCCTCCGCTGGGAAGTGGTGAGGTCGTTTCTGCTCCCCCAGCGTTGGCCACCCTAGGTCAGTGACGACACAGAGCTGTAGTGGATGGATGCTGGGAGCCCGGGGAAAGAGAGAGTTGGGGGGACACAGCCGTCTGTGCTCCTGGTGCTACGTCAAACCTGAGACTCTCCCATTAGCTCCAGAGCAGCTGCTGCGCTCGCTCGCCGGGAAGCCTGCTTCCCCTCTCCTCCTCCCCCTGCTTCCCCTCTCCTCCTCCCCCTGCTTCCCCTCTCCTCCTCCCCCCAAACGCCAGAGCTGGTCCCATTTTACCGCCTGCAGCTCTGGCCGTGACCCTTCACCGGTCCTGCCCCTTGGGTCCCAGAGCCCAGGTCGGCACCTACTTCCATCCAATGACAGGCAGCTCTCCACCGGGCACCCCCTCCTCCTCGCCCCCTCACCCTCCCCAAAGCCGCATGGCACACCCTCTCCCAGGGTCCTCCAGCCCTTCTGCCCTATGCTCTTTCGCCTGTGTTCTATGTCCTCGACTGGAGTCTCTTTGAAAGGCTGTAGCCCACATCATGGCGGGAGGAGTAGATGTCCACCCTCCTTCCATTGGGATCTCCCTCCTGCCCCCCCCATCGGTACTGCACTGGGGGAACAGAGCTGTAGGGTCACATATGGGGTTTTGCACGTGTGGCCCTTACGAGAATCCTCTTGCTGGGAGCCTGGCCCTTAGCATTTAGCAGACTTGCTCTGGTTTCTGTCACCACTGCCCGCCCACGGGGACTGACAGACGGGCCAGCATCCCAGCACCCCGCCCGCCTCCTCCAGAGACGAGACCGCTCCTGCGCCCTCACTGGGGCTGCCTCGCCCTTCCCTGCAGAGGCCACCGTGGGAGCATCAGGAAGAAAACGAAATGGAGAAACAAGTCCACGACAGGAGCGCATGTGTCTCCAGCAGGAAGGTTACTGGGGCCACTGCAGTCACAGGGGCCGGAGTCACTGTCACTCCTCACCTTCCTTCAGGATGAGGCATCTTCTGACCAGCCCTGTCCCCCTATTTCCTCCCACCTGCTCTCACCTCAGCCCGATCTGCAGGCCTGTGCTGGTGCCCAGGAGGCCCACTGCTGCTCCCCTGCACCAGGGCCTCACGGCAGAGTTCTAGATCGTCTGTTTGCAGGACAGCAAAGGCATTCGGGCCCCTTGGGTCCTAATCCCAGGACCAGGAGCATGCCGAGATGAGATGCCACAGCCAGTGAGGAGGACAGACACACACAGACAGGACAGGCCCATCTGATAACAAATGCAGAGGTCGTCACAAAGTGGCCAAGGATCTGGGCACTGAGGAAGAAACCCCAAACTCTGCCTGAGGGAGGGGGTCGGAGAGAGCTTCTGAAAGAAGGCACTGGAGGAGGTCCTGGAGTTCCAGCGGACTCACGGGGTGAAGGGATGACAGCGCTCTGGCCCTCTGCATGAAGCCGATTTCCGGAGACTGCCCAGCACTCCCCCGGTGCCAGCATGCACACCAGCTCCACCCCGTTCTTAGCGCCTCTTTCAAGCTCTGTCAGCAACGTGGCCTGCTATTGGGAGCCCACATGTGTGGGGTCAGACCAGCCCTGGGAGCCTGGGCGTGATGGGGAGGGCTTCCCTTTGCCTTCTGTGGCATCAGAAAGGATCCAGAGGCCGGGACAGGGAGACTTGGTGGCGGTGAAACACTGTGGGGAGTGGGTGTGTTGGGCAGGAGGACAGGCCTCTACAGGAAGAGCTGGAGCAGGGACCCCACTGTGGAGAGGGGAGGAGAGGGGGAGCCCTGGAGGGGAACAGGAGCAGCCAGCGTCCCCGTCGGGGGCCAGGCCCACCCGGCTGCAGTCTCTGTGACTCCCTCCTCCCCACTGGCCCGTGTGGGCTCAGCACCTCTGAGAAAGACCTGGAGCACACCCTCGCAGCAGGTCCCCTCCCCAAAGCCACAAACAACCCAAGGGGCCATCAATGGACAAATAGATACACCAAGTGTGGTGTCCGCATATGACAGAACGCTACTCGGCCGCGAGAAGGAATGAAGTGCTGACACCGGTGACAACATTGAGGAACCTCAAGGACATGACGCTGAGTGAGAGAAGCCAGCCACCAAAGAACAAAGACTGTATGATTCCATGAGCACGAAACATCGAGAGTAGGCAAATGCACAGTCAGAAAGTAAATGAGAGGTTGCCGGGGGCTGGGGGAGGAGAGCGAGGGGAGGCACTGCTTAATGGGTGTGGGAAGATGAGAAGGCCCTGGAGATGGACGGTGGTGATGGCTGCACGCCACTGTGAACGGGCTCAGTGCCGCGAATTGCACACTTCGACTTGGGGGTAAATTTCACGTTATATGTATTTTACCACAAATCAGACAAGCCCAGAACGAGAGTGGGAGCAGGGCATCATCATGTTGTCATTCAGCCCGCTGGACAGGGCACCCCAGTGCCTACCTGGTCTCCTACCCAGACTCCAGGCTCTTCTCTGGGTGTCTGCCCTGGTCCCTGGGACTAAGGCCCTGCCTGCCGTGCCCTGGGCTCCCCCGTACGCTGGGTCCTGTCTCCGAAGTGCAGGCTGACTGGAGGGGAATGCAGGTACCACAGATCCCCACTGGCTGCCATGGGCTCCCCTCAACCCACGGCATGACCGCCTCACCCTGGTGGCCAACTAGAGCCCAGGTGCCAGAAGCCACTCTTATAGACAGTGAGTGCCACATTCCCCCTCTGCTCCAAGGAACCCCTTGGGACAGATTTCTGTGTACAGAGAGGCCAATGTACCCTGTGCTCCTGGTGTCTCATTTCACTCGTCCTCACTTGACCACTCCAGAAAAATCCCGCTGAGCTGCACCCTCAGTGCTCCCGATTGGTTTGTAACAACCACCTCGCCACAGGGCAAAAGGTCACCTGACCTGTTCCCGTGCCTGGGCCCAGCGACCCGAAGGCCTGTTGGCTGAGGGGAGTGTGAGGTTCTGTGGGCAGGGGCCTCCGGGCAGAGGGCACGGGTGCTCTTGCTACTGAGGCCACGCTGGTCTGGAGAGGACAAAGTCACAGTCTGATCTCAACACAGGATATACCATCTCCACACGAGTCAGCCCACAGAAGGGATGGTCCTTGAAACAAACTCAGGGGCCACGTCCTATCTAAAAGGGGTAGAAACAATGACTCACATGCCTTCCGAGACCCGAGAGGGGGCTGTCACTGGGCAGTCAGGCTACTCAAGTGCCAGGGCCACTGCTGAGAGAGGCCCAGCCAGGGACGGCGGGTGACAAAGGCCAGACACTCCCCCTCCAGAAACTGAGGTACCCACACACCTAAGTTCCCATGGAGGCAACAGCATCACTCTCCTAGAGCAGGTCCTGATAAATGTGCTGGCTCCAGATGTTGTTGGGGTTTGTTTTGGCTTTTTTTGGTGAGGAAGATTGGCCCTGAGCTTACATCTGTGCCAATCTTCCTCTTTTTTTTTTTTCTCCCCAAAGCCCCAGCACCTAGTTGTATATCCCAGTTCTACGTCATTCTAGTTCTCCTATGTGGGACGCTGCCACAGCATGGCCTGGTGAGTGGTGTGTAGGTTCTCACCCAGGATCTGAACCAGGGAAGCTGAGGCCACTGAAGCTGAGCGTGCGAACTGAACCACTCGGCCACGGGGCCGGCCCCCTCCACATGTTAAAGAAACCCCTTGGGTCTCAGAAGCAAGACCCGCTCTCTCACTGCAGCCGTGGGGATATCCCAGCCCTCAGCCCCGCCTGCGGCCTGGAAACCTCCCGCTCCCCCAGCAACAAGATCTTCCACGCGGGTGGACGCTGCTTGGCCACTGAGAGTGCTGGGCCAGGCCATGCGCTGGGGCCTCAGGTGATGGGAGGGACGCCCAGAGCTTACCGGCCTCGCCGACGAAGACCTCCACGGGCGCGCTGGCCGGGCTCTCGCCGATGATGTTGTAGGCCGTCATGACCACTTCGTAGCGCCGGTACTTCCTCAGATCTGCAAGGCGACGGAGATGCATCAGCCCAGGGCCAGCTCCCTCCCTAAGAAAGTGCCCTGTGGGAACCCCGCGAGGGAGTCGTGTCCTCTGGGGAGAGGCCGGGGGGGGGGGGGGGGGGGGGGGAAGAAATGACTTTCTTCCACAGGGACGTCTGTGGAGATGTCCCAGCAGCGTCACCCTCCTCCCCATCCCGGGGAGCGATGACACAGCCACGTCTGGGGAAGCAAAAGCCTCGCCCGGTGCATTCAGCGCCGTGGGTGGCAGCAAGTCCCTCCTCTGAGGCATAGAATCTACATTACGAGACAGGATATGGACCTGCCTCATGGTCCAGAATCTCCCCTGAGAAGTAAAAACAGCTGGAGCATGATCCTGGCATTGAAAAAATATATATCTACACTGGCAA
The DNA here is from genome assembly GCF_041296235.1 of Equus asinus. Lineage (NCBI taxonomy): Eukaryota > Metazoa > Chordata > Mammalia > Perissodactyla > Equidae > Equus > Equus asinus. Next base: position 3,524,098 of record NC_091803.1, on the reverse strand, counting down.
ACCAAAGGCCTGCGAGTTTTCAATGAACGTGTCCTGGAAGAAATAGTGTGTGCAGCTGTGGCCACAGGATTACACAGGGCAGGGAGCCAGGCGGGAGCTCTGTGCTAACCGACATGGTGAGAGGGGCTGACCTTGAAACCAAAACATTCGGGAAGGTTCTCCCACGGGTTAATATTGCCTACTGCGTAGCTTGGCGTCCCTCAGCCCTATGTGCGAGTCTGATCACCGGTGTGAATGGGGTGAGCAGGGACTCATGCCAGGCCTGCATATCTCGCCTCCCAGCAGCGGAGCTTCAGTGAATCAGACCACTGGGGTCCTGCCTCCATCTCGGCACAGAAATGCCCACTAGGTTCTGGCCACGTGGCCAAGTCAGGATCCAGCCTGCCCCCTTCTCAGCCCCGATGGAGCTGTGCTGCCTTATAAACAAGCCACCGGAAGTGGCTTCTGAGACTCACACCGGCCTGGCTTGTTGGTGTCAACCCAGGGACTCATGAAGTGCCAAGTCCACAGAAGGACAAAGGGCTCCAAGGAGTCAACTGTGAAACAGGAGTGGCCGCAGACAAGCTGCGTGGGTCGGGGCTGTCCCTCTCGGTCTTCGCGACCCAGGATTGAAAAGCCTGGGGGAGATCCGGCCAGGGAACCCTCATAACCGGAACCCGGTCTGCACTATGCTCTTTCAGCTGCTCCTCCATGAGGCCGCGTTTGGGAGAGTGCCCGGCCCAGGAGGGCATTCAGCGAGCGTGTGATGGGGGAGACGAGGAAATGGGCGAGGGAGTGACGGGTGGGCGGGCAGTGGAGAGTGAGCAGACAATGGATGGACAACGCAGTGCTTAGGGCAGCACTGCAGTGCAGAAGAAAGCACAGAGCTTGCACACATCCTGCCCCAGCACCCAGGGCTGGGCCAGCTACCTGTTGGGTGGGGGCGGGGATGAAATGGAGTGGCATTAGCCAGCCAGCCCTGGAAGGGTGCCAGCACACAGTAGGGCCTTGGAAAGTGCTAGCTCCTCTTCCTCTTTCCTTCATCCACTTTCTTTCGTTCTCTTTTTCGTTTTGCTGAGGAAGATTGGCCCTGAGCTAACAACTGTTGCCAATCTTCCTCTTTTTTTTGCTTGAGGAAGATTCGACCTGAGCTAACGTCTGTGTCAATCTTCCTCTATTTTGTATGTGGGTCACTGCCACAGCACGGCTAGTGATGAGTGGTATAGGTCCATGCTTGGGAACTGAACCTAGGCCACCAAAGTGGAGAGCACTGAACTTAACCACTAGGCCACAGGGCCAGCCCCTCATCCACTTTCTAATCCAGAGGAATTCTCTGCAGTGAAATGAGTCATCCTGTGGGGGCCCCTTATCCCCGCACTTTGATCTTAAAATCCATTCCCAGCCAGGAACCGAGAGGAAGCGACACGGTTTAGTTAAAGATGAGGGGAGGCTGGAGGGACCAACCACACGGTGCAGGCAGTGGAGTATCACTCAGCCTTCAAAGGGAAGGAACCCTGACACTGCTACAGCATGGATGCACCTGGAAGTGAATAAGCCAGACGCGAAAGGACAAATACTGCATGTCCACTTAGACGAGGTCCCTGGAGAGTCAGATTCAGAGACAGAAAGTAGATGGTGGGCGCCAGGGGCTGGCAGTGGGGGTGGGAGTTAGCGTCTAATGGGGACAGAGTCTCAGTTTGGGAAGATGAACAAGGTCTGGAGATGGTGGTGGGGACGGCTGCACAACAATGTGAATGTGCTCAACGCCACGGAACTGTGCACTTGAAAATGGGTGAGTAAACGGTAAAGAAAACGGTAAATTTTACATTATGGGTATTTTATCACACACAACAAAAGAGTTAACAAAAACAGTCAGAGGGGGCCAGAGATGAGATCTTGCCCAATCTGACTTTCTGTCCCAAACTTGTAGACCAGCTGTCAATAAATCCCCCTTCTCAGCCTCTGTTTCTAGAAGTTTCCTTTCCTGTCTCACTGATGGTTTTAGCATATTGAGAAGTAGTGTTTGAGAGGCAGAATTCCAGAAATGAGAGCCATTAATCCAAGCTGGTTTTCACTTGGTCTGCTGAGAGGCCAATTGGCGCTGCCTCCAACCTGCTCCCCGGGTCACAGCGGCTTCCCGCTGAAGGCGGCGTGTACTTACGTGTTAATTCATACGTCGTTAACGTGGAGCTGCTGTTCACAGTCTTGAAGCTGCTTTGGGCTATTAGGGGTAAACAAAGCAGAAAGGCAGTTAGCATTCAGGGAACAGTTATTGCAAATGAGGTGCTGCAGAAACGAGGAAATGGGGCCTGGCGTGGAAGCCGCTCAGCTCCCACGTTGCCCCCACGACACTTCCCATCAGCTCCCTGGGGGCCACCATGCTTCTTCATAAAACAGCCAGGCATCCCGGCCCGTGACGGGGCAGGGGGCAGGGAGTGGCGTAAGCTCACCCCTCTGCTGAAATGGATCAAATTAGCATCTGGCATGACATAGTGCAAAGAAACAGCAGAGAAGACACAGAAGTCAGTTTCTCCTGGGGCAGCGACTTTTCCAGATACTCTGCGGCAGGTGTGGTTGTCAGCTTACCTGTGCTCAGGTAAGGGCTCTGGTCTGAAGGGGATGGGCAAACCAGAGATGAAGAGCTCCTGTGACCAGGGATATGGACCCAACGGCATCCCGGGGTCCTTGGATGTTGTTGTTTTGATTTTGTTAGAAAGCCAAGGAGATGCTAGTTATGGTCTAGCCATCAGTGAGGGACCCTGGGGGTGTGCTAAGAGTGTGGGAGACAGCTGAGCCATTTTCCTTCATCAGCATCACTCCTGGCATAGCCAGGGTCAAACTCAGCCCCATGACCCTCGAAGGGGAGGGGCCATTGTGTGAGCACAGGCTGCTGCACGTGTGACCTTCACGGAGATGACCCAGTGTAACAAAGGCCCTGTCGTGGGTGTGCAGGGTCCAGAAGCTGCCTCGACGGCGGCTGCTGGAACAACTGTCAGAGCCCATGCCAAGAACCCTGGGGGAGTGCGGGCTGAGCAGATAGACCAGGGACGAGAGAAGCCACAGGCTCCACACGGAGGGCTGTGTGCTGTGACATGGGCGGAGCTGGCCCTGACCTGTGCAGATCAGGCAACAGGCTGCAGCTGGTCTTGGGCCTCCACTTCCCCCCGGGACGTGCTCTGCTCAAGGCGGCCGCACCGTGTCCCTGGAGGGCCTGGCTACTCCTCCTCCCTGGACAAAATCGTGGCGCCCAAGGCATGCTGCTTTCCCAGCCTCACCCCCACGGCCTCACGAGGTGAAGCACACACGCACTCCTGGTTGGCTTCCCCACCTGCTGCATCCCAGAGCCCCTCACTTCTTCCTGCCTCCCGACCATTTAGTTTTGCTGGGCCTCTCCCTTCTCCGGTGAAATCCTTCTACTGGACTCCCTACGTCAATGGCTCCTCCTCCGTGAAGCCTCCCCTGACCCCCTCCTGGGCGGAAGCCCCAAAGCACGGAGCCCTCTCTTCACTCCCACCTCGCCGTGCACCCTGGGCTGCCGCAGAGACAGGGCCAGCCCTGTCCTGTGCGTGCTGGAGGCAGAGCCGCATCTCCTTCAGCCCTGCACGGAATTTCCCACCAGGCCTTGCATGGAGCAGATGTGCGACGGTCACCTGGGGAGGTCCCGGCCGACCTGGGACCCAGGTGGCATAGTTTGGTACCTGTGCCGGGATGGAGGGGACAGCGTCTCACCTGTGAGCTCGGCCCGTAAAGCCGAGGGCGTTTTGAGCGTCTTGGACTCAGTGGCTGAGGCCGCCTCGTACTCCAGCTCCCGGTAGTAGATCCTGTACCCCTGCAGAAGGCCGTTCAGGCTTTCGTCCCTTGGGGGCTGCAAAGACATCACCGCGGTCAGCCCGCCGGAGGGGCCTGGTGACCTCGCTTCAAGTTAATTAGCCAACTGTGCAGGAGGAAGTCACTAATTCAAACAGAGATTTCTCAGTTGTTTACAATAAAATAAAGGCAGGTGTCACGTTCGTGAAGAGGAGCCCAGGAGAACCACGGAGGCAGAACCAGGCTGTGGAGCAGTTCCTCAGAGCCCAGGTTTTCTGTGTCTCATCCCACGTCCAGCTGGAATAATCAAATGAGCCTTGGGGCCGAGGCAGGGGACTGTGGCCCGGGTCACAGACGGGCGAGGAAGCTGCCTGTTCCCGGTGAACTCAGAACTCTAAGGGAACGGTGGACGTAGCCCGGCTCCAAATTGGCCACGGGCTGGTCCCACCCTGTCCTCAGTCCCTGGCCATCCAGGCTTGTGGCAGTCTCACGGGGCCCTCAATGACCTCTCTGCATGCCAAGTAACCCCACTCTGCCCCAACTCAGACCTAAGGCTGAAATCCCCATGGATTGAGACACTAAAAAGATCTAAAGATTCTTATAAGATGAGGGAAATTTGGACATGGAGAGAACGTCATGTGAAGATGGAGGCAGAGACTGGAGTGCTGTGTCTGCGAGCCAACGAACACCAGAGGCAGCTGGTGAGCCCCTGAAGCTGGAGGAGGTAAAGAGGAATGCTTCCACCGAGTCTCCCGTCGTGCCCCACAGGGGCGGGCCTCCCACAGTGACCTGGAGTTGAGCTCCAGGAGATGGGCCACGGGAGCCCCGCGTAGGCTCAGCTGGCCCCCTGGCTGCTTCTCCCTGTCAATCAGGAGGCGAGACGGCAGAGACTTCCAAGACCCTGGGCCCTTTGCCTTTCCTTTCCTGGGCTGCCGATGGAGATTCGTGTCCCTGCCTCCCGGCTTTTACACAGCACTGCACCCAAGGAGAGCGCCCGGGGAGGGCACCCGGGGAGCCCCGCTCTGCTCAGATGAAACAAGGCCATCTTAGCTGACAGCCCCTGGGCCCTGTCCTTGTCCTTGTGCAGAGGCCAGGCAGGAGTAGCAGGGCAGTGATGACGAGAAATCTCATGCTGCCATTTTTGGGATCTGTGTTGACTTGAATCGGTGGAAAGGAAGAGGCGAGTGGGCAGATGGAAAGCGTGCAGCTGGGTCTTTCAGCACCAGCCCAGCAACCTCACCCTCGGTTGGTCGCTGTCAAAGCCTCCCTCAAAGGCCCAGATTATGCCCGTGGTGGCTGTGGCCACTCGGACCTCAGCAGGAAGCCCGCAGAGGCCCCAGGGCCTGACTCTGCAGACCCGCACACGGCCCAAAAGATTACAGTGAAAGCAATTCACTTTTGGGGGAGGAGGGAAGCTGGGGGTGGGGAGGACTAGATTCAACTCACCAAAAACATCAAATATGCAGGAAGTTGGAAGTTTAGGAAAATCAAGCGTCCTCATTGAGGACCAAATGTGGTCCTGCCACCGGCAGCAAACACCTCCCCTCCCCGAATCTGTGTCCACATGTCCTGGAGCCGGAAGATGGAGAGGAAGGGGGGAGACGGGGACACTTCCAATCCTGGGCTCACAAACATTTCTAGCCAAAGAGAGATGATGCTTCAGAAGTGTAAGATGAGACTGCGCCCCGTGCCCCACGGGCACAACTGCCGCCGGCGACCAGGCAGGGTCCCCAGATGGTAACACTCAGTGATGCTGCACCAGCAGGCCCCTCGCACCCCCCAATCAGGAGCCATCCAGGCCTGGGGAGGGGACAGGTTGTCACACAGCCCAGACGGCGGCCTCTCTAAAGGCTGCAGGCCTCACGAAGGGCCGATTCCACGGAGATTTCTGGGGCTGCCTGCTCAGGATGCTGAATTGGGGTTAACCACACTTCCATCCCTAGAGTTTGGAATAAGCCTACCTGTCATTCATGCAAGAGGCCTCTATGACTCTGGATGTCCTGGGAGGTAACTGTAGGGCAGGTCCGCGTGACACACAGAGAGTTCTAGAAGCGATGGACTGAGTTCAGGCTCTAGATACAAGTCCCGGCTTTGTGGGCTTGGGCTGGCCACTCAGCCTCCCAGGATCAACTCCATCTCCATAACAGTCTGGCTAGATGGTCCCTACAGTATCAGATGACTCTAAACGGAAGGTTCCCCTTGCAGACCTGTTCTCCCAGCCCCGGCCCTGCCCACGCCGTGCTGAAAGTTTCTGATTCAGCTCTGATTGGAGGGCAAGGCCTGCCTGCGTCTTGTTCATTTCCATCTTCCCCTCAGCACCTGTGACAGGTCTTGTACACAGCAGGTGCTCAATCAATGCTTGTAGGAGTGAGCTGGATTTGCTGACGTCCAAGACAACCCCGTCGATGGTTAATTCCACCCTGGACTGGCCATCTGTATGGGCAGATGCTTGAAAGGACCTGGGAGCCCTTCCTAAAAATGTCTTCCCTCTGCCTCATTTCTGCATCAGAAATTCTACCAGCAGACTCTTTGGGGATCCTGAGGGTTTTTTTCAGTTTTCAAAAGCCCCCTGTGAAAATGCAGACGACCTGATAGGAGTAAGCCTGGGCTTGACCACCCAAGATAGCAGGCAGGAAAGGACAGGGAGCTGGGGATGACCCAGAGGACGAGGCAGGGCGTCTGGAAGCAGGGGGGCTGAGGGCAGGGAAGGGCGAGGGGCTAGGAGGAGGCAGGACTTCCACGATGAGCTCCGCTCCTGGCTGCCGGCAAGGGGACAGGCTGGGGTCAGCGCAGCAGTCTCTCCCAGACAGGCCCTCTCCCCACTGTACAGGTGGGGACCCGGGGCTTTGCAAGGTTCAACACCATGCCCAAGGTCTCGTGGGGAGCAGAGGTAGGGCTGGAACTCAAGTCTAAATCTAATCCAACTGCCATTGTCCCTGTGTGTCTGAGCTTTTCGTTTATATTTCCAAGACTTCATTTCCCAGAGTGTAGAACAAGGATTTCCTCTGATGCCTGTGGGACTAAGTCAGGGGAGCACAGGAGGCCCCAGAGACCCTGGCTCAACGTGCCTTCCCTTGAAGCCCAGCATTGAATCCCAGTGGCTGTCACACCTCTGAGCCTCTGCTGGGGCTGTGTGTGATGGCCGGAGCCTTTTACCCGGGGGAGGTCCATTCATCCTGCAGAACGCGTTCAGTTGGCACCTCTGCCTCCCTCTGGCCAGGGCTGTTGCTCCCCCTCCACTGTCTTCCCACTCACGCTTTGTAGAGCTCAGTGCACTAAACAGAAGCCCCGAATCTGCCTCATTCACCTCTGGGTACTCAGCCCCTACCCTGGAGCTGGTCCTCTGCAGATGATGGAGCAAGTGGCAGGACCCAGGCGGATGCAACACTCCTCTTAGGAAGGTACCTACAAGAACACTGAGTCTGTCCTCTGCTGAGTCCATGGAGCGTGATGTGATCTATTGCCTGGGAGGGTTTCTTGGCCAGAAAACAGCCTCAAAATCCACTTAGAGAAATCTGCAGCTGCCCGAGGGGAACTGCATTTGAGTGACAGGCTGCGTGATCCAGTGGAAATTTCAGAACAGCCAGCTTCAATGTTGTGACCAATTCAGGAACGTTAATGTCTATTCTGAGCTGCACTCAGCATGAACACAATACCGCCACTGTCTAGAATACACACTCAAATCTTTAGATTTCAAGCAGCACTGGACCCCGTGAAAGGCAAAGATTGATTACCCTGCTAAGAAGCAGCAAACCCGACTAGGGGGTGGCTATGGGGGGAGCCATTTAAATGGGTCAGCAGCCTTGAAATTACAGGCGGTGTTTGCATTTTTAAATAAATTACACATAAAAAAAGGTTTACGGGTGAAACACTTCATTTGGAATGCAAATCTATATTTAAACATAGTCTCTTTGTTCTGTTCACTCTGATTTAGTAAATTACTCAAAATTTTAATTATACTTCAATTGCCTGGCAGTTGACAGGCATTTATTTCTACAATACATTGTATTGACCGGCTCCTGCTCTGGGCGTCTTGCAATTGGTTTGTTCTGTTGGGCTGGGAAGGAGGACAGCTGATGGACACATATGCCAAGTTCCTTTGGTGCAGCAATGGGCCACTTCACAGAGCTGTCCAACCACAGCTGAGGGGCTCGGAGCCCCGGGTGGTCGGGAGGCAGAGTGGCCGAGGTGGACAGCTGGCATCACATCCACATAGCCGGTGCCACGTCGACAGCCACTCGTGTGGAGGCGATGATGTGTCGCAGCCCTGAGTGCTGCCTTTACGCAAAAGGAGCTTACCTACCTACTGGAAGCCGAAGGCCATGTCTACAGAGAAAATGCTAATTTTCTGTTAGAATTTAGCGCAGTACAAAGGACCAGTCTTCTTTCGGTTGATTATGTTAGTGGAGGGTGGGAAATAGAAGCACTTGGGACCTTAAATTTCCATTTTGAATGTTTCCCACCTTCCACCAAAGACCCTAATGGAAGTCAGGGGTTTGGAGACTTAACCGGCCTTGGATCAGAGACCTTGTGGCCACTGAGGGGTCACCTCTGACCAGATATTTTTACAGAGGAGGAAGCTGGAGCCGGAGAGACCTCTCAGGGTCACTGCCATCCAATGGCAAGCTGGTGCCTGCAGATCTAGAGCCAGGCCCTTTGCACTTCACTGGGGCTCTGAGACAAGCGTGGGGGACGTGGATTCCCAGGAGCTGGGGCTGGGGCCCAGCTGAGGCTCTGTTGGTTCCCATCCAGTCCCCAACACTCTGGGGAAGCCAGAAATTGCAGAGCGCCACACGGTGGTGAATTTCTGGTTTCCCTGGAGACATTTGGAATGTCCTCCGATCACCTTCAAAGGTTCCCATCACCTCCAAGAAGCTGTCACTTAGCAACAGAAGGGGGTGAGGAAGTGGCCCACAATGACTCCAGCCATACTTGAAGGAGGTTATGCACTCTTAAGAGAAACCCCGTTTATTGACTCTCCAGCCATTGTTGAAGCATCAGTGTCAAGCTGTGTTAGGTTGAACCTCATGAAATTGCCACTTTTGTACCTGGTCCGTGCACCTGGTAAGGTACAGCCCTCTCAGCTCTCCAAGGCCACGTCCAGACCATTGTTCTGCTCTCCTGGGTCCCTCTGTCTCCTGACTTCCCAAACCGTCTGCTCCCTCCTCTGAGTCTAGATGACACGCTGGCATCAACATGGACGATTACCATCCACCTCGAGGAAGACTCTCAGCCCACACAGACCAGGCTCTCGACCCAGGCTCACAGCGGCCGTTCCCAGGCAGACCTCCGTGGCTCTGCACACAGACCCCGGCGCCGCCCTCTGCCTCCCTACCCTGCGGCCCCCGGCTCTGGGCACTGCCCTCCCTCCTCCCCAGGACAGCAGCTCCGTGCTGGCCGCAGGAACTTCCCTTGTTGGACAAAAGTTTGGACTATGCTCTCATCAGTGCCCTTAGCCCCTGCCCCTCAACCTGTTGACCCTGCTGGGCCCAGCTCCAGCCCTGCTCCTGAGGCTGCCCCCGCCCCGGCTGAGCCCGTCTCCCACAGAGCCTGCTGGCACCCTCAGCCGGGCTTGCCCTCGGGCTGGGCGGCCTTCCTTGGCAGTTCCGCTGCTCTGTTATTTTTGTTCTCAATGCACCTCATTGTGAGCAGGAAACACCCAAATTGGAAATCAGGCAACGACAGGGCTGTGCGTCCTGGCAACGTCCTATCAGAGTGTCGGTTAATGGCCACCAAGGGTTATTTGATCATCTGGGAGAATATGCCTTGGTTTGACTCGCTGTTCACTGAAGATTAAAGACGGGGACTCAGTGGGACACACGCAATCCTATCAGTATTTTGTCCAGTTACAAATGATTTCTGTAGCAATGGTGACTCCAACGGTTTTGGTTTCACTGCCCTCTAGGACGTGACCCTGTCTCGTGTGGACCACAGAAGCCCTGCTCTGCCATCCGTCACCGAATGCCGGGGAACATTCTGGTCCTCCGATGTTCTTTGCCCAGCCTTGCCCTCCTGCTGGCCCCTCCCTAGTGAACTGAGTTCAAGTTCATCCTGCATCTGCCTGACAGTTAGGCCCTCACCGTTTTGGAAACGGCACTTTGACCCCGTCCCCTCCAGGTTTGGAGCCCGGCCAGGGCGTTGCCTTTGTCTTGCCCTCAGAGGCCTGCCACCCGGCCGGCCTGCAGTCCGCTCCAGCTGCGGCAGATGCTGAAGGAGCAGGGGATGAGCCCACGGATTGACAGACACCTGGGGGTTCCTCAGACCCTTACCTGCCACTGGATCAGGACAGAGGAAGTGGTGTGTGGCGTCACTGAGATGAAGCTTGGAGGCTCTCCCGGAACTGAAACCCAAGAAGAAAGCACGGATTAGACAGTTCTGTCAGCACGCGGCCACGGTTCCAGGCCGGCTCTCTCCTGGTGCCGGTGAGCAGGCAGGGCCAGGGCCAGCCCCGAGAGGGAGGAAGCCGACCAGCCAACGTTCCGGCTCCCTCTCTTCCCTGTGGATGCCCATCTCCCATCTGCGAAGCCTGTGCCCAGGACAGAAGGACCCCATCCTAAAAGGGTGATCACTGGATCATGTCCCTGATTTTACCCTCCACAGACAGACCCATGCCGAGATACCCAAATGAGTATGGACCTCTCCCCTGGGAGCCACTTAGTGGCAACAGAGGCACCCAGGCGGCCCGGCCTGTGGAGCCCTCCTGCATTCTGGCTTCCTCAGGGTGCGTCCCCCTCCCTTGAGGAGGGGCATCCCTTATCTGAGGTACTTAGGTCAGAGCGGCTTCTGGACAGGACAAACGATCAAGCCAGGCCATAGTGCTCTGGGTTTTAAATGCTAATGGGACTGCCATGACTGGAGGCTGACCCCTGCTGTGTGCTGAGTATGGGCGCTGGCCCCGCTCTGCTGTCTGGAGGGACAGGTTGGTTTGACCTCTGACCTCTGCCCATTGCTGTGCCCTGCACTCTGGAAGCTACAGTCCTTCTAGCACCTGCCAGGTCCAGCCACCCTTTCTGAGCCCCTCCAGCCTCCTGCCCCATTGGATCTGTGCGGCCCTCTTTGCAGACTGAAGGGACCTTTTTACGGCTCCCCCAGTGTAGAACCCCGAGCTCATGACGTATTAAATGTTCAAAACCAATCACTGAAGGGAGTGATCTGGGATATTCTCCCCAGCCCGCCCCCACCTGTGTACCTGGCATGCCCCCTACACTCACTGTCCGCAACTCGGTGCCTGGGTCCCCTGCTCTGTGACCTCCCGGTCCTCTGGACCCAGCACCTGGGGCAGGCCTGTACCAGCCACACCTCGGTCCTCTCGTCCCGCCTCATGGATGGCGGTTTGGCGCACGCTCTCTGGCCCACGCTATTCTATCTTAAGTCAGTGGTGGAGCCTTAGCCAGCTTTCCTGATCACACTTGATTGCGATGATGGGGGTCTCAATCAATCTCCTGATCACCACAATAAGAACATGTTTATTAGCAAACCACCCACACTCTCAAAGGACCCCCACCAACACAGGCTTCCCCTGGCCCGGAGTCAGTCCCTGCCTGCCAGTCTGAGCTGATGATGGACTTGGAGACAACACAACGCAAACACGACGCGAATCCGCTGCAAAGAGAAACTGTGCGTCTCGGAAAAGGAAGATAACAGGATAGGAGCATCAAAAGAAGTGATCTGAATATCAAAGAATTAAGAAAGACCTTTGGGAAGCCTGAAGAGGCTCTTGAATGTTTCTTCCAAAAAGGCCCACTCTGACTGAGCTGTGTAAGGCGAAGGGAGGCCACGCACCCTGCTCTGACACAGTTTTCTCAGAGACACGCCAGCAAAATCAGCTTGCTGTATCTGTTTTTTTTCTTCTAAGAATTAGTGCTTAGTTGCAAATATTACCTCAGGTGTGTTAGATGTAGGATTAAAATAGGAGCCACAAAAGACAACCTAGTTTCTTAAGGCGTGGGGCCCGCCTTCCCTCCGACCCGTCCAGGCTGGGGCTCCGAGGGCACCACCGGGCATCCTCCCGAGGTGGGAGGGGCCCCTGACCAGGACACACAGCCCTGGAGGGTTCTGCTCTGCTGGGAGCGCTGGGTGTGCAGCAAAACAACTTCTGCGCTTTGCTGAGAAGCTAGACGGGTCCCCCCGAACCCCTTTGCTGGTCACCCGAGCCTCCTGTTGGAAAAGCTAAACCGCCAGGTGATAAACGAGCAGAACTGAAGATGAGAGGTCCCGGGGCGAGGCGGCTGCAGATGGGTTTGTTTAAAAATGGTTCCTCTGGTGCATTAAAACAGAAAAAGACGGTGCTTTGGGGTAGATGTGGGGAATTATTATAAAGCCCTGCTGGGCAAGCTGAATGCTCAGGTTTGCAGTCCGTGGTCTGAGCTATGGCATCTGCTACGCAATGGCAATCCTTTTCCATCCTAAAAGGCGGCCTGTCACCTTTGATGACACCGTCTACCGGCTCACTCCAGGCCTGGCAGACGGTCACACAAAATCTCCACAGATCTGCAGGCCTGAGTCCTCCGCAGGACAGAGGGGGCGAAAGGCCACTCGAGCTTTTAGGGAACCTCACTTCCATCACTTAACTGTGCTTCTGTCAAATGCCACAAGAGGGTTGGCTTGTGAATGAGAAAAATGGGGGGAACCTCTTAAAACCCAGCTACCCTGTGACATTTATTTTTAATGACCCTATAAATTATTCAATTTCTGGGATGCTAATGGATTGTAGGGCTTTGGAAGCCAATCAAAGAACCTTCCTTCCATTTGGAAGCCCTTGAAGTCTTGATTTACGGCCACAGGCTGTGCAGGAGGGCTCCGGGCTGTCTGTTCCTAATCGAAGCCCACTGCTCACCCTTGCTTCCCTCGCTCCCCACGCTAACCCTTCCTGGCTCAGGACGAAAGTAGGACCTCTCTCTGGGAGCCCATGTTTCGGGTCCAACAGCAGCAGCTGGAAGTGGCCATGTCTGTTGGCCAGCCTAGGCCCCATTGCTCACCATCCTGCAGGGTGGTCACTGCCTCCGTCTCCACGCTGAAGTCACTGTCCCCGATGTCATTGGTGGCTTTCAGGCGCAGCTTGTAGGAGGTGAAGGGCCTCAGCCTGAAACATGGAGGAGACCAGTGACTGCGGGGAGACCTCCGCCCGGCCCTGCCCCGCGAGCTCTGGGGAATGTCCGCCCTGCGCTGTGAGCTCCGGCCTCAAGGAGGAGGGTGTTCCGGGGCTGGGGTTGACTCACTCCTGGCAGCAGTGAGCGGGGCTTCAGTGGCCCCAGAACTGTCTGAGGAGCAGCCCTTAAACACCCAGCACTGTCTTCCCGGGCCGGCCTGTAGGAGAGGACTTTGGCAGGGAAGAGGAGAGGAGGGGAGGGGAGGGGAGGGTAGGGGAGGGCAGAACTTCCTGGCCAGGGCACCAGGGGACGGAGACTCTGCTTAGGGCTACTGAGGGAGGAACACTGCCTCCTGTAATTAGAGACACTCCTGTGCAGCAAATCACCGCTCTCTGAGGAACTTGGATTTCTCAGGAGGAGGTAATTACATCAGCCCTCGCTGGGATCCAGAATATGCAATGAATGCCTGCCCAGCTCACTTCCTCGCTCACCCCCAAGTGCTCTTTTGTGGGTGTCTGCACTGGCCAGCCCCAGCCTGGCCCCAAGGTCTGCCCCTGCCCCACCTACAGGCAGAGCCCCCCAGCCATCCCCACATCTACTGAGCCAGACACAGTGCCCAGCCCTTGACAGGCATTACCCCACTGAGCCCACACAATAGCTCTGTGGAGTAGACTCACCATGATTCCCACTTCCTGGATGCAAAAACAGAGGCCCTGTCAGATTAAGCCCCCTGCCCACTGCCAGGGGACTGGTACATGGCTTGGCCGGGATGGGAATAGGGGTCTTGTCTTGAAGCAACATTTGTTTGCCGCTTTACCTAAGACCAAGACAATGCCAGCTGTCTGTATGAAAAATTCTGCGCCCCCCAGCCCGCTGGTGGAAATTTTAGAGGCACTAATGCTCCCGAGGCACTGCCTGATGCCACCACTTCAGGCTTCCTTCCATCCATCTCTCCATCTGTCCTTCCTTCCTCCCTCCCTCCCTCGCTTCTTCCTGCCTCCCATCCATCTGTAGAGCCATTCTGTATTAGTTGGGTCTCATGAGCCAAGCGCTGTACACACCTAAGACCAAGACCACACAAACTCTTCTGTGCAGACGACGCTCAAATCTTCCTTAAGTCGCCTGAATTGCACCTCCAGACACACACTCTTGCTCAGTACCTGGCTGGCCAGCTCCTCTGGGCTGCCCTTCACGTCCCTTCAAAATGAGCAGGTAAGGAAGCAGTGTCCTCTCTCCTCCCCTCCCAGCGCGGCCCCACCATCCCCTCTCCTTCCAAGACCAGAAGAACTGGAGTGATTCTAGATTCTCCCTCCCCTTCCTTCGGGTCCAAACTATCTCTGAGTTTCATCGACTGCCAGTCTGAGAAAGCCCTCATCGGTCCCCGCAGAACCAATTCTCTCTCCTCGCTCCCAACCCAGCCTGTAAGCCAGCGGTTTCCAAACTGAGCTCTGAGGAACCCCTGAGACTCCGAGGAGCCCTCTGGGAGTCCAGGGCCCCCACGCTTCTGTGAACCAGAGGCAGCAGCACTTCCGCCTGGTTTATAAGTTGGTTCTGGGTCATACTTTGTTTAGAGAATGGATTCTGCTTTTGATAACCATTCCTGGAGACCATGATCAGAAAAAGTGTCCCCCTCTCTGTTTTCATCCTGACCCCCTGCTTAAGGCCGATGACAGTGGTTCCCATCAGCAGACACCTCAAGGGACGCTCGTCCTTCAAAGCCTGTGGAAGCTGCTCTTCCTCTGCTGCTCACAAGCCCCTGGCCTCTCTGCGCCCCGACTCCACAGCTGGAGAAAGTGGGGACGGAGCGACTTTGCCGGGGTCGGCTTCGCCGGACGTGCTTCTGGCGCTCCACCCTGAAGACTGATCTTTGCTGCAGGTTTCGGGGAGGTGGCCTTTATTAAGTCAAAACAAACAAATAACTTCCCCTCCGTCCCTAGCTTCCTGGGAGTGGTTTTATCTAATTTTGGTGATAACAGCGTTTTTCCTCCTTTGACCTCCTGCCTCACCCTCCTGAGCCCCCACACTAGCCTGGCCAGCTCCTCTCCTCCTCGAATCAGAAGGCAGCACAGTGTGGTTGTTAGGAACGTGGACTCTGACTCCCAGGTCACCTTGGGCAGGTGACTGTGCCTCAGTTTCCTTCTCTGGGGTGACAGGAGCATCCGCAGCGTGAGGCTGTTGTTTGCACTAAACTCAGCAGAAGCTTAGGAGAGACCCCGGCCCACGGCGAGTGCCCACCAGCCGTCAGCTGCTGTTACCACTATTATTTCCCGGCAGTGTCAGCTTAAACGCCCAAAGCAAGGCCTGTCCTGCCCACTGTCCTCCGCACCCTTCGCGTTGCCTCATCTCCTTCATCAGTTTGTAATTAACGGTTTGTTTCCTTGACGACCGTCTGTCTTCTTCACAAGACTCAGGACTCCTGAGGACAGGGACCAGGTCGCCTCATTCGCTGCCTATCCCGGGGACCAAGAACAGTGCCTGGATCCCGGAGGCGGGCAGTGCACGTCTGCTGAAGGAATGAATGAAGGGGGAGGACCTTACCTAACTCCCACGCTTCTTGGGAGGTGGAATAAGAGACACACGTGAAAATCAGCCAAGCCTCTGGCACGTGGTAAGTGCCCCGGCAATGACCCTGGTCATTGTATTTAGCATTTATGTTTATTTAGTATAGTGTTAGTTAGAATATATTTAGTACATATGATTCATTACATTAGATTTAGTACCTCAAAGTTCTCTAATGAGTTCTGGATTTGAGGCCAAACATCAAGCTCGTCGAGGACCACTCTTTCTTCCCCATCCTCTGGGGTCTCGAGGAACCCAGGGCACATGGGTCTGTGGTCTGAGGTAGTGGGGTCGGGCACAGAGGGGAACGAAGGCAGAGGTCCGGCAGCATTAGCCCCTGTTGGCCAGGCTCCCTCCTTCACAGGACCCATACACTGTCGCTGGGAGGGAGTCGCAGCTCTGCCCACTCTGGGCAGGAAGCCCCGCCAGGTGAAAACAGGCACCTAGTGACTCAGAGGCAGTGAAGGGAGTGGCCAGCTCATCGCCAGTGAGAGGTGATGGTGTCCCCTCTCCTGGTCTCCTGCTCAGTGGCCTCCTCTGCATACTCCTCATCTCTGGGGCCTGCCCCCTGGGACTACTGGTCTACCACACTGGTCCTCGCCTCCACCCCGCCCCCTGGCTCCTGCCCTGCTCCCTCCCACACAGAGCTGGACTCCAGCGACTACCCCGTAAACAAATAAAGGACAAACCATCCTGGAATACTTTCCCTGGACCCCTCTAACTTCCCCAAATTCTGCTCTCTCTTCACTTTTCCAGGCCTCCCCAAGCCTCCTTAGTTTCTCTGAGCCTCACTTCACTCATCCCTAAGAACAGAGACAAGGACACCCGCACTTCCCAGGGCCGTTGTGACCCTCATGGAGACTGATGGCTCTCAGCACACAGTAGGCATTTAATAAGTGTGACCTTCTCTTTCTTGTCTCCCCGACCGTCCAGCCACGTGGATCTCGTCTCCCAGGAGCTCCATCCCTGACGCGTACAGCGTCCCTCCACCCTTCTCAGGTTCTTTGCATCCCTCGCCTGCCAACTTTCTGCCATCCGAACTCAGAAACTGGCTATATTTAGGTAAATTTTCGAGATAACACCCATTATTAAAACTCACCTATTATTAAAACTCACCCATTATTAAAACCCCCATTATTAAAACCATCTAAAACTCAGGGAAGGAACAGATGTGCTTAGCATACCCTCTCTACCCAAACTTGCCTGCGATCAGAATTCTTATAGGAACAAGGTATGTTTAGAAAGCAAGGCTGCGCTTGTCCTGCCTCTGACTGTCCCCCTGCTCTCACGTCCCCACACTCACCTCCACAGCCAGAGGGCGTGGGGGGGTATGTGGTCACAGCTCACAGTTCAGTGCGTCCCACAGAGCGAAGAGCAGAGTCTTGTAAACAGAAAGAGCTCTGTGCACTCTTCTTTCATTTTGTTATAACAGTAAAATACATGAGTCCTGAACATTTTAGTAGCTATCCACTGCTGCCTCTATGTATTCATTTATTTATCTTTAAGGTACTGGTAATGTTCATTAAGAACTCACTACTCGCATCACGAAGAACAAAGAATATTGAACCCATGCACAATGTCCTTGGCCAAATTTACTTGATTTTTAATAGAGCATTATTTTTAAAGATTATGCAGAAGCAAAAAAAAAAACGAAAGACTCCAATGGAGAGAGGGCCCCATCTTGACTGTAATTGAACCCCTATTGTTTTACATGGCAACTCTCTTTGGGCCCTTGCGGTTTTGGTTCCGGTCCACAGCCCCTGCCACAGAGGGCGGTTCAGAGGAGGAGAAGACCCACTATTTCTGCATATTCAACGGCAAGTGACCTCACACCCACACTGCTCAGCCCTAGAGTGACACCCGGCATGCCCCGTGGCCCTGGGCAGGCAGCCGTCCTCTTCAGCTCTACTGCACTTCTGTGGGATGCAGCCGTCAGCCAGACACCGAGGGGCCTAACCAGGACCCTCAAACCCAAACCCAACGCCTGGTGCCCTAGACCCACCGTCTCTAGAGGGTCGTACAACCACTAGATTTAGATGGTTCAACATTTTTTTCTAGTAGTATATCTTCCTTTTCTTTTTTTAAAGGTACGCTTTTTGGTGAGGAAGATTGGCCCTGAGCTAAGATCTGTTGCCAACCTTCCTCTTTCTTGTTTTCTCTCCCTAAAGCCTCCATACACAGTTGTATATCCTCGTTGTATATTCTAGTTCTTCTGTGTGGGATGCTGCCTCAGCATGGCTTGATGATGGGTGCGTAGGTCCGTGTCCAGGATCCGAACCAGCGAACCCTGGGCGTCCAAAGTAGAGCGTGTGAACTTAACCACTCGGCCATGGGGCCAGCCTGTTAACTTTTTGTTTTAAACTTTTGTTTAAACTTTTATGATTTTTTGCCCACTGGCAGATTTCATGCAACTGGCCAAAGTGAAATGTAAAAAGAATGTCAAAAAAAAAAAAAAAAGGAAAATGGAACCGTCAGGATTATGGAACGGGAGCAGATTATACCATGGCAGTGTACAAAATATTACCTTCCTGGGATTCTGCCCATGACATGTTCTCTCTCGATGGGTGGAGGAAGCATTTGTCCTAGTTCTGGCCCATTAGGAAATTGACAACAGTCTCTCCCACACCAAATTAAACTGTCCGTCCTGAAACATGGACTTCTCCTTTCCAACAGGAAGTCCCAAGCACGCAATCCGTCTGTCTGGTTTCAGGAGGCTCCATGACAGAAAAGGCAATCGGATGTTATTTTTCTCCTTTCTTTCAGATGGTTACACAAAGGGGTGAAGTTATTTATATCCACGAGAACATTCTAATTAAGCTAAGCACCTAGTGCTATAGAATGTGGGTTATTAAGTAAGCTGGGCACACCCGGCCACACTCGCCGAGGCTCAGGGGTGCCAGGAGAATTCCAGGGCTCAGGGGCAAGGCCTCTGCAGCAGGAGTGCTTTCCTCTGGGGCTGAGAGCTCCCTCCTGGCTCCCACGGCTGTGCTTCAAAGGGGAAGTGGAATGCTGGCAGCAAGCTGGGAGGACCGGGTCTGACTATTTTGGATGGCCTTATTCGTTGGCTGCCAGTTCCCCGCTGTCAGTACTGAGGCAAATCTTGGACTCAGAGCTGAAAGGAAAACAGGATCGCCCCTCTGGCCTCGTCTTTCACAGACAAGAAATCTGAGGCTTAGCATGCTTACGTGATGGACTTCTCCAAGGCCATGTGGCCACTACGGGGTAGACGGATTGCCGAGAGCTTGGTGCTCGTAAGATGACACATTGTTTTTTCAGTACGTAGCAGGCCTCGTAAATTAGCTGTGTGATAGTGTGTCCATGAAGCTCTGAGCTACAGGCCCAGGGAGCGTCAGAACTACAAAGAATCCAAGGGGTTCTCTCTTCCACTCAGAGAGGAGGAGGCACAGCGTGCTCATTGCTTAAGACGTCTCTGCCTCAACTTCCTCACCTGCAAAACGGGAATAATAGGAAGTCTGGTCTGTGCCTCCACACGGCTGTATGGACACCGTACGGAGGGACAAGGGAAACTGTTTAGAAAATGACAGAAGGCTGTGCAGTGCTGAGGTGGAAATGGTAATGATAATGGCACTGATAATAACGACAGTAAAGAAGACGAGGCAGACGTTTCAGCCATCCAGACGCTGCTTCACCAGGCTACTATGGAAAACACCTCAGAGGTGACCACCAAAACCGACACCATTCCAGTCCCATTTTCCCGCCACAAGGAGCACAATTACAGTGGTAGGAACCCTAACTAGTTTCTAAACTCCAACCTACCAACAGACATATCTGAACAAATGTCGTCCCCATCAAGTAGCAGGCCAGGCAGTGACTCCAGTTCTGCTGGAAATGATACTCGTGCTTGGGGCCCATTTAT
This sequence comes from Equus asinus, assembly GCF_041296235.1. Lineage (NCBI taxonomy): Eukaryota > Metazoa > Chordata > Mammalia > Perissodactyla > Equidae > Equus > Equus asinus. The sequence continues at coordinate 3,504,787 of NC_091803.1, read as the reverse complement.
CCTCCATTTTGGGACAGAGCCGAGAGCTATGTGGATCATGTGACTGAAGGGGTCACTGTGCAGAGGTCTAGCACTGGGGGTCCCAGAGAGCTGGAGCTATACGCCGATGAGCTGCCCTTCTTCTCGGCTTATAACCTGCTCCGAAGGCCATCTCCAAGGGGGCACCAGGTCTGTGAGTGAAAACAGAGATGCTGGGAGATCTGCGTGACCTGCTTGGTGCCGCTCATGGACGTCCAGTTAGGATACACGCTCAGCACACAGGCGCGCCTCCTGGGTGGGACGTGCAGGGCAACAATGACGATATTATACCAATGGCTGCCACTGCCACAGGGCCTGGTGCTGCGAGGTGCCTTATATTACCTCCAAACCATGCGACAACATGAAAGGCACGTGACGAGGAAATGTCCAGGAACGCTCAAGTTGGCTGCCGCCATCACCCAAACGGTGAGCGGCAGAAAGCAGACCTGAACCTGGATAGTTCTGGCTCTAAAATCTTCCCGTGATGCCAAGTGCCAACCATACCCCACCGTGTGCATCACGCTTCACGTCCTTCATGTGCTTGGTCCTCAAACCAGGGAGGGGGGTCCCTCTTCTCTTTAAACCCCGCTGTTGTCACATCTAGGAGATAGTGACAGAGCCATACTCCAACCCCAGCCCCTGACTCCAAAGCTTGAACTGTGCCTCTGGGGGTCCCTGAGGATCGAGGCTGCCCCAGGAGCCCCCCGGTCTGCTTCTTTCCCCGTGCGTGGTTTCAGCAGAATGCCGGAGCTGAGCGGGGTGGCCTTGCCAGTGAGGAGGGTCGGGACACTCCCGGGAGGTTCCATGCATGCTCCTGGCTGGCTGGGCTGGGGGCTACAGGCAAGCTACTGATGTCTGACGCTCGTTTTCCATCCACAGAATGGGGACGATGGTCTCTCCGTCGCTGGCCCATCAAGGAGAGTCAATGGAGATTCAATGAGCTAGTATGTGTGGCGTTTCCTAGCCCAGTGCCTGGCATGGTAGGTGCTAAATACGTGGAGTTTGAGTCTAAAAGATGAGAGGAACCTCGGCCAGCCTGGGAGACCGTGGCCTCAGCCTCCTGTTCTCCTACAAGGTCAGCGAGGGCTCTAGAACCCGCCCCAGAGACAGTGGGACTCAGTGCTGAGCAGCCCCTGCCCACGCCCCAGAGCGGGAGCTTAGCGGGAAGTGACTAAACTCAGGGCCGGACAAGAAGCGCGGTGCAGATGCCAGGCGGGTCTCCCCAGGCAGGCCTGCAGCCTCACAGACCGGGGCTTCCATGGGCTGGGCCGAGCAGTGCAGCCTGGGGCTGGTGGAGAGGGCGGAGGACCTGGGGTCACTTCTCAGGCCCACCATCTAGCTCACTAGGTCTGTGTGGCCCTGGCGGCTCTCTCACCCACCTCAGCCTCAGTCCCCCTCCCAGCCCTAAGGAGGGGTGGGACTGTGAAAGGACCGAACGAGATCGTGCCTGCAGAGCTTGGCTGCGACCATCAGCACTCCCCTGCCCCCTCAGACCCAGCAGTTTACTGAACAACTGAATAAATGGTGGGTTGTCCTCCTGTTCTGTGGGGTCACCCCCCTTTCCCTATCAGACATCACTAACGAACCCCAGCGCTGAGGTGGAATCTGTCTGCCTTGCTGAGTTGGAGAGCGAGCACAAAGAGAAGGGCCCACTCTCCCGGCCCTGTGACATCGGCAGCTGGGACCACCCTGTCCCCACATCTCTCCCCTCCCCAGCATCTGCCTCTCAGAGATGTCCCCACTTCCAGGCTCACCATCTCCATCATCTGTGCCTCGTCAATTCCAGAGGCCTTGGGTGTGCAAATCAGCTGGGCAGGGCATGCTCGGAAGGACCGACCCAGGGAAGAGGCTCGGGTGGGCCTGGGGAAGTGGGTTGCAGGAATCCTGGGTCCCTGGTACAGGGCGTGTCAATTAGAAGAAGAGACATGAGCTCTCAGTGGTGTATCTTCTCGGACCACACAGACTCCCTACTCTGTGGGCAGGAGCCAGGTGGGGAGGGCTGGGACTGGCACCCGAAGGAGCAGGGCCCCCATTCCCCAGTGGAGGGTCCTTCTGCCTCTCTCAGTACCTTTCGACCTCACAGGCTGTGGCCTCGTGGCTGATGGACGAGGAGTAGGTCTGCCACTCTCCCCTGGGCAGCTCTCGCACCTGCACAGTGAAGTACCGGATCGGGGAGGCCCCGTCGCTGCCTGGGACCCACTGGAGCCGGAGACTGCGAGCTGTCACTTCTGCCTGGGGCACCAGGAGCTCTCTGGGGGGCGCCGGTCTCTCTGCAACCAAACGAGAGGACAGACCAGGGACATGTGAGAAGCTGCTCTTCCAGGAAAGGCGCCAGGGGAACGGACCGTGGTGCACTGTGCCCAGGAGTGCTGCGGCACGGATTGGAGAATCTGGCTCCACCGGGATGTGCGGCTCTCCCACAGCTGCCTTTGCACAGGCCCTAGCTTGCATCGGACTGGAGATCCCTGCTTGTTCCCAGAATGCTCCACCCTCAGAGCAGAGATAGACAGACAGACAGAGGGGAACAGCACATGCTCCTCGGCCCACCGTGCCATTGAGTGCAGGCATCTCTGAGTGACAGTGGCTCTCCTGCACACCCCCTGGGGGCCTGCTCTCTTTCTTTCTGATTCTGGGCTCAGTGCATCTTTGACACCCTGAGCCTGAGGCCTCGAGCTCAGCCCTCCTTGGGCGAGAGCGCCCGGCCATCCCTGCCGGCTCTGGGCCCGTGGCTGTCGGGTTGGGGAGGCATGGCCGGGCCAGCTTCTGAGTACACAGCCCATTCCATCGCTGTGCCTCCTCAGGCCATCGATTTCGATAGAGAAACTCCAGAGGGGGAGGAATAATTGTTTAATTGTTTATCATGAAGATGATTGATTCTGATTAAAATGTGTGGCTTGTAATAAAGCGCCGATTGACTGGCGGCCCCGCGGTGCCGGGCCTCTGAGGAGCCCTTCGATCTCACTCCTCGGTGCTCCTCTCCTTAGGCACGTGCTTTGGCTGCAGCATTTCTCCTCGCCCCCAGCAATGGTCCCGCGTCCCCTCTCCTGCCTCAAAGGCCCCCTTCTGGACATCGTGGCGAGTGGCAAAGCTCTCCTGAGCTCCCCTTTCTGGAGCCACAAGGACTGACCATCTGCGGGCCCTGGTGGGAATCTCCTAAACACTATGGGCCTGAGGAGCAGGTGGTGCAGGTGGTACGGGGGCATGGGGTGGGGCACAGGGTGGTGTGGGGGTATGGGGTGGGATGGAGGGGGCGTGGGGGGGCGTGACCCCATCCCCATTAGCAGCAGGATGCCTCCTAAAAGGCGTTCCCGCTAATACCTCCACCCAGATCTTTAAGTCAGGCAAACCCATCTCTTTCCCTCTACTTCAGAAAGTGCTGGAGATTCCTAAGGGGTTGCATCAACTCTGTGCAGGAAGGCAGGGGCCGAGGCCAGCTGCTCTGGGCCTGTGGGAAGAAGGCAGGCCCTGGCAGCTCCCCAACACAAAGCACCGGGCTGACCACGTTCCTCGAAGATGGTCAGATCGGCAGTGAGAGCTCAGCACAGCCAGTCTCCTTTCCTCCCACCTTCTAGATGAAGATTGGACCTTTGAAGGGTTTTTCAAGCACTCTGGGTTCAACTCACAGCTCCCTCACATTGTCTACTATCCATCTTGTCACAAAGTATCACGAAGGCAGCAATGGCCCAGCTCACATTCTGAGCTGTGCCCGCTCTGCCCCCAGGGCAGCTCTGATGTAATACTGACAGCAAGTGGCACACACTCTTGGGCGTCCCAGCACTGCTCTGAGGGCTTCACACAAATGCTGCAGGTCAGTACCAGGGCACAGAGAAGGGAAGGGCTTTGCCTGAGGTCACATGGCTCCAGCACCTGGGCACCTGCTGACTCTTGGAAGAGAAGTGTGACAGACCATCTGCTCCCGGAGGTTCCTGCCAGCTGTGCCTGAAGCTCCTTCCAGTCACCCTTTCCCCAGGATCTCTGGGTCTGGCCATGACTCAGAACCTGGAGCTGGAGCCAGAGCTGCGTACGTCAGAGGCGCTGCGCAGTGGCCCTGGAGGAAGGAGCCCGCAGAGGCAGATTCCAGAGTGAGGCTGAGGACGTGCCTCGGAGCCCGCAGCAGAGTTCTGTGGGGGAGTGGGCCGTGGGGTCTGCCGAGAGCATCCACATCCCAGCCCACAGCGGGGTGCTCCGGGCATGTGACACCCCCTATCTGGGCCTCAGCTTCCTCTCCCGCAGGTCGGGGCTCACACCACACTCCTCCCCAGGCTTTCGTGAGGATCAACCAAGACAATGCTCATCCGGGACCCACTCAGTGCTCGGAGCAGAGGGCTGACCACACAGACAGTTCCTTCTAGGACTGCCAGGTGGAAAACATCTTCACTGAGCGCCTGCTCAACTGGGGTTGTGGTTTTGAGCATCAGAGACCAGGCGCCTGCCTTGGGGGAGCTTGCGCTCAAACATGATGACTCTATGCAACCCTGGACCAGTTACACAACCTCTCTGAACTGCGTCTCTATGTTTAAACCTGGACAATCATGCCTCGGTGAGAGCAGGGGCATGTGGTAAACGCTGGGCTATGCAGGCATGCTATGGTAGCACGCCCAGCTCCAGGTCTGGCTCAGTGGGTGCTTCATAAACCCGCACTTCCCACAGCCACCCGCCGCGCAGACCACTGGGCCTGAGCGAGGAGGCTGCATGCCTTCCATGTCCCTGGTTCCCATTCGAGCCTGTCCCCCTCCCCCTACTGGCCGTGAGCGGGACCGGGGCCTCAGGTCTCACCTCTCTTCTCAGTGGTGATGACGGTGGCCTCCAGCGGCTCCCCCCAGCCCTGCCTCGTCTTGGCCGACAGCCGGAAGATGTACGCAGACTCTGGGGCCAGCTCGGTGGCCGTGAACTGCCGCACCGTGGCGCCGACCTCCACTGTGGTGAACGTGTTGGGGCTGCTGCTGGCCAGGCGGTAGGCAATCTGGTAGCCTGTGGGCGGGGCACGGAGGGCCACTCGGTCAGCATTCCTACACTCTCTCGGGCAACCCCCTCCTGCCACCCTGTAATCACTCCTGCCCTGGGAACCCCGACAGCCCTCTGCTTCTTTGCTGTCTCCCTCCTCACCCGGCACTTCTCACTAGGTCTTAGACATCGTGCCCCTGGAGAGGGAAGTCAAGCCCATGGTGATGAGCGGAGGGCCTCAGAGAGCCGGTCCCCCATCACACTTGTCCCCTCTCCATCCTTCACAGGAACAAGATGTGAAAATGATCTCATCTTCCCTGTGGCCATGGCACGCCGAGAGAACGCCACAGGGTCCAGCGGGTGTTTCTGATGGGGCAGTGCAGAGTGCTCATCACTCTTTCTGCCCCTCCTCCACGCCCACCTGCACCTCCTTCCCCTTGCCTGGGCCCAGGGCAGTGCCTCCCGCTGGGAAGTTCTCAAAAGTGCCCTTCTCCAACCGCATGGCCTGCTGCAGGCGGCATGGCGGTGGAGTGCCAGTTGGCTCTCACATCTCTTATCCTTCCTCTCTTTCGTCTGCCCCGCCTGCCGCGGATCTCCAGCTTCCAGGGCAGAGCTGATGCACGGCGCACATCCATTTCCTCCTGTCGCCCCGTGTTCCTGCCCCTCCTCTGCTCCCACCCCCCCTGGAGGCCCCACCGTGGTGGCTCTGAACTGGGGGCTCCACTTTAAACAATCTTTCTCCCACCAAGGGAGTGGGAGGGTGCTCATTAATCAGTTGAGGGAGGGCCCGCGCTCAGAACATCTCTCAAAGCTCCTTGATTACCAAGGGCTTGGGGTGGATCCAACCTCTCCAAGCAGGCCACACCACAGCCCCTCCCCGCTCCAAAGAGGCAGGGCCAGCATGCAGACCTAGCCTGGATGCAGCACGCACAGCATCCTTTCGGGCCCACAGACAATCGTGGTCCAGCCGCATTCCCGCTGATTGAAACCAGACGTGGCGGGTGCTGCGACATCCACAAACACTAATGACAGCCAAACGGATCAAGTTCAACAAGGGACTCGTGGGGACCCGGCCAGCAGAGCTGAATGCTGTCCTCCTGGGGCTGGGACGGCCACTTACAGAAATGAAGCCACGGTGACCGGGCCTCGGTAATCCAACCCAGCTTGCCTGCCCACCCTCGGTCTTTTCGACTCTGCTCCTGGTCTTGCTTCTCCCATGTCCTTTGGCTCCACCGGGACCAAGCTTACTAGCATCTTCCCAGCTCCGGCACACTGTCACTGTCCAACTACGCAAGGAGCCTCTCCCCGCCCACCCCATGGGAGGCCAGGAAGACGATTCCATGGGGCCAGACGTAGAGTGCACCCTAGCCCCTCACCACTGCCTGTCACTATCATCACATGGACTGGGGGATGGCATGCCCTGCCCTGGCCACAATGATGGCCATTTCTAGGCCCAGGTGTCTGCAGGACCCTGAACTCGGGCCCCTGACTGGCCGTCACAGCTGCTGCTCTGCCTCTGCTGGTCTCTTCTCCCCACCATGGTGACTGGCTATCCCTGGGCTTCCCGGATGTGGCCCAGTTGGCCTTGGGCCATTCACTGTCCTTCCCCATTCACTGACCAATGACTGGCAGCCCAGAGATGCCCGGCCAGCCCTCTTCCTGGACCTTCCCTCCCACCTTTCTCTCCCTGCCTAGTCGCAGGGGGACAGTCTGGAGTTCAGGTGCAAAGGCAACCCAACCCCGACCCTTCTGAGACCCCTGGACACCTAGCATCCTGAGAATGAGGACAACCTAGTCACTGCAGCCACCGCAGTGGAGCTCTTCCTGCTGAACTCCCAATAGTCCTTAGCCCTCCGAGCCCTCACAATGAATGGTCCCATCAGGTACTCTGTGCATCCTCATTCTGCCACAAAGCACTCGAGGTAAGTAGGCTGCCTGAGGTCACACAGGAAGTAGCCAGCAGAGCCGGGACTGGAGCTCTGAGTCTGTCTGGCTCCAAAGTCTTCACTTTCCACCGAATCATACTGTCCCTGTGAAGAGAAAACATCCACCCCCATCTTCCAGGAGAGGGAGAGCCCCCTTGCTAGGTCCTGGTTACTCTGGACCATGTGTCCCTGGATGCCTACCAGGTAGGAGCATATTTCCCAAGGGGAAGCAGAGTGCTGGGCCTGACAATCACACACTTCAGAGGCGCAAATACTGGGCTGCAGTGCAGGCTCTCCAAAGGCTTTGCTCTGTGACTGTGAACAGGTGATGTGGCCTCTCTGGTCTCAGTGTGTTAGACTCTGTGACGGGGCAGAACAACAGGAAATGCCTCACTGGCGGGCTGCTGGTGGATCGAGGGAGGTGATGGCAGTAAGGACCGGGCACAGGCAGAGCACTCATGCAAGGTCACTCTGGGTTGTAATATTATTACAAATTAATAACCAGGGCCAGTTCTCCACTCTCTACAGCCACAGGATGCTGCCTCCCCTGCAGTCTTCCGCCTGGTGTTCCGGCTGTCTCTCCATCCCGACCACATGCAGAATTTCATCCCGAGGGCCTCACCCAGGCATGACGCTGGGCTGGTTCCACAGATGCCTGAGGGCTGGTAGCTCCGCCCCCACAGGCAGCACAGGGACGTGAAACAGACAGAGGCAGGTCCAGCTCCCACCAGGCCGCTTAGGAGCTGGGGACAGACACTTCACCCCAGGAGGGACCCCCCAGCTCTGTCAGGCCCGGTCTTGTTCGATGAGTATGGTGCGTGCTCTGCATGGAGCCGGCACAGAGCAGGTGCTGCATGAGAGCAGCTCCTCCTTGACGTGTGTGTCACCCAACACCCTCCGCTTCCTGGGGGGCCGGGGGACTCCTCCAATTCCAGCGTCTCTGGCTGGCTGCCTGCTGACTGCGAACAGCAGCTCTTCTCATGGAATTAATATTCGTCTTGGAAAACTTCTGGGCTTAAGCTGCCTTGTTTTTTAAAAAAAGGCATTAAAATGTTACATTAAAATGTTTTATTATTACTTCTGGAATTGTGTTATATTCACATGGCTCAGAAATAGTACCCAAGTGTCAGATAAATAGTGTCATTGCGCCCTGCCCCATGCCGCATGGACCCCTCTGTCCGGGCAGGCATGGTTGCCGGTTTCTTTCTTGTGTATCTTTCAGGCAAGAACTAAGACTACGGAAATGTAAGAGTGTTTATGAAGGCGCACTCTTCTTTTATGCCCACAGTAGCACCTCATGCATCCTGTCCTGGCTTTGCTTTCCTTGTTAACATCTCTGTGGTCGCACTGCTCTGTCAGATGTCTGCTTCCCCTTCTGATCCTTCGAAGGTTTATCATCTGTTTTTGGCTCTTCTAGTGCTTAACCGTGAGAGTGACAGTTCATGCGGTCCACTCAATCTCCTCATTCTGCGGACGGCGTCTATCGACTCCTCACTGTGAGCGATGGGGAAACCAGCATGCTTCCCCTCCTCCTGCCTCCGCCTCCTCCGTCACACAGCTTTGATTAGGTCTATTATTTCTTTTATTTCTCTCTGAGTATGTGCCTTTATATTTTTAAATACTTTCATAACTCTGTTTTCTGATTTATTAATTCTGAACTATATCTTTTGACATCCACGGATATGAAGTTAGGCGAACCAATGTTCTTACATCGCCTGTAACCTCCTCAATATATGTTCCTCCGGCCTTACAAATCACATTATTATCTTGATGCTGTCGGCACTTGGAGCGGGACCACGGGTGAATAGCGATGTCCGCTCTCAGCAGATGCCCACTTTCGGCACACAGGAGAGATCACAGCTTGGGTGGAGGCCGGCCTCTCTCCCAGGGCAGCGTCATCCGCGTGGGAATGTGGTTCATATACAGAGGCTGACGCTGGCCTCATATAAGACCGGGCTCAGCCAGGGGCCTGGGTAATGACCCCTGACCTCCACCTGACCACTGGAAGAAAGCCAGTCTGTGCCCAGTACAAAAAGCAGCTGACCAATGTCATTGTCATATGCATATTCCTAAACTAAAGAGAGAAACTAAGGAAAGATATTTCACAAAGACAAACCGAGCTTTATAATCAAGCACAAAGCCTACACTGGCAGACATGGACATTACCAATAAGAAGAACATGATCAAATAGACTATTTTAAAGCCCTCAAGAGTGATGCGTGATCCAGCAGAAGTGAGCTCAGCCATCCGAAGAACTAGTGGTAAAGGGAGGAGAGTCCTCCCCAAAGAAGCTGAATTCACTCTGCATTAGAACAGACTCTTGTATGTGTCTGGGACTCGGGCCTCTGCACACACTGAACTTCCGGATAGCACGAAGCTGAGCAGGGTTCTCCTCACAGCGCGAGGAAGCACGCCCGTACCTAGGACAGCGACGGGAGGCAGAACTCCCAGCTCCATCACGCTCTCCAAGCACCAGTGAGCCCCAGAGCCCGGCCCTGCCAGGCAGTGGACGTGGGCCTTCCCAGGCCTCCTGACGCAGCCAGCCTGAGTTCCCGTCATTCCTTCCTTCGTATTTTGGAGTCGCGTGTGTGTAGCTAAGGCTCCTCACTAATTCAACCACCTTTCACCTAACACGTCTGAATTCACGAGGAATCACACACTTTCGGGAACAGGACACAATTACAGATGTGCTGTCCTTGTCGCTCCATCTTTATCGTGTTTCTTCTCCGCCCAGATTATTCTGCTGCTAGAGTTAACAAGCCTGCAATGAAGTCAAGACTTTGCTCAAAGGCACATCTTTGTAATCGCACAGTTGGGGGATTAAATGGGAACTGGTCTTGCCTTGTGAGTCATCTCTGCTCGCCTTGCTGGCTCGGGTCCACTTTCTCTCAGCGGCTCCACCTCTTCCCTCCCATCCTCCCCGGCGCACAACCCCGAGGGACCTTGACGTTGTCCACGCCTCGCCCCATGCAGGCTTCCTTCATGTGGCTCCGTGTTCACTCCTCTTCCTCTCTCAGAGGGCCCGACCACATAGCAGGATGTCAGGGGCCCCTGGGTCCTAACCCAGCCTAGTCTTTACTCACATGGGCAAGTCCCAACCCCAGTACGGCTCTCGGCCTCTCCTCTCCAGCTTTGGATAGCGGAACAGTTAGCCCCACTAATGGCCCCTCTGTAGTCAGGCTCGTACACCTGTCACATTTAGGCCTACGACAGTCCACAAGGCACGTATTAATGTTTCCGTTTTACACCTGAGGATGGGGTGGGGCGGGGGGCACACAGTAATCCGAGGACAGAGTTGGGGTCTGTTGGCATTGGAGTCCCAATGCTTCCCCAGAGGCCCTGATGTTTCCATCGCTCGTTCCTGCTCTACTAACACAATAGGGTTCGGACAATTTGAAGAGAAGAGAGACAAAATAGCAAACAGCTTGGCTGCTCAACAGGATGTTTTCAAGGTGATCGAGAAAGAGTGGAAGAAATCGCAAAGCATTTAGAAACTGCGAGAGGCTCATCGTGGTGCCAGGGGCCCGGCTTAAGCGCAGTAGTGAAGCAGAAGCTCCGTGGGTGACGGACGGTTCATCTGGAGAGGGCGTGATCTTTCAGAAAGTGGCTGTCCAGCAGAGCCCTGGGGTACCGCGTCAGGAAGGCGGTCAGGCGAGCTGGGCTCACGTGCCCTGTCTCAGGGCCTGGAGCCACAGCTGCGGATCTGAGAGGACAGACATGCTGCGAGCAGCAGGCTGGCTCGCCCACCGCAGTGCAAGCAGCCCTTGGCTGAGCCGCACGCCAGAGCACTCTGCTGTCTGAAACAGCCAGGACATCAAGGGAGGGTAACTGTGCCAGGACAGGAAGTGACACCAGGACAAGGACACCCTGAATGTCATGTTTTATGGGCCCGTCATGGGTCTCTGTTGGATAAACTAGCCAGGAGACGAGCACTGAGCTGGCTACACGGGGCAGGCATGTGGAGGGGCTGGGGGCTCCGCCCCACACGAGGTACCTTGTATTCTACGGGTATTCCTGCCTGCATCCTGAGGGTCCGGCTCCAAGATGGCCCAGAGTCAACGGCTGATTTGGGAGGTGACTCAGGAACAGAAGAGAGGGGTCGGGAAGTGGGCCAGGAAGGGAAGGAGCTGACAGAAGGGAGCTATGAAGTGGAGAGCCCTCTGGGCACTGGAGGCTCCGCCGCACTGGGAGCTCTGGAGAAGGTGGGTGGAGGGGGCTGCAGCGTTGCTCCACCGACTCCCAGGAGTTGTGGGCGAGGGCTGCTGGTGGGGGGCAGCTCCCTCAAATGCCTGGCCAGCTGCAGAGAGCCCTCGGGCACAGCCACAGAGGCTGGCCCCTTGGAAGCTGTAGAGAGGGCTGTGGGGGTGGCGAGTACTGGGCTCCATGAGTGGACACCACACATGGCATCGACGACAAGGCGACCTTACTGCTCAGCCATCACCGTTACCGTCTCAGGGATTTTTCTTGGTCATCATTTTTCTATGCATATGAATTTGAAACAAAACTGATTTTACTCTAAACACGGGTTTTTCATCCTGCTATCTTCTCACCACGTATCAAAAGCATTTTTTTTCCTTCAGAAACAATGAGTTTGAATGACTGTGTGACATTCCCTGGTGTGCACCTGCCACGACTCAGTGGAACAGGGGCTGCTTGCAGCAGGAGCAGCCCGGATTCCTCTGACCTTTAGCTCCTGCCACTGTAACATGGAGACCGTGATATCCACTTGGTGCAGCCTCGGTGATGACTGTGAGATAATGTATGTAAATTGCAAAGCACAATGCCATTTGAGCCTAATTGCAGGAAATCTGGGTTATTATTTCTACCTCTGATCCAGTTCCCACACTGAGCCACTGGGAGAAAACCCCTCAGCCTGGAGGTTATATTTGTACCTTCCTATTTGCTCTAAAATAAGCGTAATATTCTCTAGTCCTCATTCTGTGGTCTGTTGAGCATAAAGATTAATACTTATATCTTGCCTTGACATGTTTTTAAAATGTCCTAGACTCAACGGACAATAGAACAGAGCCTTTTTCTTGACATGAATGGCAAAAAGCAGCAGCTGAGTACTAGTTCTTGCATTTTTAGAGAATAATGATGGACGGTGTTGAGAGATAAGAGCGCTTCGGTGGAAAAGGCTAGTTATGTAGTTACGGTTACAGCAAGATCAGAAACATCAGCGTGTCGAATTTCAGCAATGCAAGGTCAGAAGACCGTGGTGTGTGTTACGGAGGAATGGACGCGCAGCATCAATAGTGGGCGTAAAATGTGGCCCGAGAGAAGCCCGCTTTTTAAGATTGTGGGTGAATTATGATCATACAGGCATTCAAGGGGCAAGGCCTAGTACTGGCAACACCGATCCAAAGCGAAGATTCAAACTGTGGAGTAAGAGCGGTTTCTGAACACGCCCAGAAGATGCAGGACAGGCTGTGCACCTGGAAAATCAGAACTGAAAAAGGGTGTGCACTGCAAACACCAGACAAGTTCCAGAACCATCCACCATGAGACACAAAAACGAGATTCTAAGTCTGTAGACTGGAGGCCTTTGGTGGGAGGGGGTCCCAGCGCCTCGGTCAGCTGGGTGGACTGCAGACTGACGCCCAGAGCCATTTTGGAGGGTTGTGTGCAGACGCTGTCGGGCATGCAAGCCTTTGATGGACCGTGTGCTTCCTGAGCAAACAGGGGCTTCCGTCTGAGAGCTGCCTGTCTGGTAACATGCCAGGGGGGCCCTGATGCTCAGGTTCCCGAAGCAAAGGCCGCTAGTGGGGCACAGTGCTGCTGACCCCTTGTGGCCACTGTTGGTGGGCATGCCTGGCGACAAGCCCCCCCAACACCGATGAATTGTTCAGAGAACCTACAGCAGTTGATTTGCCCTGGGAGGCCGGCGCCAGCCCAGCCCAGATGCTGGGTGGCTTGTTGGTTTTATAGCTTATCCATTTGAGGGCTGGGAACAGAGAAGTGCAACAGTGGATGAAAACGATGCATCTGCAAACACGGATTCTAGTCACTTGAGCTCCTCATTCTCAGCAGAGTTCTTGCAAGGCCTTTTGTAATAAGCTAAAGGTAAATGTTAGGCCCTCAGGAGGCAGGAAGATTTCCACCCTGGCAGAGGTGGGGGAGCCCCGCGAGGGTGCGAGGAGCACATGAGTCACTTTCGCTCAACAGCATTTACTGAGTGGTGGCGAATGAGGGAGGGACGCGGTACCCAGGTGGCTCCCACCGCATCCCCCAAAGGAAGGCTCGAAATGCTAAAAGCTCTCCATAGTAAAATATTTACGCAAATAAGCAAGTGTTTTTCCCTCCAGGAGCCTGCCGGTGTCTCATGCTGTTAATCTCTTTTGGAAATGCAAGAACATGTTTTGATATAGATTACAAAAGCATGGGCTGCTGAGGTGTTTATGTACTCAGAGGCCGCGCTGCCCGTGCGGGAACATTGATTCAAGGTCTCCGGATGTAGAGTGAGTTTTGCAAAAGGATGTTTTCCTTTCTCCCCCGTGAACACCAATCCGAATCTTTAGAAATTGTTTTCCCATCTCTCCTACAGCATCTACAATTTGGTGTGCTAGCTGTAACAATATCCAGGTGACAGGTTACCCAGACAACATTTGTTACAATTACGACTAAATGCCACTACAACAAAAGAGGCTCAGATGCGATGTTTTCTGCCTTCGAGGCAGACACGGCGCTGTCTTATCTAGCATCTGTTTTGCCGTGGTCGGAAGGCTCAGGGTATTTAAATGCCATCCTCTCCTTACCTAGGTTCCTGTGATTTTCACTGGCCCCCACGGATACAGATCAAAATCCAAACCTCTCAAGGTACCTTAGGAGCATCCTATACCCTGCCCCTAGACTGCCTTTCTAGGTTCTCTCCGTCTCTCGTCAGCATGAAGCCTCTGGTCCAGCAACCAGGGTGATGAAGAATAAATCCACGCAACACACCGTTGGTGAATACGAGGTAAATGCTGACGCTGTGCTCAGCGTCTCGCTGAAACAGAAGCCCTGAACCCAGCCCCGGACTCTGAAGGGCCTCCAGCGCCCTCTGTCCAAGAGAAATGATGAATATCCCATAACCATGGCATCCAAGCTGATGTTCATCGAGCACTTCCTATGTGGCGGGCGCTGTGCTAAGTTCCTTAGGCACAATTCATTTAACCCTACGAGGGAGGTGCGGATGTTATTCCCCTTTGAGGGATGGGGAAACTGAGGCACAGAACCCGGGCAGTGTGGCTGCTGTGTCCGCAGGCTTGCCCACTCTGCCATTCGGCCTGTCTGTAACGCAGTGTCTAAACACAGAGAGAATACAAGAGGCCACAGTGACGCATGCCATATAAGCTGTGCCCACCATAATTGCCTGGGGCTTCAGAGGAAGCTTCTCGAAAACAGCTGGTTGCGTCAGATCCTGAGAGAGGTGAGGCCAAGTGGCTGTTCTGCCTTTTCTCTCTGTGTCTTACCCTCTGTAACTTGAAGAGGCCAAACCTTGAGCCAACCCTCCCGCATGCCACAATCCCGCCATGATGTCCCTTGTGGACACGGTGCCCGATAGTAACTGCCGACTGGATTTCACACTACGGCTCTCCACGTCCAGGGTGGGGAGGGAGGGTGAAGAACGGGGGGAAACACGGCGGCCCTGTTAGGGGGCCTGGGGGATCTTTACATCCCAGCCCAGGAAGCCTGTCTGAGTACGGCGGCAACTACATGATCCACAACGAAAAAGACAGACGGAGTTGATGACGTAAAAACGTAGCGTTTACGTGACAGTCACTATAACCAAAACTAAAAGGGAAAACTTTTGCAACATATATGACAGTTAATATTCTTAATGATTATAATCGTCAATATTTGTGGAGCTAAAGGTCCTTACCCCGTGTCATGGCACCAAACGGGGTCAGGGTGCTCAGTCACTTGGTACGTATGATGCTGCCAAAGTGTAAAGAGCACTTAGGAATCGGCAAGGAAAGGATGGATCCCCAAGAGAAAGATGGTCAAGGGCATGTGACGGCTGAGTTGTGTCCCCCGAATTCATATGCTGAAGTCCTAACCCCGAGGATGTCCGAATGTGAAACTATTGGGGACAGGGTCTTTAAGGAGGTAGTGAAGGAGGTCACGTGGGTGGGCCCAGTGCAACATGACTGGCGTCCTCAGAAGAAGAGGAGATGAGGACACAGACGCACACAGAGGCAACCTCCAGTCTCAGCTCAGGGTGTACTCCTGTCCACATTTTTACACTTTCGCTACTTGTGTACCCATCAATGATAGAGAGTAATGTCTGCAGAGTTTTTTAAACGCACAGAAACATTCTCATACTGCAACGTGCTTTTTTTCACTCACCAGATGTTTGTGAGATTCACTCACGTTGATACGTATAGATCTCGTTCACTATTTTAATCGCTCCAGGGTTTCCTGCCCTGTGAATAAGCCTACAATTTACCTTTTTGCTGCTTTATTGACAGACATTTAGATTGCTTCCAGTTCTTTCTTTCTCCTGCTACTTAAAGCGCTTCTGCAATGACTATCCTTGTGCATTTCTGCTTGGCACATGTGTGGGAATTTCTCTAGGGTGTAAGACCAAGAAGGGGAGAGCTGCTGGGACATCAAGAGTGGACACGTCACCTTTCCTAGATAGTGTCAGACTGTTCCCCAGAGCGGCTGTCCCAGCACACATTCCTCTCGAGAGCATCTGAGAACGCTGTTTCTCCACGTCCTCATCTCCACTGGGTATTACCAGACTTTCCACGCTTCTAAATCTGATGAATGTGAGACGGTATTTCACTGTGGCCTGAATTCCATAAGCACTTTTATAATCAGGAAAACAAACGTTAGAGACCCCCTTAAAAGTAAGTGACAAGATTTTACAACGAGCTCTTGGTCTCGTTTGGACAGAGAGACACGCTGTGATGGGGGCCCAGGGGCTGGGGAAGCACAGAGGAGAGCACCCAACCCAGGTAGTGATGGACGTGGAGGGAGCCTTAGGTAGAGATGACATCTCACAGGATTCTCGAAGGACGAAGAGAGGCTTGGGAAGGGGGTCTTTCCTGGCAAAGGACCAGGCAAGTACCACCGCCTAGTGCTGGTGAGGTCAGAAGTCCCCCTGTCTGCAAGGAGGACCTTGGATGAGTGGTTCTAAGTCCCGGCATCAGAATCACAGGGCAGGTCTGTCCACAGCAAGAGAGAAACACACGCGAGATGCTCTTTCCTCCTACGCATCTCCCTGCAGTCCTACTGTCAGAACTGATTCTTATCAGCCGAGGACGGCTACACTGAGGGCACAGAGATGACCATAGAGTCAGGACCTGCCCCGAGTATTGACAGAGGTGGCGGTGGGAGCCCGGGGCTGCAAGGCCAGGCCGGGGAGGGCTCCTTCCTCAGCAGCCCGAGGAGCCCCTGCTTCTTCACAGAGAACACCATGCTTGCAAACTCCTGGGCCCGTAAGCGACAGGTCAGGATTCCACGTTTATGCTCTAAAAACATTTCCCGTGTCACAGGATGGTGGGGACATCCATGGGCAATCAGATGTAGCCCTGTGTGTTCCAGAACAGGCTGCAGCCTGGGCGCTGCTGTGAGGGCAGACCCTGCCTGTGTGTGGGCTCCAGCAACCCTTTTGTGAGGCCATCTGCTCTGCAGGCCACTTCCCTCCCTTGGGGCTGGAGCTCAGGGTGCAGGGCCAGAGACACGCTGGCCCGCACCTCTTGGCTGGCCAGGATCTGAAATGCACACATTCACAGAGGTTTCTACAGCTGCTCGTCGTGAGTTTAGCAGCAAGAACCTGCAGCTCCTAATTAGAAATGCTGTACTCAAAGCAAAACACTTCTGTCTAGCAACCCCGAGAATCGCAGACAGGAAGAGGCCAGTGGAGGAGGGCCACGGCCAGCCGTCCTGCGGAGATGACAGGGGAGTGCCCCAGGCCCCATCTTAACGAGGCAGCACTCGACAGACAAATATTTGCCTTTCTGCTGGCCCTTCTCATGGCTGCCGGTCACCATCCAAAAGACAAATCCCATCATGTCACTCTGCTGCTCAGCCTCATCGGTGACTCCCTGCCGCCCTCAGCACAGATTTTCAAAGTTCTTTTTTTTTTTTTTTTTTTAATGAACTGAAATCCTTTTTCAAACCAAATCTTAGAATCCTAACATCAAGAGCAAGTGAAGTGGTGGATTTCACTAGCTATTTGTAAGCTCAGATTTATAATCTTACAGTAAATCACTAGGACAGCAGCTAACAGAGCTGGGGCTCTTCTGTGGGCTAGGAATGGGTAGATGCCTCATCTGAGTGCTGATCTGGGTCTGGAGAAATAGACCAGGCCTGGGACCCTGGCCCTGAGATGCCAAGTTTGAACAGCCCGGGCCTGTGGGCCACTTTCTCCATGGCACAGCAGAGATTCCGGGCTGGGCCCAGGCCAGCCCAGCCCAGCCACATCGCCACTCTTAGGTCTGTCTACACTCCCACAGGCAAAAGGCCTTCTGTTCTGGCTGAGCGGATGCTCTCTTCCCTTCCTCCAAGGCTTTGGAAGCCACTTATTCATAAGATGTAGCCTGAAAACAGCCTTCCACTCCCCAAGCCCCCGTCACCCAGGAGGAGCCGCTCGCGGGACCTTTGTTGAAACACCATCACATTACCCAGCCCCCTGTATTATTACTGTCTTCCCCGCACAGCGCCAGGAGCATCTCAAGAAGGGCGCATCTCATTCACGCCTCGCTTCCCACTCGCCCAGGATGCCCGGTGTACAGAAAGCCCTGAACTGATGATTTCTTAAAATAAAATTTACTGCCTTTGGGGAACGAGGAAAAATTAAGGCGTTTCATCAACGTTATCAGAGTTGCCCCTCTGAATGAAAAGTGAAAAGTAAACAATAACCCTGGGACCTAAGGCACACAACTCACTCTGGAAACTTCTCAAAAGGATTAGGTGAAAGCTCGGCAGCCAAAGAAAGATGTTTCCAGAAACTTGGGAGCAGAGCCCAGGTCTATAACTTCTGTGAAAAACTAGCCTGTTGTTTTCCAAACACACGTCAAAACAGCCCGCTTATTTCAGAGCCGAAGGGAAGTATTGCTGCAAACCGTGAACAAATGGAAGAAATCCTGGGTTAACGAAATGTAAATTTCGGTCTGTGAGGAGACCTCAGAGCACAGCTCACAGTTCGCCCCAGGAGAGGGGTCTGCCGTCCCTCAGTCCAGAAAAGGCTGCTGGAGACAGGAGGGGTTTTTTTTTAACTTCTTAGACATCTAATAAAAAGAGACGAAATCAATCTAATTGTCATTTCTCTCTGAGCTGTGAACTCTTTCCCCACGGCCGTGCCCTTACCCAGAATGATGCCGTTGGGCTCCTCCGGGGGCTGCCACACGATCCGCACCGATGTGAGCCTCACTTCTGGGAACACGAGCCTCACCGGCGGGCCTGGCGCTGAAGGAAAAGAAAGGCAACCCGTGTGTGATCCAGGCAGCGCTGGGATGTTGTTTGGTCGAATGACAAAGTTATGTAGGATTCTGTGGGCAAGCCAAGCACAGTCACTGCCATTCACGGGTGAAACACTTGAAGTTTTAGGCAAATGCCTTTTGGCATCTAATTGGCTCTGTGTGGCTCCCTAAAGATGCTGAGAAAACACCTTATTTTGAATCCAGCTCATCCGCTTTCCAGGTTTCGAAAGCAGCGCCCGTAAACTCGGCTGGGCGTGCTGTGAGCCTAAGTCACGTGGAGCTGGTGGGCCAGCGGCTAAATGGCATAGCAGAGTGTACATCAAGTTGAGAGTAAAGACTTTGCCAGTCTGAGCTGATCCCTTTGCTGGGCTTGACATCTGCAAAGCAGGTGTTAGATAAAGAAGACAGCCTAAGGTCCCTCCCAACTCTAAATGGAGGTTACAATTATTGATGAAATAATGTGTATAATCAATGATTTTTCTCTTCCGCACACTACCCCTCGCCTGCATTGTCCTAGAAAATTAAGAGTTGATGTTCACAAATGCGTATAATAATTCTCCTGTGTGGTACAGTGCATCAATAATTTAAAAAGCAGTTATGTCTTGTGGCACTGCTGAATAATAAGGTCATTGCCCTCGTAAAATGTATTTACTTAAATGGATAGGTAAGTGTGTGGCCAGTATCAGGACTTCTTGCCGGAAGTTAATAACTGATTGATTCCCAGGCAAGAGGCAATGGGCATGGAACAGTCAATGCAAAAATAAAATAATGTGTGTTACAGTCATTCCACGATTCTGCCTCCAGCTATTAAGCTGAGAACAGTATTTTAAATTTTAAACGTGTATCATGACCTCTGTGTTTGGGTAAAATAAATCTAGGAAGGAGGCCACAGGACCACACGCCAGGACCAATTCGCACAAACTCTGATGTCAGTCTGACGTGGCGCCGATCCCTGGCGCCATCCCCAAGGGTGATGGTTTGGATCACACTGAAATGAGGGGGAGGAAAAACGTGTTCGCATTAGGGCTGTGAAAGAGGAAGAAATATCATTCCGTGAGTTGCCAGCCTACACTTAGGAAGGCACAGTTAGAACTGAGGAACAGTTTCTACAATGCCCCTTTCACGTTTCCTTTGTGTGCCCCGG
This sequence comes from Equus asinus, assembly GCF_041296235.1. Lineage (NCBI taxonomy): Eukaryota > Metazoa > Chordata > Mammalia > Perissodactyla > Equidae > Equus > Equus asinus. Next base: position 3,485,345 of record NC_091803.1, on the reverse strand, counting down.
GACACACTCCAGCTGCACACAGTTTGCAAAAAAATAACCTGCAGGTCACATTCTCCATCTTGGATCCCCACCTGCCCTGAGATTCCGTGTTTGGGGAAAGACCAACAGAACAGTTCGCGGGCTTTGTCCTCTCATCGAGGGGAGTAAAACAGAGAGAAAGTTCCAACTCAGCGCTCGGAGTCCGTTTGGGGCTAATTTAGTTACGTCAGGAAAGATGCTTATGAAAATCTACGGTGGTTTCCCTTCTGTCAGATGCTTCTGGTCCCTGGGGTGGTTTTTTGGGGGAAGATCAGTATTTTTCCCCCTGCCATATTCGCTATAGTCTGTCTAATAACGGAAATGTGAAAGAGCTAACCTTTAAGGGTTTGACATCTGCAAAGTGGAGAAACATATTTACTGATGATTTAGACGTCCATAAAAACAAAGCCACCAAGCTATACTTGTTATTCAGGGCTGGAAGCCCAGGATCCGGGCTCCCTGGGAGCCTGAGCCCACCACACTCTATAGCGGAACTTCTAATTATCTCTTATTACACAAACGACGAGAGCGGGAGGTAACTGAGGCGCACAGGTCGGGCTGGATTTCTTAGCAGACACCACCGAGAGGAGCAGCCTGATGGTCTATGGCCCCAGCCTGCCTGGCCTTTATGGTGTTGCCTATGGCAGAGTCATGATGGAAATTCTGCATAGGTGCATAATTAGGCTGTAAAAATTCACTCCAGGCTGAAATTGGCCATATAAACGCTCAGTGACTGAAAAACAATTTTGTTTTGTTTTCTTCAACTGAAAAAAGAAAAAAAAAAAAAAAAAAAGGAGTGTGAAAATTAAGTTGAAAATGACAACCATCCCCATTGTTCGGATTGTTAAAGCAAGCCTGGGGGACAGCGGGGCACCAACCGCAGGCGTACCGTCATCCTTGGTCCGCTCGAGGATGAGGGGCGAGCTGGGCACGCCGTTCCCGATGCGGGTGAAGGCCAGCACCTGGAGCTCGTACAGCACAAACTTCCGCAGACCTGCCAGGAGCGCCGACTGCGTGTGGTTCCCTCGCACGACGTGACTTCTGGGCTCGGGATCCAGATCTTTGGCCCGGAACAGAATCTGGAGCATTAACACACACGCATGGTGGTCAGGGGTATGCAGTGTGCTAGGAGGGGGCCTCAGCGGGCACTGGGGGCTCACAACCACAAGGCAAGAACCAGCCAGGTGTGTTCTCCCCCACAGAGGGGAGAGTGGAAAAGCCACTTTCCACAGTATGGAAAGCCTGTGGATCTAATTTCTATACGCTGGCATTTGTGGGCAGGATGGCAATGAGGCAATTATACCCCACAGTGGAAGGGGAGCTGGAGTCATGACCCAGCCAATGAGTTGGCTGCCTGGCTGTAATTTGCAAGATCTGAGATACCCAAAGGCAGCCGTGCCAACCACAGCCACTGAAACGAGGGCTCAATTATGAACGCAGAGACATTCTGCTTCCTACAAAAGGAGCCAGCAGCCCTCTCCGTTTCCCAGCTTATAGGGAAATTGGATTCCTGCCTCGGAAGAGCTGCTGATCTCTTCCTGAACCTGAGGCTCCGGGCCCCCTGGGCTATCTGCTGCTGCCCACGCTGCAGGCACAGCCATACTAAGATGCTCTCCTCCCCGGCCTCGCCTATTCCTCCTTATTTCCTGAGTCCTCACTCAAAGCTCACCCTCCCTGAACTGGTCCCTAAGGCCAGTGACCCTGAAGGCTGGGGAAGAAGGAGGTCATCAGCGAGGAGGTTGGAAGTAGCAGAGCAAGTATTTTTCTCCAGGACCCAGGTATGTGGTGGCCTTTTGGTCACTGAACCCGCTCAGTGGGATCACCATGTCTAATGGGATCATCATGTCTAATGGGATCAGCATGTCCAGTGGGATCACCATGTCTAGTGGGATTGCCATGTCTAATGGGCTCGCCATGTCTAGTGGGATCGCCATGTCTGATGGAGCCAGAAGGGAGCCTTTAGAATGCCCAGGGGAGGAGAGACATGAGAACAGGTGGGGAAAGCAGAGACTAGGGATCTAAATTAAGGAAAGCACAGAGGAGACAGGCTGCAAATCCGTGTGGCAGCACAGAAGACAAGTGTGGCCTTGCTGGCCGGTGCCAGGAACGTTCGTTCTGCTGCCTGGGGGAGGTGAGCTGAGGACCAGAAGGAGGAGAAAGACTCATCACCCAAGTGATGGAACAAAAACAGAAGCAGGTTTTTAAGGGTCTGGGCAAATGCACATAAGACTAAACCCAGAAACGGCTCCTGGAGAAGCTGGGAGGTGGTCAACCCTTGCTATTGATGGCACTGCCTAGGTCTGAGCAGGGTGGTGATGACACACGGACAGATGTGCATGCACTTATCTAACAACGTTTAGCACCTAGCATGAGCAAGGCACGCTTTATAAAGTACCCCACCTCATTCTCACATCCCCCCTCTGAGCTCACTACCATTATGACTCCCACTGACCAGCGAGGAAACAGGCTCAGAGTGGAAGCAGCTGGCTACCGTTCGTGCCTTGTTTTGGCCTCTGTGAGAGGTTCTACCAACGCCTAGTCCTCAGACTACAGTGAGGCTTAGATGAGACAACTGATGGGAAAAGCATGAGACAGGCCAGTGGATAGGTCTGGAAGAAAATACAAGCTCATTGGTTTGGGGGAGTGACATGAGGTGGCACTGTCACAGCTCAAGCAAAGGAAGGTTGCCCTAGCACATACTTTGTAGCCCAGGATGAGCCCGTTCTGGTCCTGCTCAGGTACCGAAGCCCACGTCAGCAAAATCTGGGTCGAGCTGACGGCCTCCGCTGACACGTTTTCCGGGGCGGCCGAAGGAACTGCAGAGAACGAGTCAAATAGATTTAAGTGAGTTAAACAGACAGGCACCCAAGTCTAGAGGCTCCTACAATAGAGGTCCAATTTTTAGCCAAATAATCAAGTCGTCCTTGAGACAGCGGTGTGTTCTGAGCACTTTGTTGTGATCAGATTAAAGTGCAGGGGTATAACAGAAATGTAAATCTCCTTAATATTAGCAACAAATTCCACAAATCCTGGGTATTGAGGAGCTCAGTTTCACCTGAGTCCACCCAGCGAGGAAATGGTTTCCTCCGTCTGGGTTTATATGAACTTGTGGGAACCGCAGACTGTTCTCTCAGGTGGGAAGTCCGCATCGTCGGACTCCAGTTCACTGACATCTCTAAATGTGGGATTGGTGAGGGGCCGGGCGGGCTGGAGAGGCGGCGACGTGAGGTCCACACGAGGGGGAGGGAAGGGTTACTGTATGCTCCCGACGTGCACCCCCCTGTGCTCAGCGTCTTCAGATCCACAGTCGCATTTAATCCCCACGATAACCCAATGAGGTAGCTATGACTACCCTGTTCTACAGATGGGGAAACTAAGGCTGGAGGAAAGTGCATACGTTCCATTTAAATGAACACTTCTTTTACAATGAGATGGGCCTATGGAGGCAAGCGGTGCGATTCTTGACCCACGTGCCCTTAACGTAATGTTTTTATTCTCTTCTGTTGACTTAGGTCACTGAACTAATTTGTCTTGATACGTTTGCAAAGGTTCAGATGTAACGTGTATAAAGACAACGGTCAAACTTCAAAAGCAAGGACTTTATATTCTAGATAATCTCAATTTGCTTCGAGAATTTTCTCGTGGACCCATTTAAACTTTAAACATCACTCAGACGGGGAATGGTGGACCTGGAGAGGCCCCCGGCAAAGTGAGGGCCGCACCCCTCAAGGACAGGCACCCAGGAAAGCGCAGCCCTCAGCCGCGGTCTGATCACACCACCCTGCAGAGCCATCACGGTCGAAAGCCAGGCGAACACCTCAAGTTTCTAGCCTTTCACAAGTATGTAACCCGTGATAGGACTCAGCACCTCATTCAACCCTCAAGATGACCTGCAGATGAGGGGACGGAGGCTCTGAGAGGTCACGTGGCCTGCCCTCGGTTACCACTAAGTGGCAAAATCGCCACTTGACGCCGGGAGGTCTTGAGGCTCACACAGGGAAGTGAGAAGCTCGCAGGCTCTGGATAAGACCAGACTCAGAGAATCTTGAGCTGTGTGACCTGGGGGAGCTGCTCGGCCCCTCTGTGCCTCGGCCGTCCCATCTGTGAAATGCTTAGGTCCAGCCCACCCATGTTCCAAGCCCATCTTCTCTCCCCCATCCTGGGGCCCAGCACTCGGCTTTGCAATTAGCAGGTGATCAATAGCTATTTGTTCTGATGAAAGTGAAATGATGGGACTCTCACCACCCTCCCTGTGGGAAGAGGATGGAATGAAATGCTGTGAAGGGCCCGGCATATGGGAGTGCAGTCCCCTTTCTCCCTGGCAGGCCTACCACGGCTCTATGAACAGTGAGATGCATGAATGCACTTCTGAAACAGTACACCCACCGGGGGCTTTCTCCCCTCTATCCACAGACCCACTGGTTCACCCATTCATAAGGACTTCCTCCTTGTAGCAAAGAGACTGTGAAGGTAGCTGTTGGTCAGTTTGTCTGAATATAGAAAGTGGCGTCGGTTTGCACAGTGACACTGCTCTCCAAAAATCCATAGATTTTCTACACCAAAGTGATCTGGTCTTTGTTATGGGTTGAATTGCGTCTCCCTCAAAAGTCACATGTTGGAGTCCTCATCCCCGATACTTCAGAACGTGACCTTATTTGGAAAGCGGGTTGTTGTGGACGTAGTTGGTTAAGACAAGGTCCTAGTGGAGTAGGCCGGGCCCCTAGTCCAATACGACTGGGGTCCTTATGAGAAGAACGCCACGTGCATGACAGACATGCACATGGCAGGGAGCACGCCACAGGAAGACTGGAGTGACGCTGCCACAAGCCGAGGAACCACCAGAAGCTGCGAGAGAGGCCTGGAACAGACCCTCCCCTGGCGCTTTCAGAGGGAGTGCAGCCCTGCTGACACCTTGATCTTGAACTTCCGGCCTCCAGAACTTTGAGAGAATAAATTTCTATTGTTTGGAGCCACTCAGCTTGGGGTGCCTTTTCACAGCAGCTCTTGGAAACTAACACGGTCTTTGAGAGGAAGTGCCGGGATTCACGCATGCGGGGGAAGAAGCGCTGTTGGGTTATCTGGTGGGCTTGACTGGGTCTCTCCCACACCTGGGGGTTCTGAACACAAAGGTGAGGGAGGGAATAGTGGTCATGCCTAACAGGACAAGACGCTGGGGAAACACTGAGCCTGGGGCGGGGGTGGGGGGGTGGCACTCGGCACCCACCTCTGTCCACCTTCGTCCCCACAGGGGAAGTCACGGAGGGCATCCTAGAGGGCAGAGACCTCAGCTGCCAGCTCCAAGAAAGAGAAAATTCCTTGCTTTGACAGCCCAGGAGGCTGCAGCTTCTCCCTCCCGTTCTCTACCTACTCCGCTGACTATCTCCAGAACACGGGCATCAGATCGGCTGCCAGGGCAGGTCAGCCAGTGTGCCCGCACAGCGGCAAAGGCACCTGTTCGCGCCTGTCAGTACCAAGCACACGGACCCTCCTTGTATTTCTGGAGAGAGAGAACGCTGGTCAGCCTGCACCTGGGAGATAAACTTTTTCTTCCCAAATGTGTCAGTTGAGAGTCATTCTTTCAGTTATTCAGTCATTCAACAAAATAATATTAATTCGTTGGAGCAGTTAAGTGTCACAGAAAAAGAATATTTATAATTTCAAGTTTCCTCCCCGAAGGGGAAGGATGCTTGTCACACATGCCACTCTGTGTGCTCAGTGCCTTCCAGCGGTGGCTCCACGGCGCTCATTCACCTTCTCTGTGCCTGCCAGGGGGCCCCCACGGAGTGTCTTAAATTCCACCATGGCAGTTGCCAGGAAATTGCTTACATACATGCGTATTTTATTAAAAAATGAGTGATAAACTGGTAGCTTGATTCAACTATGTATTAGAGGAGCCACTGTCATTAAGAGAAAATGTGAGCCTATGATCCCCTTACTTTATCTTCTGACTTTATATAGAATAAGATGAGAACCCCAAACATACTGTATGCCCAAGATATTAGAGCTGTGTTCTAAAAACTCTGTCCCTGTCCGTAAAAAGACAGGCCATCGTCATAGCAACATGACTGGTCCTCCTCTCCAATCCTTAACTGCTTCCCGCGGGTCACTCTTTGAAACGGTCGGTGCCCAGCTCTCACTAGATCTCCCAGGAACGCCGATTTCCCACCATGTGGTGACATGTGCACCATTTACTGGAGGGCCAGCTGCGGCCCCGAAGGGGGAGGGCAACCTGGTAATCATAGCAACTCAGACACGGCGCTTACAATGTGGCTGGCCCTCTAACGAGGAGAGAGGCAGGGAAAACGGCAGCGTTCAAGATTAAAATTTCAGCTGAGGCCGGTTCCACCAGGATAAAATCTGCCATTTAGTTACAAAGTATTTATGTTTTTAAGATTTGAAGGAAAAAAATCTCACCCGTTATCTATTTTGAAGTAGATTCAACTCCTTTTCCAACCTAACATCTTACGTTTTCAGGCCGTCTTAGACATTCTCCTTTCATTAAAAATGACACCATTTCAAGCACTGACCCTGTCCTTCCTTGGCTCCCTCTCCTCTACAGGATTCCTCCCTGCTCAGCTCGCTGCTACTCCTCACGTCGTCTCTTTCGGTTCTTAAGCCTCATTTATCCTTATAATACATCATAATAAATCATAAGATGTCATGAAACCAGTTAGATGGCACTTCAAAGCAGTAACCTTCATTTACATGTGGCTCAAAACGTTCTGCTCCGTGCTCCCGACAATGGGTTTCGGCCCGCCTGGATGCGCTGCTGTTTTTCAGTACCAAGGTACCGCCGTCTCCACTGAGACGATGCTTTGCTCCAGATATGGGGCCTCAGTTTTATTCTCCTCTTCAGCTCTCTCCAATGCCCCCGCCATCAGCTCCGCTCCACCACTCGGTGCTGGCAACCCCTTTACCCTCCTCCCTACCTTCCCCGACTCCCCACCCACACCTCAAAATGCCGAGCAGGGCCCGACAGGATCAGCTCCCTGAGAGCAGATTTCTGTGCCAAGGATGGTGTGTGTCCAACTTCAGCAGAACCAGGGAAGGCAAGACATCAGAACTGCTGCGCCTGGGAGGGGCTTGCCAGTGAGAGGCGAGGAGCTTCCTGTATCAGAAGGTTCTGGAAGCTCCATTCAGAGGTGGAGGTACCAGAGCCCTACAGGACCAGCAACGCTGGAGGGGCTGCTGAGAATGCCCCAGATGGAGGGGACCAACACCTGAGCACCAGTACCCCTGGAGGAGAGATCAGCCCAAGAGGGGTCCTGAGGAGCCCACTCTTCCAGCATTAAAAATACCTAGAATCTGAATCATCCACATCATGAAATGAAGGTCAATAACCCTTCTATTCAATTTGTGATGAAAATAGCTGCTGAGCCAAAGCTCTTCTCTTCTTCTCAGTAAGAGAGGTGCTGGACCAAAATTTCTAAATGAACAAACATTTAAGTAAAAACTAAAAAATGATTTTCTGTAAGCCGTAATCCTCAAAAGCAGAAAGAATGGGATAGCTGACAAAGCAAAGCTTAAGTGGCAAGAACAAGGCTTCCTCTAGATCAAAAACTTTCTCAGCAAGTGAAGGATGAGTATGACGATGCTGAAATCGATGCAGTTCTGTCTGCAGGGCTGCGCGATCCTCCTCTAGCCAGATGTGCGCATCTTTGCATTGGTTTTTGTCGACCAAGACAAAAACAAACCCATTACGCTTTTTTGTAGATACAAAGTCTCACTCCAGATGTTTTCTTCCAACTCTGCTTCCTTCAGACGATCTCGTATGATCTCCTACACAATAACTGAAGAGACTTTCTTGAGCAATGTTGATGTTTATTTTTGCAGGGATTGCTACGTTTTCATTAATATTGAGGCTTCAAACTGCTTTGCCTTTGTAGGTAAGGTGCCTTTGCTCCAAATGGGTTTAGGATTTCCTCTCTGGCTTTGGTATTTTGCAGTAGCAGCAAAGTGCATTTTGGTGTAGATTTATTTATTTTTTTATTCTGCTCTGGATTCATCCCTCTTCAGTCTGATAACAATGTCTTACATCAATTCTGGAATTTCTCAGTCATGCTCTCCGCATATTTCCTCATGCTCATTTCCTCTCTCTTTCCTTTCTGGGTCTTATTAGATATAAGTTGGACTTTCTCATTCTATTCTTTATATCTTTCAACCTCTCTATCATATTTTCAATCTTTGTGTCTTTGTCCCGTACTTTGAGTTGTTTACTCGTATTAGCTTTTAGTTTGGTAATTTTCTCTTTAACAGTGTCTAAACTGCTTTTTACCCCAATCATAGTGTTTTATTTCCTATGACTGTGTACTACTTGTCTTTTCTTAAAAAAAATGCCTTAAAAAACAGTATCTTAATCTTTAAAGTTTTCTTTCTTTTAATAAATTTAAGAATTTAATATTTATTTCCAGCCTTATTGAGATAGAATCGACATATAACATTGTGTAAGATTAAGGTGTACGATGTATTGATCTGATACAGTTATATATGCAAAATGATTACTGCCATGGTGTTAGCTAGCACCTCCATCACGTAACATAATTACTGTTTCTTTTTTGTGGTGAGAACATTTAAGATCTACTCTCCTAGCCACTTTCAAGTGTGTCATATGCTATTATTAACTATAATCACTATGCCATACATAAGATTACTCAGAACTTACTCGTTTTACAACTGGAAGTCTTTAATAATTTTAAATGTACTTACTACATATTCTCTTTCAGACTAGTATGTACGGCAAAGCGATCAGGGCTCTCTCCCTTCCCTTCTTCCTTCCTTTTTTGAAGATGCTCATTCTTACTCATGGCGGATTATATCCTTGTGTGTCTGACAGCTGTGAGTTCATCCTTAAAGAGTCTTGATGGGGATTTGAGACAATTCAGCTGGAGCAGCATCCTTGCAGAGAACAGCCATGTGCTCGCTGGCTACTCACAAAGTCTGACCTGGAATCAGGTTTCCTTTGTGTTTTTTTTGTCTTTTCTTTTCATTTTGTTTTTGGAGGAGAGTAAAATCCTTTTTTGGGTATAATACATAATATTTCAGGAGGACTTGATCTCTGTTTCCCCTGGCGGTAGGAAGATATTCTGGTCAGTGGTTAGTGAGGACACTCTTCAGGGCCTTCCAATTATATGCAAAGTGTACAATCTCTGAATGATAGTTATTTTAATAACATTTTATCTGTTACAAATTAATCTAGGGAAGGCTGAGTTTTTTTTTAAAAAACAGCTTTATTGAGCTATAATTAATAAAGCATACAAGTCACCTATTGAAAGTGTACAATCCAGTGATTTCAGTGTATTCACAGAATTGTGCAATCACTATCACAGTGAACTTTAGACATTTCATCACCCCAAAAAGAAACCCTGTAGCTATTGCCAATCACTCTGCATTCCTCTCAGCCCTCCTCCCCAGCCCCAGGCAACCACGAATCTACTTTCTGTTGCTACAGGTTTGCCTATTCTGGACATTTCACATAAATGGAATCATACAAAATATGGTCTCTTGTGTCTGGCTTCTTTCATTTAGCATAATGTTTTCAAAGACTAACCATGTTGCGGCATTTGTCAGAATCTCATTCCTTTTTATTGCTGAATTATATTCCACTGTATGGATGGACCACATTTTATTTATCCATACATCAACTGATGGACACTTGGGTTGGTTCCACTTTAGCTATTACAAATAATGCTGCTGTGAACATTCATGTACAAATTTTTGTGTAGACGTATGTTTTCAATTCTGTTGGGTATATATCCAGAAGTGGAAATTCATGGGTCATATGGTAACTGTATGTTTAGCCTTTTGAGGAATTGTTAGACTGTTTTCCAGAGTGGCTGCACCATTCTACCTTCTCACCAGCAATGCATAAGGATTCTTATTTCTCCACATCCTCACCAACACTTGTTAGTGTCCATTTTGTTTTTAAATTTTATTTTAGCCATCTTAGGGGTGTGAAGTGGTATCTCATTATGGTTCTGATTTGCATTTCTCTGATGGCTAATGATGTGGAGCATCCTTTCATGTGCTTATGGGCCATTTGTACGTCTTCTTTGGAGAAATGTCTATTCAGATCGTCTGCCCAGTTTTTAAATGTGTTGTCCTCTTATTGTGGAGTTGTAAGAGCTCTTTACATATTCTGGACACCAGTCCCTTATCAGATGTATGATTTTCAAGTATTTCCTACCATTTTGGGGATTGTTTTTTTTTTTTTACATTCTTTATAGTATTCTTTGAAGCACAAAGGTTTTCATTTTGATGAAGTTCAATCTATGTATTTTTTTTTCTTTTGTTGCTTGTGCTTTTGGCGTCTGGAACCAAGTTTTACATTAGTTTCTCTTCTGGAAATTTCTGGACCATTCAGAGAGTGCAGATTCAGAACCCAAACCTGAGTCAGGCACAGGACTAAGAGTTACATACTTTTCCCCATTCAGAGTCCAGGTGGACAGGTAGACACAGACAGACTTCCCTGGGCAGATATTTTCAGTCTCCCCTTTCAAAGAAGCTACAGCCTTCAAGAGCCCTGACTTCACGCAGGGGTCTCGGTTCTACTCCCACCTCACACAGACTCAAGGCTGACTCTCCTGCTCCTGCATGGGCATCAAATCCCAAGTGCAGAGACCGCCAGTTGGAGCTGCCCCCAGGGCAGCCACAGCAGCAGCTGGACACCTACTGCTCTCGTTTTCAGTTCTCTTAAGCCTCTGACATCTGGGAATTGCCCCTGTTTTTCTAATGAGCATATCAACAAATTTAAAATTTCAAAAAATTATATTTTATCCAGAATTTTCCAGTTAGTTATAGCAGGAGCTTTTTTTTTTTTTCAATATTTTATTGCTCTATTACTGGAGTTAGCAATGTCCCTTAGAATTTTCCCAGTTCTCTTCTTTGTCACCAAGATTCAGATATTGAAGATGATAGAGCTTTTTAAAAATCCTTATGCTCACACAGTCACAAGCTGAGCATCCGTGTGTCTCAGTCTTTTATTTCTAACATGACACAAGCTGCAGCCTGAGAGAAAGCCGGAGAAGAGATCTGACACAGCCCGGGGTCTCTGGCAGACCTCTCCTCAGACGCTGGTCCTCGTGGAAGCGGGACGTGTCATGACGGCTGCTCTCCAGCGGCTCTCGTCAGCCCGGCCACGCTCACTAACAGCAGTCCTTGCCTGACACTCTTTCTGTTTCTTTGTCCTGCTGTTTCAGAGTTCTTCCCTCTGCCCACTCCCGCACGCCCACTCCCATCCTAGAGAAGATTGGGAAGAAATCAAGTCAAAGTCTGCCTGAGAGCCTTTGCTCTTGGATGAAACACCAGCGTGGAGTATGTGACTGAAAGGGGACCAAAGTCAAGGTGGATCAGTCCCAGGGACCTGCACCTGCATCCTGATAATGACACTGTCAGGTTCAGACCTATTCGGTGTCCGTGTCATTGGTGGGAACTGGGGAATGGGCCAAAAAGGATGAGAAGAGAAACCTTTCTCTGGTGCTTCCCGAACCGTTTCACAACATGACACACAGAGAAGTGACAATGGGTTGATGGACTGGGGTGTCCTCAGACTGCTACCTGCCACTCTGCGTAACGGCTAGGGATGCGGACACACCCGCCTGGCCTGGGCTCCTGGAGGCTGAGGGCTCGGCGTTTTAGCACAGCTGTGACCCCTTACAGCACAAACAGTACCCCAGTTGGCACTGGGTAAAAAAGTAACTGAGGGGGAGGCCGAAGGGCCAGGACAGCCCACCCGGGGTCAAATGCATCTTTTCCTTATCTCTCAAAGCTGATCCATTCCTCACTCCAGCTGGCCTCACTGCCCGACTTCTCAGCACTCTCTTGTCCCCTTGGCACTGCCTCCAAGTTTCTTGTGTCCCTCTTTAGAGTTCCCAACAGGGCCCTGGTGAAGAGAGGCAGGCCAGCACCGGAAGCGCCGGGACTCGCTGGATGCCTGTCCCTGCCTCCCTCTGCAGCGTCTTCGTCCTGACCATGACTGCCTCCAAAGCCGCCTCCAACCCTGCCAGCAGGCCCCGTGCCACCACGTCCTCTGCCCTCTGCTGGGTCCACTAGATGTTTTCTTCAGTGGCGTGCCATGCACTTGGCCTTCCTAACTCATCCATCTATGTATTTCCCATCAAGGCCACTCTGAGTGCTAACTGTATCTTCTAAGCAGTTTTCAGTGTTTACAAAATTAATTAACTCTGTTACATAAAACGATGACAGTGACAGGCAGACTGTTTTTTCACACAATGCTTTAGCACATGGATGGCAGCAGAGAGTTCTGGCTGGGGAGCAGGAGAGGCCCTGGGGCATTTTTGACGACTCCAGGGTAGAAACAGCTGCTGGAGGGTGCTGGCCACCTCTCGACTCCCTTCTGTCCTACATGGGCTTCCAGGGCGACCTCTTTGATTCTGTTCCCAGGGAGCCTCAAGAAAAGGAGGACGCCCCCTGGGCTCAGGAAGCATCCTAGGAAACAAAGCTATGTCACAATGGAGCCAAGACAGCAGAGCTGTGGTATTTTCACTTAACGGAGACACCGTGAAGGGAAGGGAAAGAGAACGAACAGTAATGTTCGACACGGATAAATAAAAGGGACAAGGACGTCCTCGGGGAGGGAGTCGGGAAGTCCTGGTCTTCTCTGCCCAAAGACCAGTTTACTGTCTCAAACTTTCTACCTTCTGCTCACCCCGCGTCTGGGCAGAGGTCAGGAACGTATTTTGAGTGCTATTTCCAACAGCCCAGGCTAGTCTGGAATTAACAGCTCCTCGTATGTCAAGTGCACGCTGTGACGTCGTTGGAAGACTGGGAGAAGAGCAGTGAGCTCATTTGTTTTCAGGAGAAAACCTCACGATTTCACACTCGCTAGAAGAACTGGTCTGGTCACAGCGCATCTTTAAAGAGCGTCAGGAGCACTCTCGTCTTTGTGTTTCTACAAACTCAAACGGGGCTCGGAAGGGTGCTCCAGACCTCTGTTGGCTGGTCAGTCCAGGAAGGCTACAAGATTAGGGCAACACGTCTGTCTCAACCTGAGCCTGACGGATCTGAGCAAAGGACTGTGCGCCGTTGCGGGACAGGCTTTAAGAGGCAGAGGTGCCCCCCTTGCTCTCTCTTTGCCCTCGGGTTGCTGGGTGCAGACGGTGATCAGCCCTCCAGCCAGCAGAGCCTGGGCGCCTAAATCACCCCATGGAGGAGAGCCACCCACCAAACAGCAACACCCGCGGTAGACCGCAATGAGTGAGAAACAAACTTCTCTCGCATTAAAGTGACTGAACTTGGGAGGATCTCTTTGTCAGCGTAGGCGAGACATGCTCTCCTCATGTACCACGACACTGCTTTGTCAAGATGAAGTCTTGAACACCTGGGTCATAAAGCTCTCCCTTAGAATCTCTACACACTCTTGCTTTTTATCATTGGTGGTGAATATTATCCCTAATTTAAAAAATGATAACATGAGTCCAGCCTCTGGTAGAATTCATCATCAATTTCAGATTAGTGGCACGGGGTTCTAATGAAGTTCTACTTAAATTACAGTTGAGGTTGACCTGATTGCTGGGTTAGGGAAGGGCCAACATCGCTACACGCAGGAGGGATGAGCCAATGAGATGCCAGTGAGATTCCGGGCTGCTAAGCCCCGTGTCCAGGGGACACGGAGAGGGGCTGAGTCTCTGGGGCCGGAAAAGCCTTCATCTTACCTGACTCCCGCGTCCGACCCCGCACCACCTCGCTCCAGGGCCCGGCCCCGATGGCGTTGAACGCCTGCATCTGCAGCTCGTACTCGGTCCACTCCTCCAGCTCCTCGATGGTGAATTCCCTCTCAAGCCGGTCGTTGATGACTTGGGTCAGCGCTGGAGACTGGAGGTCGGGGCGCCAGTACTTGATCCTGTAGCCCACCGACTCGGGGTTCCCGTTGTACTGGGAGTCAGGCAGGGGCTGCAAGTGAACGACAGTCGGTGGTGAGCTGACGCCTCAGGACTGTCACCCGTCAAGGTCTCCGGGTGTGGGCCTGCCGTCTGAGGCCAGTTCCAGGGAAGATATTTTCTGCGGGGAATATGCTTAGAAACTTTCCTCTACTTGTCCCTGTAACTTTTCTTCTGTTAATTAAATGAAATTCTGTCAGTAACGTTGGACGGACATAATTTCTTTCAATACATTTTGGTTTAATTTTGTGGGGATATGTTCTGATTAAATGTCAAGCTGGTTCTCTTAAAAATATTGAGTAGTGGTTTCACGCTGACCTAGGTTAGGGGCTCATAGGTCCAGCCTGTAGTAGCACCGGCTTTCCTCCCCGAAAGAACATTCCTCAGTTCCAAGAAGCTGGGGAGTAATGTTCTAACTAATGAGGTAGCCCGAGCTGTCTGAGATCCAACACCAACTGCGAAACATTAAACTCTCTTGGTTTAATGATGAGATTAGTTTGACTGGGACAAAGGCATGACGAGGAAATGACTAAGCTCTCTGTCCCCAAAACCCCCCTCCCGCCCCCCAACTCACCACCCAGCGGAGCCGCAGGCTGGTCTCACTAGCAGTTCGGACGGTGAGGCTGGTCGGAGCCACATCAGGGGGCGCCTGCAGCGTCTGGATGACCCGGGAGGACTGACTGAAGGGGCTGGCCCCAACAATGTTCACCTGCCTCATTCGAAATCTAGAGGCGAAACCATTGACAAGAGTTATTCTGCAGCAAAAGGTCATGTGAAAAACAACAAGGACATGACTGTTTCTTGCTGGGCTCAGACATGCATCTACCCGTATCATTAAGGTGGTAGCTCAAGGACACTGTCATCAAAAATGCAAATTATGTATGTGGCCCTTTTCCCTAAGAGCCTCCAAAGAATGGCAAATTCAATGCAACTCAATGATCTTAAATCCCCAAGTGAAGTATACTGGATGGGTGACATGCCAGAAATCTGTGTCATCAGCTGCCATTGGCTGATTCAAGCTTAGGGCAATATCATGGGATCAGGGGTCAAGGAGCTATGTAACAGAACTGGAGTGTCCGAATGTCACTACCAAACGACAGCTTTGAAAGTCCAATGTCTTTTTAACGACCAAGGACGCCCCACACCCATTCTCTATTGGTTCAGAAGAGGGGAAATGAGCCCAGAATCCACACCCTGGGACTCAACCCCATTGGTAGCTGAGACCTTTGGCAGACCAGATTTGTCTCCATTTCCTTAGCGATAAAAGGAGGCTGGAGTGAGATGTTCTCTAAAGTCTATGTCAATGTTTTCAGTTCCAGCTCTTCTAGATTTATATGTACAATTATTTGAATTGAACTTATATACAAGAAAAATATCCTAAGCACACACAGATAATTATGAGAGAGGCTTCCCAAATTTACACGAATTTAAGACAGGGACATTGGCCTCTAATCACAGTTTCTGACCTTTGAAAAAATTACATGCTTATGCTAATTTCACATGGTAAGTCTTGAATCCCAGCTCATTTTATGCTAAATGTTTTTCTCCAAAAATGAGTGTATAGTACCTTGATTCATCTGCTCTAATCTTAGGAAGGATGTTAAAATGAATAGAAGTGATACAGCGTCTCTCATTAGGTTCTTTTTTAAAGCCTAACTTTAGTATTACACTGAAAAAATCTTCTTTCACCTTTTACTCCCTGAATTAGTCATTCTTAGTCTTTTATTCCCCGACCTCATGAAATGTATCCGTCCTGGCAGAACAATGACATTATCAAACTCAACATCTGGTGATAACTGGAAATTTCATCTCCTTCAATGATCTTACGGGAAGTTATAACATCTCTAACAGCTCCTGATCACTCTCCCCTTTGTTAAGGCCAAGGATTTACTGCCTGGAAAAGTTTCAGGAGCAAGAAGCAAAAGGTTACATGGCATGTTAAGTGCCTGATTAGTGAGACCAGCAACTCCTGAGCCTCTGAGGGGGGAAGCGGAAGGATGTCCCCAGGACATCTGCTTTGTTTACACACAGCATGTTGTTGTCCCAGAAGGTCACAGAGTTTTGTAAAGAAAAGCGTCACCTCTTCAGCTGCCCCAGGCTCCTGGTTAGGAAGCCCACTATAATAGTGAGCCATTCCTATGGGGTGTCTGGCCAGCTGGTGTTGACGGGAAGAACGTTGCTCAACTAGCATCAGGGATGTAATCTCCTTTGCAATAATACTCAGCAGTGCGTCTTGCTCCTAAAGGTTTGATTTACTGTTATGGTCACTTGGAAACTTCTCAGTGACATGCCCGTGCCTGGGTTTTGCTACTGCAGACTGAAGCCACCTGCTGGGGATGCCACACATCCCCCTGCGGGCGGTTATCACCAGCTGCTCTCACCTGTAATGAGTGTAGGGCGTGAGGTTGGGGATCTCCAGCATCTGGGCATCAGGCTCGTTCTCCTCCTCGTAGAGGCTCACCCACTCCTCCTCATCACCGATGGCTCCGACCTGTGGGAAGGGAGATCCTGGGACCGGCTGGACCGGCTGCAGGTGAGTGGAGTCCTGCACAGCACGCCCCCCACCCCCCAACTTGTGCCTTGGAGGTGTAGGTCTTGCTATTCCCACCATCGCGTCTGGGTGGGTTTTAGTCAAAAGCTCACAGTCAGGACTCGGTCTCTCCCCACGCCCACTCTGCCCCTTTCTGCCCCAAACACGTACCAAAGACACCACTGCTGGCAGGGACACAGGAAGGTCCTTACTCAGAGAAGGACTCCCTGCTGCCCCGGGGGCTAGACCGGCAGGTGAAGTCGCTCTCAGAGGTAAAAGAATCCCCTCAGGGCAGAGCTGCTTCCCTCCGGACAGAGACGGGCCCTTCCCCAGTCCACCAAGAAGCTCCCATGGGTGCCCTCCGTGCTCTCCCAGCTTCTGCCTCACCTGAGACTCTGGTGCTGCCCAGGGGTTGTCTCTTGCTGATTTTATCCCTACTCCTGAACCTCGCGTCCAGTTGGCCTGCTCAGGTCGTATTTTCATGTTGCTCCGACCCTCCCAGGACCCCCCAACCCCTGTTCTGACCCCGAGCCACACCTCTTGTGATTTCCTGCTACTGCCCGAGGCAGCGTCCAGTCCTGCCCGCACCCATCCGACCACATCCCTCACCCGCCTGGCTGGTGCCCTGGGGCCTGTCCCAGCGAGGGAGCAGCAAGAGGAGACACCACGACGTCCTGCCAGCCAGGAAAGCTCTAGGATCTCTACTCTGCAGGGTTCTGCATCCCTGTCCCAGGCATGCTCTGGGCCTTGTGCAGGCTGTGTGGCTCTGGGGACCCGGGGGACACATACAGAGGGAAGGCCATGAGCACGGAGAGTGTCAGGCCAAACAAGTTGTGTCCAGGCGGGTCAGCCCAGGGCCCTGTGCGTTTAACACTTCATAAATGACTTAAACGTGCCCATTAAGTTTGCAGAGAAACCAAGTTGGCAGGTGGCCGGGTTATTGGATGATGGCATGAGAATTCAAAAGGACCTTGGTAAACTGGAGAAACGGCCATGGAGGACGAGGAGGAGATTGAGCAAACACATGGTGGGCGGCCTGCTTCCTAAAGAAAACTAAACGCAAAATACAAAGCTCTAAGTGCTCTGAATTGCAAACATGAAAGTAGTTTGGCAGTTTCTCAAAAGTTAAATACAGAGTCAGCACATGACCCAGCAATTCCACCCCCAGGGAAATACCCAAAAGAAGTGAAAACTGGTCCTCTAACAAATAGACCCACACGTGGTCACAGCAGCCCTATTCACCATAGCCGAAGGTGGAAGCAACACAAATGTCCATTGACGGATGAAGGGATAAACAAATCGTGGTCCTTATACACGATGGAATACTATTCAGCCATAAAATACACCCTACAATGTGGATGAACCTTGAAAACACCATGAATGAAAGAAGGTAGACCAAAAGGCCACACGATAAATGATTCCATTTTATAAAATATACAGAATCAGTAAATCCAGAGAAACAGAATGCAGATTGGTGGTCACGAGGGGTTGAGGGAGGAGGGAACAGAGAGTGACTGCTTGACCAATAAGCTATTTTCTTTGGGGGTAATGAAAATGTTTTGGAACTGGATGGGGGGCGTGGTTGCATAGCACTGTGAATGCACCACCTTGTGACTTGCACACTTTAAAATGGTTAACTTTAAGTTATGTCAATTTCACTTCAATTGAAAGAAAAACATTAAAATAAAATGTGGGATGATTGGCCAAAACCATTTGGTGGAGAAAGATCCGGAGGTCAGAGTTAATAATGAGTGGCCCGGGGGTCAGCAAAGCAGCAAGGCAGCTGAGTGGGCAGCGAAATCCGGAAGACACTGTGCAGTCTGGACAGCGGAGGAAGGGGGCCAGTCTCCTCCAGTCCTCAGCAGCCCGCAGATGCTCACTCAGAGACACAGCAATGAAAGAGTGAGAGAACAACATGTGTGTGGATGGAGCAAGGCTGTACAGAAGAAGGGAGGGATCTAGGCTAAACTGGGTTGGATGAGCTCTCCTGAGACCCAAGCGCCCACCAGGCCCACGGCTGCCACCTGCCTCCCACCACTGTGTCTACGACACGGAAAAGGACAAGGAGGAGAAGACTTGCCAGTGCTGACCACGGCCTGGGGCCGCCAGCCCCGCTGGACAAACAGAGGTGGGTCTCCCACAGTGTGACCGGGGCTTCCTGGGAACCTCGGGAGAGCCTGATGTGCACCTGGAAGCCCCGCCCCGGCTTGGTGTCTAGCAGAGAGGAGACACACAGTGTTTACCTGTGGGAGGAAGGGAGGAGGAGCTAACAGATAAGCCACAGAGCAGGGAGAAGTTTTCCCAGCCCTTTTACACCAGAGGAAGCCAAGCTGGAAAAGAGGACCCTTTTCCGAGTGTTTGTCACAGCCCAGGACACCTCTGGTGCCTTCAGGGAAAGGATAAGCATGCAGAGCAGTCGGAGGGGGCGTATCCAGGACGTGCTCGGGCTCTTGTGGGGGTGGGGGATGGGGATGGCAGGCGGGCTGGAGCCAGACGATGGGGGAAGGAATACCTGAACCCCACGTCATCTCTGCCCTATTAGTTCCATTCTATAAATTCTTAATACCACGCATGAATTCCTTAAAGTCGAACTGCTAACTAGTTCAGCTGAATCGTATTGGGTGTCACGGGACCCCTGTTGAATGGAGGGCCCAGCACGACGGTTTAGTGGTTTCAGAGTCCGAGGTGACAGGATTCTGGGGGTATCGAACCAAACACTTGTGCTATTTCTTGGAAGTTAAGTTTAGGAAAAAAAGAAAAGGAAGGAAAAAAGAAAAAAAGAAAAAGAGATGACTTCAGTCTTAGGGCAGTCAATTCAAGACCTTTCTGTCTCACTCAATCAAATGCTGTGGAAGCACTCCAATCCAGGCAGGGCAGCCGTTGCTAGCTACAGTGGGTGACGGAGGTGGGTGCTGGGCTGGTGGCATCTGCTCCCTACCACTTGGGCGCTGCCATGCGGGTGCTGGGGCGCTTGTGTGAAGGGAGCAGACGCCTGGCTGTTCATTTATTATCCAAGGCCCTAGGCCTACCCGTGGAGGCCCACGTACCTTTGCAAAGCCACTCCTTTTCCTTTCTCTCTGCGGCCCCACTGACACCCCTCCAACCTCCGATGCTTTGCTGAGCTCCTGGACAGAGAAATAAACCGGGCTAAGAAACAACTGGGTCCTGGTGGTGGTGGGGCTCTTGACCTTGAGGCCAGGCATGTATTGATTCTGGCTGCCTAGTTGCTTTGCCGGCCCTGGAAGCATTCGTCTGCGGGCCTGGTGCCTGCACTGACCCCATGGACATCCACCTTGGCAGGATGGCCACACGGCCTTGGCAGGGTCAGCGGGGGTCAGTGGCACTGGGTTTGGAAGCCTGTTCCACCCACATGACCAGGCTCAGAGAACTGGCAGGACCTCCGATGCCACCGGAGGAGAGAGACACTCAGGAGGCATCCACGGGCGTCGGGAGGGCAGGAAAGGCTGAGGTGGCAAGAAGCGACAAGCTAACCTGGTTTCTCTGAGAACTCTGGGCCTGAAACTCCATTAGTGAAGAGCCTGGGAAATGGTTCCCTGCCTTGGAAGGTGGGAGCCAGCGGGATGATGACACGACTTCATCTTCCTGGGATGAACGATGCCCCTGCCCCGGGGTCTCCCAGGAGGCAGGGCTTTCATTTCAGACTTCCAGGGGCTGGTGGCCTTCTCAAATAGAAGACCTCTACGCTGCCTTCTAAGAAGGTGATTGCTGATTGTCTGGAGGGCTAGGACAAATGGATTGGGTCACCTAAGGTCACACTTCCCTGCCCTTCCACTCTGGGCCCCATCTCCTTTTTAAAGATTTGAATGGGTGCCAAATCACTAGCAAGCCCAGGTGGGCTCCGATGGCTCCGTTTGGCTGCACTGCCACTGCTCCCTGCAGCCCCAGTGTGTCACTGCCTGAGGCATCGCTTGCTCTCAAACACCTGTACCTTGCAAAGTCTCGTTCCTCCCTCTAAAATGCACCTCCCCCTTCTGCTCCTTCCCTACACAGCTGGCAAACTCCTCCAGAATCTGGAGAGCATCTGGGCCTTTGGGAAGCCGCCATGAACAACACCCTCCTCGCCCCCCTCCTCCCGCAGCCAGGCTGCCAGGATGCGACGTCTAATTCTGCGCTCTCATGGCATCTTCTGCTACCTGTGACACAGTGCCGATCATATGTGTCAAAGCAGCCACTTAAAAACATGACTCTCATACAAATACATAGTGCGTGTCAAAGATTTATTTTGCTCGTTAATGAGCGAATCAGCAGGGTGGTAAAAACTGGTTTAAGGAGAATGCCAGAGTCAGAGTATGTGGAGTCAATGAAAGAAAGAAGGCTGTGATAAGATTGCAAAGTTAGAAATAAAACCGGTCATAAGAGCCACGTGACTGTAATCTCTGGGTCTGCACCTTTAAATCTTCTGCACGTTGGCATCTAACTTTACAGGTTCTGGGCCAAATCGGAAAGAGGAAGTCAAACACAATTATAGTCCTTATGGCAGATGAGCCTTAGGAAGACTTATTAAACAAGGCCCTAGTACTGGAGTTAGCAAACTACGGCCCATGGGCCACATCTGGCCCACCTCTTGTTTTCGCAAATAAAGTTTTATTGGAACAAGGCCGCGCTCCTTGGCTTGTGTATTGCCAATGGCTACTTGGCTGCTCCCACAGCAGAGCCGCGTAGTTGCAGCAGAGACCGTCTGGCCTGAAAGCCTAAAGTATTTACCATCTGGCCCTTTACAGAAAAAAATTCGCCAACTGCTGCTCGAATGTTCCACAAAAAGGCATGTAGTGCTCCCTCTGCCTCCTTTCCGAGGGGTCTTGCCATGCTTGTTGTCACTTTTGTCTGCATGGCCGACCCTCATTGCCGACTCATTGCCGACTGGGTCTGACTCCCAGCGTCTCCCCTAGGGTCCCGCCTGACCTCGGGGGCCCAATCTGTGGGTTTAACACATGAATGGATATACAAATGAACATGTGTACGATTTCAGAATTAGTATTAAAAATGGGTTGTCTGGCCCTGAGCTACAAAAGCAAATTATTACCCAAAACGTAATTTTACTTACAGAACTCTAGGGGAGGAAACTTAAGTTTCTATAATAAATTCAAATTTCAACTTCATTTTGATTTAAAGAGACCAAGATTTTTTTTTTAGTGAGGAATGGAAGTCCTTTAATACTTGCTGGGCTTCTCTGCTCCCTAGTTAGATTTCCAGACCATCACCACAGAGTGTTCTAGCTAACGATGCGCTGGACACAGAGCATGGCAGAACTCTGAAGATGAAACAAATCAGAGCTCCACAGGGAAGCTGGGATTTTGACGGGCTTTTTTTTCCCTTCTTCTTTTAAAGCTAACAAACAGGACTTTACAATACTTATTACAGAAGCAGAAACGGGACAACTTCAAGTCCCGCTCAGCAGGGGTTGGTCGTTAGGACCCACAAGGAGCATGCTGTCCCTCTGCTAACTCAGAGAGCTGCTGCCCTGCCTCTTCCAGCGGAGGCTCTGGCCATGTGCCTGCCTCCACGGCTGGCCTGTATTTGACACCAGCTGGCCAGGAGGCTGGCCCCTTTGGACACGTGAGCCCATTAATACATGGGGATCCCAGACCCCACCTCCAAGTGGGTTTATCTATCAAAACTGAGTTGTCTGCCTTGGGAAAGCCTCTGAGGTCAGCAGGGCCTCTGAGGGGTCAGGTGGAAACCAGCCTGCCGGGGCAGGACCTCCAATGCCCCCACGGAGGCCTTGATGGCCGGGACAAGCGCGGCACCCCAGAGGCCAGGAGATCAATGGTGACTCAGAGGACGATCATTAACCTCATCCAGAAGGTAACTGCAGCTGGAGGGGAGTGTAGGAAACTGCAGCTGTGCTGGGGAGAGGAGGAGGAGCAGGAGGGCGGGAGGAAACAGCTCTCCTTTCATCCAGAGCTAAGGCGAGGAAAAAGACACTCCAAGAATTCACTCCATGGAAACCCGCCAAGCAAGTGCACCCTGCTTGGCTGAAACTCTGGTGTCAGCAGGAAAACTTGCACATCAAGCAACTTGCAGTTACGGAGTCCTCCTTGTTCGGAGCGGCCTTCCTCGGCGCCCGAGCCAAATGAAGCCTCGCAGCGAGACAGCTGGAGGGCACAGAGGAAGCAGACAGATGGGGCGTCTCCACATTGTGCTGCTGGCAAATCACCGCACAACCAGGAAGGGGCTCAGGCCTGAGCGAGGCTGTCCCGACCCTGAGACGCACTGGGACGGTGTGCAACTCTAATGAGATGTTAAGGGGATTCTGCCTAGCGCTGGACTGGTCTTAGCTGGGGAGGAGGTTTCATGCTTTGAAACAGCTGGAAGCCGGACTCTCTGGCCCTCCCTCCTGCGCGCCCAACTAGCTAGTTGGTTATTTCCTTATTTACTTTTTTTAACTATTTAGCATTCTTTCTATCTTCAGAAGCGGGAGGACTGTGAAATGACCGCTTGAGTCTTCCATCACGTTCCTTCCGTCTCAAACGCTGCTTTTTGGGTATCTCTGACACCAGGTCCTCTTGGGCCCCTCTGGCTTTCTAGATGCCTCTTCTCTTGTTCCTCCTTTACCCCTAACAACCCCAAAAGGCAGTCCCTCCCCAGGTCTGTCCTGGCCCTCTTCCTTTCTCCCTGTCAGCAATGGTCTCCTTCCTCCTGGCATTTCGTGTCCCTCCACAAGGACGTCTCAGGCCCCGTGCGTGGCCTTCGTTCCTACCGAGCGCTGGGACGTTTCTAAGTTCTGGACATCTCTGAGCTAGCACCTCAAACCCTACAGGCTGACAGCAGAACCGGTTCTCTTCCTCCCATATGTACCCGCCTTGGACGGCCATATTTGTGGGCATGGCACCATGGTCCTCTGTCACCGAGGATGGAGAACAGGAGCCATTTCCCCTGCCACTTCTCCCTGACTCTGCCCAGTGTGGGAGCCCCCAGCCTCTCTTACGTTTGCTTGATTTCAATGCCGGGACCCTGGCATAGAAGCGCCTGCCCTCTTGCTTGAACTATTGGTAGTCTAGCCCAGCGAATTAAAAGAAAGGAGTACAATCTCTCGTAAAAGCCTCTCCATGCGAAAACAAAGCAAACGGCCAGGGCTGCCCGGGCGCTTGCCCTCGGGTTCGCGTGGTGGCCTCTGGCCTATGGAGCCAGCTTCTCTGACGAGCAGTTTGAAAACCACAGGTCTAACAACGCCCCTGACATGTATCTCCTCGAGGGACTCCCTTCCCAGGCCAGGCACCCTGCACAGTCCATGATGATAATGTCCCCGAAGCACAAAGCTCAGAATGTTCTGGGCCTAAGTTGTAGCCACCAAGTGAGACATTAGGCGTGGATGAACTTGAAGGTCATCCAGTTCAACTAGCACGTGGCTTTAGCCCTCGGACCCACACTCCATCTAACGGCCTTCCCGTCCACAAACGCGAGCCCAGCCTCGTTCTCCGGCCTGCTCCGTGGCCTCGTCCTACCCAATCTCCCCTGTCTTATCACCCCCGTGCTCCTCAGCTTTTCCTACTTCATTCCTCCATTGTATCCCCCCGAAATATCCTTCTAGAAATGAGTTTTTCCATGAAGTCCTCCCCTCCCATGAAGAGGCTTCTCTCGGAGACCATCTGTGGGCCATGACTGTCCCTGCCTGGGGCGTCCCTGGGCACCAAGCCTGCCCTCCCCGAGTCGTGGGCCCGCTGCGCCCAGCCCCGAGCCCCGCTCCCAGACAACATGGGGACGGGACTCGGGAAGAGTCTCAGCCCTCCTCCCCAGTCACCAGCTCCTGCTCATCTCTAAAGCGAGGGTGGCCTCCTCCACGTCTGTCACGGACGTTGAGGTGTATGGCGTTTGTGTCTGTCCCTTCTCCCCCACGGATACGACCCCTCTTGGGACAAATGGGAATGCCCGCAGCTCCCTGTGCCCCATGACGGGATTCTGTGCCCCTTTCTGAGATCCTGAGATGCCCATGAGGACACGGAGGGAGTGTGAGGGGAGAGTATGGAAAGGCACTGGGGCGTGACACTGGCCGGCCACCTGCTTGTGTGCAGCTGGGCGCCTCAGCCTTAGCATCTCCAGAGTGAGGACAGTGATTGCCCCCAAGGCTCATCAGGAATCTCTGATGACGGGACAAGGTGTGTGAAGTGCCCAGAACACACTGGCACATGGCACCATGCTCGGAGACCCAGAGAGGCAGTTCCTTACGGACAGCTTTAGACAGAAACAAATAAGCCCTTCACACCGGCTCCAGCTTCCCCTTTGGGTCTCGTCTCCCATCGCGTCCTGCTCACACACACCTGATTATGCAGCCGCTCTGCTTTCCCCACGCGTGTGTGAACCACATTCTAGTTTCTGTATCTGATGCCCTGACCTGTGGGGCCCTGCTCAGCCTGCAGGGACTGCCCCTCCCAGGGTCAGCCGAGTCCTAAAAGAGGCAAACCACTCGCCTATGAGCGCACCTTTCATGTGCAAACCAGCCAACCAGAGCCCACGCCCCACCCTCCTCCACGGGGCCCCCACACTCAGGCCCTCATCACCCAGGCCGGGTACCAGACAACTGGGGACAGCCTCCACGCCCCAGAGCCCACTGGAATTATCCAGACCAGCCAGTCCTAAGCCTGCCCACCCTGCCCCACCTTCCTCCCAGGGAAACCCCAATAAAGGCTCCTGCCCGCAGCTCCCCCCTCCCTCTGCCTCCTGACTGGCCCTGGTGCGCCCCACGTGGCCCTGCACAGCATCGCGCGCCCCATCCTCTTGGGACCTGTGACAAAGAAACTATCGTTTCAATGAGTCATCTCTTGATCTGCTCGCCTCACCAGACCTGAATAAAAATAAAGTTTACATTTTAAAACAATAGGTGCCATGCAATTTCCTAACTCCAAGCCTTTCATTTTGATATTCCCTCTGCTTGGAACGCCCTCCTCCCCATCAAAATATTGTTCACTCTTCATGGCCCAACTTAAACTTCACCTTCTGGGTGGAGCCTTCCTTGATTATCCTAGTCAGTGACTCATTTGCTTTTCTATACTCTCTTTTTTTTTTTTTTTGCTGAGGAAGATTTGCTCTGAGCTAACAACTGTGCCAATCTTCCTCTGTTTTGTGTATGGGTCGTTGCCATACCATGGACGCCAACAAGTGGTGTAGGTCTGTGCTTAGAACCGAACGTGGACCTCCAAAGCAGAGCACGCCAAACTTAACCACTAGGCCATGGGGCCAGCCCCTCTGTACTCTCTTAGCAATCACTTTTTATAACAAGTCTCATCTGTATCAAACAGATTATATCCCAATTGTCCCTCCAAACTTCCCCCCCAAATTGTGAGTTTCCAGAGGTGGGGACTAAAAGTGTTCCATCTCTATAAGCTAGCAGGTAGCATGAGACTTGAAACCTATAAGCCAGTAGGTGCTTCATAAATGTTTGCTGGACGAATGGATGACTGAATGAAACAAGTATGAAACCCAGTGACCGGAAAAATGAAAGATATCGGCAAACCGAAAAATCCAACAAGAGAACTAGGATGAAAGAATTTGAGCAGCCCTCAAAAAGAACAGGAAAATAGGACTCTGGTAAAATTTAATTTGGTTCAACGGTTGTGATTTACATATACGTTGACCTCTACATCTTGAAAACGACACTTGTAGTAAAATGCTTCCCTCGGTCCTACTTGAGTTGTCACTTATGCTGCCGTATTTTCTTCTCCTGTGGTATTTTTTTAAAGTCCCATAATAGAACCTAAAAGGATCTGAGTGGCTAATGAACAGGAAGACCACTTCAAACCATTCATCTCGTACAGATTTCCTACGCTGGTCGAGAAAGAAAAGAGGAGAGTCATTGTAGAGGTACCATTACGGACAATCAAGCCAACAGTAAACATTTTGAAATATCTGCATGTTTGTTTCATTGTCACCTGTCACCACAGTGTCTAAACCCCTAGGTAAAGGCATCACCCCAGAGCAAAGATGAAGCCCGCCTCAGCAAATTGACCCAGATGACCAAGCCAGTAGGGGCGGCGACAGCCGTCCTATGCATACGTGACAGACTACTCAGAAATAATGTCACTCTTTTTCTTCCTATTATGAAAAAGAAATTTGACTACAGTCAAGGCTTATTACAATTGAAATGCTGACAGGTACTCATCCAAAGGGCCAAAATAGCCCTGACATCCTTCCATGAGGGCAGGAGGAGATAGAATTAGTGACTAGAAATCCCCAGCTCCAGATCTTGAAGCGATGAGATAACAAACATCTGGCCTATGATCCCACCGGAGACAGAACACTCTAGAATTTCTTTCCACCGTCAGAGGTAATAGGTAACCAGCTGGACAGTTAAGTAAACAAAGGACGCGCTTTTAAAGGATGGGAACTCTCTACTGGGAAAAGGAGACCAGGGCTAGCTTCATTTGACATTTTTCCAGCTGTGGGATTTTTTTGGTTCTGTGTGAATAAATTCGAGAACCACCAACTTGACTCTCACCTGATACGCTGGGTGCCTGAGGCAGGCTGGAGTTGACGCCCCCATCTCACTGGAGACCCAGCCCCCCAGCTCTCCGACCACAGATGGTGCACGGGAACTTCGGCCCCTCCTATCCTGAGCGTCAGGGGGAAGCCGACCTTGCCTGGCCCTCGGCCTGGGCCTGCTCCGGCGGCCTGCTTGACCTTCCAGGTCTCAGCCTTCCGCCATCTTCATGGGTCTCTCCCAGGAATGCAGTCTTTCCTCTGAAACCGCAGTATCTCAAGCAGCCTTCTTTGAGGCCAAACGTTTGCCTTGACTTTATTATTTTTATTATGAGCTTCCATTTATTAAATGCTTAATATGTGTGAGCCCCATGCCATAGCTTTCAATGCATTGTTATTCTCCAATGTTACGATGAGGATATTGAGGCCAAGAGTGGTCACATTACTTGTCCCCATATGCCTGGTGCCCAGGCCCTCGTCTTTACCCCTGAGCCAACAGCCAGTGCTGATGGGTCCTCCTACACCACCACAGCCGCCTGCCTGGAGGACGGCTCATCACCACCATGCCTAATGCTCCACTCTGGTGTCTGCTTTGCTAGTCAGCCTGTCCTTCCCCTGGCCTTGCCTGTGGCCGCACACCTCCCAGCAGGTCCCAGCTGGTCCCATCCTGCAAACAGCGAGGTCCAGTTCAGGATGGAACACTGGAATGACTCAAGGCAAAGCTGGGGATCTGAGTGTCTTATTCCAAGGAACCTTAAATATTTCTAAGCCTCAATATTTCCCAATTTGCTCTTTATGGACTCTTAAAGAGAAAAATTTCACTGAAAATACATACACAGGACAGTGGACAATTTAGAGCAACATTTTGGGAGAGTTGTTTATTTCATATGCTCACACTCCTATTTTCAAAAGGAAGGTCTTCATAAATAAACCCTCCTCAGAGGCCCACAGCTTTTGCTTTTCCCTCTAAGGCGGTGACATTTGCCACGAGCTCTTGGCGCCTTGTTTCCTCTATGAGTCTCTCTTTCCTACTCGTAGAGGCAGGGGCTGCCTTTTCTTCCTCCTCGAGTCCTCAGAGGTTAGCACAGGACTGGAACCACAGGTGCTCGGCACACAGGGAATGGGTGAAAACGTGGAAGGGAAGCCAGTTCAGATGAAGGCAGGGGAGCTCCCACCCCGGAAATCTTAGGCAACATATTAGGATTTAAAACCCCGGGCAGCTTAGGCACAGAGGGAAACACCCGGGTCGCCTGGGCTTCAACTGTGACAAGAGAAAATAGAGCCACTCATCTGCCAAGACAACATTTTCCTGAGGACTCCCCGCTAGGAGAAATGCACTGGGAGAGGCCTTGTGTCAAGGGCAGGTTAGGGAGATAGAAGCCCCACACATCCCGTGAGCTGTGCTCACAGATGAGTATGTCAGCACACAGAAAAACGGAACCCAGCCTGGCCTTGCAGGCATTGGCTGTGGTCCGGTGGGCAGTGCGCTTGGGAGAGACAGAACGCTGCTCTGCACCACTGGCTTCTCTGAGGAATGTGTCACTCAAGCTACCATTGCTGTGGGTCCTGAGGGCCAGTGCGGGCGTCTGAGAGCGCCTCACCTGTGGGCTCTGGGCCCCAGCACTCAATCTCCACTACTCTTTAGTTACCGAGAGACCAGCACTCACCACCCTGGCGCTTTATTTTATTAGCCCATAACACTCTCTAAAACAGTTCCTTTTAAGAAAATGGCTACTATTATGCACAAATAAGCACTAAGTGGGCTTTTTTTTCCTTTCCATTTTCAGAATGGAAACAGTTTTATCTGTACCCAAAGTGTTACCACCAGCATCTTCGTTATGGAAAACCCTGCTCAGAGCAGCCCTTACAGAAGACTAGGCGTGATTCTGCTGTCAGAGCACAGTGAAGGGCTGCCAGCGGCAGGGGTTTCCAGAGGCCGGGAGGCGGTCAGGAGGGGCGAGGAAGACGTGGGACCTTTGCCGTTGCCCCTTTTATGGGACGTGGTAAAAACGGGGATGGATGTACCGCCCATTCTACAGCCAAAACGGACTAATTAAGCGAAACATTACTGAACCAGAAATACCTACACAAGCTGCTGTTTAAAATTCTAACCCACATCTGAGCATCCGCTTATCACAGGGCTTTCCACGGGCTCCTCCGATGATTAGGATCTTCCATTCCATAATTTGCTGAAGATAACCCCAAGGAATACGACCTTCTTGGTGCACTGTAAAAATGGTCAGAATTTAAAGGAAACTTCTGCAAAGTAGATATGATCGAGAAGTGGATCAAAGAGGGGAAAGTAAGCGCTGTACTCCACTAGGACTTTCAGTGGGCATCGACTCCTCGCACCTGGAAGGCTGCCTGCTGTTCTTTGCCCAACGGTCGTGGTGCCTCGAGATGGGGCCCAGACGCCATCGCCTTCACGGGCCTCCACAACCGCCTGAATGGATGCCGCCCCGCCTTCCTCAGCATCCTGCCAGCACCCTGAGCCACCCCCGATTCCCTCGCCTCCCTCCCAAGTCTTTCTCCTCTCCGAAATCCAGCCCACAGCCAGGCATACAGCGGGAGGCAACGAGCACCTCTTGGATGAGAGCTGGGTGAGGGAATGCTGGAGGCCCACCCAGCACAGAAAGCCTGGGTTTGGCTTGCCTCCGTTCAAAGGGAGTTAGGAGTGGAATGTTCCAGAAGGCTTCACCTATATCAGTTACAGTCTCAAGGGCTCCACCACTCTGAGTTTAGGAAAGTTGGAGCCTGCCTGGACTAGGGAACCCACTGAGACATTCTTGGAGACATGGCTGGAGTGAATTAAGCGGGGCTTCGTGGAGGGAGGATGACATAAGAGGGGGTGGGGGGCGGTGAGTACAGGTGAAGGCCCCAGGATACAGCCACCCACTGCCCGGAGGGGCTGGCAGGGTTCTGAGGGGAGACTTAATTCGGGAAGTACCTCATGCCTAGGGAAAGCGCCTTCAATAAGTAAATATAACACAGACAGGCACTATTACTCCTGTTTTACAGCTAAAGAACCTGAGTGAGATGACTTGCCTGAAGCTACCCAGCTAGGAAGCGACAGAGCCAGGATTCAAGGCCCGTCTGTCTGCCCCAAAGCCCGTGCTCTTTGTTGTCACCTCCCTGGCGGTGTCCTTCTGCACACCATGCGTCCTGGGGGAACTGCCTTTCCTGGGGGGTGAGTCAGAGGCCGATCCAGGGAACGTGGTGAAGGCCAGGAAGGTGGCACAGGATGGGGCAGGATGGAGAGATCTCGTGGCCAGAGCCCAGGCACTGGGAGGGAGAAGAGAGGCCGCAGATCCGTTCCTTCCCTGGACGGGGCCACAGGAGTGTTGAGAGATGATGTGGGCGGGTCACAGTATATTCCACCTTGAGTTTGTAGGAAGCTGAACGCTGGCCTTGGAGGGAAGCACCTTCGAAGGCATTTAAAGGGATGCCCATTCATTCATTTTTAAAGGCACATCCTGCTGCAATATGCCTTTGACGTTAGTAGGAACCGGTTGAAAATAAAAGCAGGATGGGTTTGGCCAAAAAAATGGATATTCATGCTAACCTTTGCCACATAATCATGAGATTTTCTTGGGATAATGTAGTTTATGATTGAAAACCAGACCCACTTGTGCAACCAAAAGAGAATGGATTAGTACAACATAAACCAGGGTAGCAGTCTGTTGATGGAGTCAACCCAGATGTTTGAGGAGAAGGGCATCTCTTTCACGTGCCACAAGGAGTCACCAGAGGAGGGCCTGTCAGCTCTGTGCAGAACCAGGGCAGGGCTCCCAATACGCAGAGTGACAAAATGCCCAACACTTATCTTCCAGTCTCCTCTTGACCATTACTATTTCCTAAGGAGCACACGAAAAGTCCTTCCCTTTTGGGGTTTGGAACTAGGTTTCTTTTTAGATGAATGTTTGCTTTCTAGGAACATCGAAACACAAATGGTTCAGATAATGAGTTTTAGAGAACCAAAAATTCCTTTTTAGTTTTGAAATTTCAACCATCTGCACCACTACCAGAACTATTAGATTTGCTGAGTTAATTTTAAAACATCTTAGAAAGAATATTTCTAAGGGACTTCCAGTTCTGGCAAGATGGCAGACTAGATAACCTAAAATGCCTTCCACTCCAGAAGCTAGAGCAGCGCAGGACAGAGTCAAACAGACATCTTCTTACAGGCCCAGCTGAGCACTCGGGGAGCAAGGTACATACATAACTAGAGGCCAACAGAAATGGGAAGTGGAGCTACAGAGACACCGCTGTGAAATCTCAGCAAGCACCGACTGTGAGAAAAGATGCTAATAATAATCACAACCTTTGGGGATAAAGAAACCAAGGTGGAATTGAAATCCTGGACGTAACAAGTATGACTTGATTGGAATCAAGAAATTTTAGAAACTCGTACCACTGGGATGAAGATAGAGATAATGATTAACTTTAGACTTTGATAAGTTAAGTGTGTACGTTAAAATTTCTAGGGCAGCCTTCATCCTTCCTTCCTGAGCAGGATGCAAAGCAGCCCAGTGGGGAGTCAGGACCTGTGCAAAGAAGGTGTCCAAGCAGGGAAGCCCACTCGGCTCGAAGGACTGGCCACATACAGGGAGATTCAGCAAATAAGTAAACAGACTGAGGATGCTGGTGGGCAGAGAAGGGCTGGTTAAATGTGGAAAGGTGGCAGCTTGAATAAACAGACGGCAGCGAATTACATTTGGAGGTGCTGGTGTGAACTAATGCTTTTCAGTATTTATAGATGGATAGAGAAATAGACGGAGATGTAGACACGCGTCATGCAAACATGCCTGTCTCCTCGTTCTGTGCACTGAGAGGGCCTGGGGCAGCGACACCCCAGCAGCAACGCACACGTCAGGTGCCCAGATGTTGGTTTCTAAATACCACTCTCCACTGAAAGGACCCAAGATTCCCTGGAGAAACGGCTGGGAAAGAAGACGAAAGAGTAAGATGAGCCAAGAACATCTTGTGCCAGAAAGTAAGAAGTGCTCAAAGAGTAATGGGGACATGTGACAAGAACACAGAAGCCAGCTGGAAGGCTTCCTACTGGCCAAATGGAGGAGAATCTGACCATCAAAATAAATAATGATAGCAGCGGATTATAATCTGTTAAATCAAATAGGAATCCATGAGTCCACACTGATAAACAAACAAATGAGTGAATAAATGAGAAGAGAAAGCTTTCCTTTACAGTTAAAGTCCGCTCAATAAATGTAGAAGAAAGCATTGAACGAGAAAGGTCACTATTTGGTACCATCGTTGCACTAATGAATTCAGTGGATGACATATCAGTGGGCGACAAACTAGTGGATGTGAGCGGAAAGGGGAACGAGAGTTTCACATAATCTCAAAGTACCTCCTCCAAAGTACTTACCAATTGTGAAGCAGAGAAAAGCAACTTTACATGGAGAAACCTGGCAGACATCATTCAATCATGTGAGCAAAATTAACTCCATCAATAAAGGGACTTATCAATATCACATTAAACCCCACAGGATGCAGCGAGAAGAACCCAGAATCACTTTTGTGACACTCCGACCGAAAATGCATAACCCGGGTCTAATCATCAAGACAAATCCAAATTGAGGGGTATTCTGGGAAATAAGTGGCCTATAATCTTTGAAATTGTCAAGGTCATGAAAGTCAAGGAATGGCCGAGGAACTAATCCAGAGGGGAGGGGACCTGAGGGATGTGACAACCAGGTGCAACGTGAGGTCCTGGACTGGAGCCTTTTGCGACACAGGATACGCTGGGACAACTGACAAAATCTAGATAGGGTCTCGGGGTGAAGGAGAGTTCCTTGTAGTATTCTTGCAACTTTTCTGTAGTTTTGAACTACTTTTGAGGTGAAAGGTAAAAATGAACTTCAGGGACATCTCAAACTCCAGCTAAAGCTTTCAACAAATGACTGAATAGCTAGGCACACAGCAACCTGGGAGCCGAGTACACGGGGAGTTTGCGCCACTGGCCCGGGGGTCCATGCCGTGAGCTCCACTGTACTGGACACTCAAGACAGAGCACGGGGAAAGGCAGGGAGCCTGCCCGCATCATTCTCCTCTGGGGGGCTGGAGCCTCCGGGAGGAGACCCAGACAGAGGCCTGATCATGAAAGGTCCCACTCTGAGACCCAGTGCACAAGCCCCTGGGGAGGGACTAGTACAGTGGAAGAGGATTAAAAGCTTTTTAATCCACTGTGTCACCCGGGAAGTTATGTACAAACAGGACAATGCACTGGAGACCCCGCCTGGAGACTCTGATTAACTGATCTGAGGTGGGGTCCCTGAGTTGGTGTGTTTTAAAATCTCCCCTCTGGCTAATGCGCAGCCAGGACTGAGAGCTGCTGAGCACAGCAGGAAGATGCCCTCGAGGGTCTCGGGCTGCGCCCTCTAGGTCAGGAGTCAGCAGCTTTGCCTCTCACCTCCGCCCTGAGTGTAATCAAATCTTTGTTTATGAAAATGGGGGTGAAAATAAACTATTGGTCTTAAAAGCCAAACCAACAACCAGAAAAGGCCAAGTTTACTTATGAATACCGATACAAAAATCTTAACTCCAAACCTAACCAAACAAAATAAACATCATGATCAAACTGTTTATCTCAGGAACACTGGAATGGTTGAACATTAGAATACGAATATAAATCATTTACCAACAGGCAAAAGAAGAAAAAACCTGAACAACGCAATAGATGCAAAAAATAGTTTGATAAAATTAAATTTATTTATGATTTTTCAAAATCCTAAAAAAAAAACACCCAACTTATAGCAAACCAGGATTAGAAAAGAATTGTCTTACCCCAATATAGGCTAGCCACAAAAAGAAAAACAAAACAAAACAAAACCCAACAAAACCTACCATAAATGTTGTAAATGTCATACTTGATGATAAAACCTTAAAAGAATTTCTTTACAGTTAGCAGTAAAAAAAGATTGTTCTTCTATCACTGCTCCAATTCAATATGATGCAGGAGAATCTAGTCTCCCAATAGGATCACAGAATAGATAAATAAAAAGAAACTCAAAGGAGAAAGAAAGGGTATAAAGATTTCAAAGGAAGAAAGAAAACTGTCACTGTTAACAGATGAGGGGACTTCTTTACAGAAAACTAGGTGAAATTAACAGATTAACCACAGAGTTCTCTGTTCTGGCTGTGGTGCCGTCACCCCGGGCCGATGGCAGCCTAGCGCCATGGTCACAGGCATGGATCCTGGAGCCAGATGGTTCCATGGCTTCACTGTGACCCAAGCGAGTATCTCAGCCCCTGTCGTCTCATCTGTAAGAATGGGTAACAGAGCCACCTCCCAAAATCGTTGAGAGGATTACATGATTTAATGTTTGTAAAAGCACTTAGAGCACATAAGAGTTCATTAAATAAAGAAAAATATTCAAAAATCTATTGTGATCCTATATGCAGCAATGAAGTCAGAAAATGTAATTAAAAATACACATACGTTAATTAGTCCTCATGACCATCTTGCAGAGAGTACTGTGGATGCCATTTTACAGATGAGGAAACTAAGGCTCGCTCAGAAGTTAAGGAACCTGTCCAGGATCACAGAGCTAGGAAAGAGAGCAGGGAGAAGGAGAGGGCGCCAGGGCACCTGGTGCAGAGCCCACGTTCTTCCTATCACGGCTCTTGAGGCTTACCGATTGCCCCTCACTTTTCCTGCGTTTCTGAGAGCAAAG
This sequence comes from Equus asinus, assembly GCF_041296235.1. Taxonomy (NCBI): domain Eukaryota; kingdom Metazoa; phylum Chordata; class Mammalia; order Perissodactyla; family Equidae; genus Equus; species Equus asinus. The sequence goes on along the minus strand of NC_091803.1, from coordinate 3,450,771 downwards.
TGAAGGTAGGATAGCCCAGTGCTTCTGCCAAGCAGAAAACAGCTGACAAAAGTAGATTTAAACAAACGGAAAGGTGTATCATGTTCCTGGATAGGAAGACTCAACAGCGTAGGACATCAACATGGTAAGCTATCAACAAGGCTGGGAAAATCCTAAATAAGTCAAGCAGTGTGCGTGTGTGTGCTCAGGGTGGGGGTGGGGGTGTTGGGGAGACCTCTCCAGATATTAAAACACATTTTAAAGCCTCTATAATTAAACAATGTAGAATTAGTGCACGAATAGCTGGACTAATAGAACAGAATAAAAAGTTCAGAAATAGACCCAAGCACATGTGGGAATTTAATATTACAAATTAGGAGAAGAAAAAAATGGATTTTTAAACAAATGGCCTTGAGACAATTACATGGTTATTTGCAAAACGATAAAAAATGGATTCATACCTCACTCCATATATAAGGACAAATTCCAAATGGATGGAGATCTAAATGCAAAAATAAAGCCATAAAAGTGGTAATGGAAAGTTGGGTGAATTCCTTTATAACCTGAGAGTGAGGAAAATCTTTCTATCTATGACTCAAATCCAAAAGCCTGCAAGAAAAGATTGATAAATTAGACTCCAATTTCTTTTTGGCGTGGCAAAAAATTATAGATATTGCTGATGGGAATGCAAAATATTGCAACCTGTAGCAGAGGAATTTGGCAATGCCTAGAACATTTACATACACGCTCATCATTTGATCCAGCAACCCCGTTCCTAGGCACTTATCCCAAAGATTCAGTGGGAAAAATACCAAATGATTATGCAAAACACTAAAAACAACCTTCAGGTAGAGTAACAACTTCCTCACCACCCCCCAGCCCACCTTGAGATTTCCACACCCTAGTCCCTGGGACCTGTGAGCATGTTACCTTACTTAGCAAAAGGGATTCTGTAGATATGATTGAGGTTAAGTGCCTGAAATAGGGAGATGACCCTAGATGATCGGGGCAGGTCCAATCTATTCACATAAATCCTTAAAAGTGGAAGAGGGAGCCACAAGAGTGGGTCAGAGAGATGAGACGGAAGAAGGAGGGGAAAGTTGAAGCTTGAGAAGGACTTGACCCGCGACTGCTGGCTCTGAAGGTGGAGGAAGGGGGCCAGGGGCCAAGGAATGTGGAGGCTGCTAGAAGCTGGGGATGGTGACAGCCAGCTCGGTTCTACGAGCACAAGGAAGTGAATTGTGCCAACAAGCTGAATGGGCAAGGAAATGGTCTTCCTCTAGAACCTCCAGACAGGAACACAATTCTGCCAATAACTTCATTTTAGCTCCTGAAACCCAGGTTGGACTTCTGCCCGAGCGAGCTGTAGGATAACACATTTGTGTTGTTTAAGCCACTAAGGTTTTGGTCATTTGTCATGGCAGCCACAGAAAACCAAAGCACATCCAGATGAGCATCAGCAGGGGACCAGCTAAATACACAAGCCCTGGCACGTGCACACGAGGCAACACTAGGCAGCTGTGAAAAGGAGTGAGGAAGACCTCCACGGATGGCTCACAGTGCCTTCCGGATGTGCCTGCGATCGAAGAACGCAAGGTGCACAAGCTACGTTCTGCGTGAGAAGGCAGGACACAAACACGTACATTTGCTTATGTTGCAAAAAACGAAAAAGGATAAACCAAAAACCTAATATGGGGCTTTTAGCGAAGAGAGGCAACAGCGTAAAGGGAGGAGATGGGCATGAATGTCTCTGAAAACACCTGTTTTTTATAGTTTTGACTTTGAGATATGCAAATGACTTAGATGCTCAAAACTAAATTAAATTTCAAATGTTTTAACAACTTTTTAGAAAGCAAAATGATTTTTAAGGAAAGCAATCATTAAAAATTGAAACAAAAGAACAAAACAAAACCCCTGAAATGAATGAACCTAATTTTGTGTTAAGTTGGTGATAGAACCACACGGAGAAAGGAATTAAAGGACTTTAGAATTCTGTATTTTAACTGTACATCCATAATGTAATACAGTCTAAGGACAAATACTTAAATTGCATTCAGTAGTCCTATTGTTAGTAGTACCATTGAAATTATGATTTTGAAACTCTACACAACAGTAGGATAAAGAAAATAAGTAATTACGTTAATATTTCTGAAAAATACAACTTTAGTGTAAAAAAGGTATTTAAATATAAATTCAAAGTTAAGGAGTCTTAAATTTGAATTGGAAATATCAGTATGAACTCATGATGTTTAAAAAAAATGTATATTTCGGGCTGGCCCCGTGGCCAAGTGGTTAAGTTCGCGCACTCCGCAGCAGGCGGCCCAGTGTTTCGTTGGTTCGAATCCTGGGCGCGGACATGGCACTGCTCATCAGACCACGCTGAAGCAGCGTCCCACATGCCACAACTAGAAGAACCCACAACGAAGAATACACAACTATGTACCGGGGGGCTTTGGGGAGAAAAAGGAAAAAATAAAATCTTAAAAAAAAAAAAAAAATGTATATTTCCTCTCTCTGTCCACTGGAAAGCTCTAGAAGCAAGAACTAACCAGTAGCGACGAACACCACTTCCCCTACCCTTAGTGCCCAGATTATGGTCTTCAAATACCATTCGACACTAAATGAAACCAGGTAGGAATGACTCAGTTTCAGCTTGAATTTGGGGCAGGAATGCACAAGATGATTCTAGGACATTCTGTTGTATCAGAAAACAAGAAAATCATGAAAAATTAGTACCCTTGTGTCAAAATGCCTAGAACGAGAAGAGCTGCCCCTTGGCCAAGAGAGATCAGTTTGAGGTTCAAAAAAGAATAATGACTGTGGGTGACGGAAATACACTGAATATATAAAAAGCCCACGCTTTCATACTGATAGTCGGGAAAAGAGATGGAAGGAAGGAAGGAAGGAAGGAAGGAAGGAAGGAAGGGAGGAAGGGAGGGAGGGAGGGAGGGAGGGAGGGAGGGAGGGAGGGAGGGAGGGAGGGAGGAAGGAAGGAAGGAAGGAAGGAAGGAAGGAAGAAAGAGAAATCTGCTTAACATTGGGAGTAACTGGAGGACCCATTCCTTACTCTGGAATTTGGGACTTAAAGGAAAAGGACTCAGATTTCGGGATTTATCCCGCGTTCGGTTCCCGTGTTCGCGGTAACGGAACAGCCTGAGGGAGGAGGGGAAGTGCTTCTCTTCAGAGTCCCAGCCACTAAATGAGGAGAGAGTGATAGAGAATTGCCATTTTGAATATCTGAAGAAAATACTTAATTCAGGCAAAGATGGAGACCATTAGATAAGAAGCTGATGGGGAAGTGACAACTAGGGGTCAGGCTGCTCTCAATCTCAGCGTCCCTGAGTGGCACAACTGGACATTGTGTATCTTGATGCGCTGCAGTATGAGGCACACAGTGCCACCTGGGAACTGCTCTCAACGACAACAAAAAAGCAGAATTGGACTCTAATCAAGGTTTTGGAATGAAGTTCCAGTTTACAGGAAAGATGGGGACAGAGGCACGAGTGAAGTGTCGCTGCAAGGAAGTAAAGGGTGCATCTCTAATGCAGGACATTCCACCGGACAAGTGACTGGGCTTTGTCACCAAGGCAATGACAGGAGGAAGAGAGGGGGCTCTAGATGAAAAGAGACTAATCTACGACAGAAGGCAGATGAGTGGTTGCTGGGGACGGGGAGGGGCTGGGAGGAATGACAAAGGGCACAAGCAGACTTTCAGGGGCCATGGGCTGGCTCATTATCTTGACTGTGGCCAGCATTCCACAGGTACCCGCACATGTATATCTAAGTCAAAATTTATCCAATTGTACACTCTAAAAATATCAATTTATTACATGTCAATTATTCCTTATTAAAAATTTTTTTAAATGATTTAAGAGATATGACAACCAAACGCATAGTGTGAACTTTGTGTGGATCTCATTTTCATCAAAACCACAGTAAAAAGATATTTTTGGAAAATATGGGGAAATTTGAAGGTGGACTGATTATTAGATGATATTAAGACATTTTTATTAATTTTATCTGGTGTGATGACGGCATTACAATTTTGAGAGGAGGTACCCATATTCTAACATAATGTTTGCAGAGAAGGAAGGCACACAGACAAGTGCACAGCCACTGGCGCATGTGCAAGACGAAGACAGATAAGCAACCCAGATCCAGACCAAGAAACAACATTCCCGGCGTTCCAGAGCCTTCCAGTCTCTCTCCCAGTGGTGACCAGGAGACCCAAGGGGAACCAGGACTCTAACACCAAAGATTGCTGTTTCTCGTTCTAGAACTTTGTATAAATGGAAGCATATGGTGTATACTCAAATTATGAGTCTGGCTTCTTTTTTTTTTTTTATTAGGGTATACTTTGTGATAAGGAAGATTGGCCCTGGGCTAACATCTGTTGCCAATCTTCCTCTTTTTCCTCCCCAAAGCCCCATATCCTAGCTGTAAGTCCTTCTGGTTCTTCTACATGGGACGCTGCCACAGCACGGCTTGATGAGTGGTGCTAGGTCTGCGCCCAGGATCCAAACCAGCGAACCCTGGGCCACCGAAGTGGAGTGCGTGAACTTAATCACTCGGCCACAGGGCCGGCCCTGAGTCTGGCTTCTTTTGCTCAATACTATGTTGTGAAATCATCCATATCTTAGCATGTACATACATTTTAGAGATGTATGCTGAATATTTGGGAGAAAAATGACATGTGCTCTCAGACATGCTTTATAACACTTCAGCAACAATGAAAAGTGGGACTAGACGAATCTAGGTAATGGGTATGTGGGAGTTCGTTATATTATTCTCTTTCCTTCCGGTATGTTTTAAAAATTTTCCTTTTAAAACTATAAAGACATAGGTTGTAGGACAGAGGCATGGGGCACGTGTGATCTGTGCTCACCACCTCCTTTCTTCTTCTTGGGCAAATTCAAAGACACTTCCCAGACTGCCCGTGTTATGTGGGCGCCATGTGACCAAGGTCTGGTAAACGGAATACAGATGGAACTGGTGTAGTCCACGCCCAGGTCTGGCTCTGGAAGCACGACATAAAGCTTTAGAATGGTGAGCCATGGAGATGTTGACAGTTCTGTGTTACTGCAGCCCAGCCTGGACTAATACCCATCTAAGGCCTGCAGAGCTTGCCTCCTGGGCATTCACCATGCTCAGCTATAACCTAAGCCAGTGACCCCAGGACACATCTCATGCTTCCGAATTCCTCCGAGTGCTTGCCCTGCTACTTCTGACAGACTCTGAGATGCCAGAATTGGTTTTCACGAGGTATCACAATTTTTCTCTTAGACTTTCTTCTACGGGTCTTAAAGTTCACTTTTATCATTTTGGTTTTCAGTTACTGGGGATTTATTTTTTCAGTTAGATGTGAGGTAGGGATATACTGTTACTTTTTCTAAGGAAATAATTGTTCCAGCCCCATTGATTGATCAGCCACAACTACCTGGTTCACACTTTCAGAATCCTGCACAGGTTTCCAGAAACAGTTGTTTAATGAAAGTTTTGAAGACGTATATGGAATTTGTTCCCTGATTTATGGTCAATTTCCAAGAGTGAATTGTCTTACAATAGAGTACAACTACCGTCATGAAAATCACTAGGATTTTACTACAGACAGTAACTATTTTGAAACTTTACTGCCTCCATAATGTGGGCCTTCATCTTTTCCTCTGCTCTTATTAGAACACGGAACTGTGGCTTGTATGGTATCCGCCGGTGCCTGGTGACCCTCTCTCTGCCTCACAGGCCCTCCAGTGACTGGCCAGCACACTTTTGGTTAGACTCAAAGTCCTTTCTAAGGCCTACCCTCTTGGAACCTGTGTGATCTGCCCCCGGGGCTCTTTCCCATGCTCCCTTTCCCCGGCCATCCGGGCCTCCCTGCTGGTCCTCAAATATAATGTGCATGTTTCTTTCCCAGCAACTTGAAGTTCTTTCCCCCAAGAGAGAACTTCTCTCCTTTACAGCAGAAACTTTGTCAGTTTTTTTTTTGAGGAAGATTGGCCCTGAGCTAACATCTGTTGCCAATCTTCCTCTTTTTGCTTGAGGAAGATTGTTGCTAAGCTAACATCTGTGCCAATCTTCCTCTGTTTTATGTGGGATGCCACCACAGTGTGGCTTGATGAGTGGCGCTAGGCCTGCGCTCGGGATCTGAACCTGTGAACCCCGGGCTGCTGAAGTGGAGTGTGTGACCTTAACCACTACACCACCAGGCTAGCCCCAAAACTATGTCAGTTTTTGTTTACTGTTGTATCCTGCATGTATTCTGTATCCAGAATAGTGCCACGAAATAAGCATGTTGTATAAATATTGTTGAATGAAGATGTATTCATTCATTCATATGACAGACAAGTTGTACCAAACAATCCTATTAGTATGTTTGGTGGCTAACTGTGATAGAGAATTAAAAAAAAAAAAATCCCAATCAACTATGCTATCAAATTTTGGGTACCTATTCTGAACCACAACTTGAATTTTAACCTATTATCACTTCTAACAACCAATAAGACTCCAGTCTAACACCTGGTTTTCCTGGATCTTTCCACATCCTGTCCCCGGCCTCCCGGCTATCTCCAGTCTCTGGTTCTCCTCCAAACACGACCACCTCCCAAACCACCACCGAGTCACTCCAGCTATGGATCAATCATCCTGCAAAGGCGTCAATCAGCTGTCTCTCAAATACAGGTCCCAGGGTTACTCTTTGGAAACTCCAACTCTCAGCTTTAACGAGCCGCTTACCTGCCCCTCTATGATCCACCTGGAGATCGACGTCTTCCCATCGTAGCCCGGTCGGAACTGAAGAGTGGCTGAGCGAGGGCTGATGTTGGAAATGACCAGGTTGGATGGGGCACCAGGAAGTTCTAGAGATAAACGAGAGAGCAAAGGTGGAGATTTAAATTCTGTCACAGCTTGGGAAATGCATCAAACACAACAGCAAGTAAACAATTTCAAAATGCCTTTATGCCAAAAAAGGATTTGTTTTCAGAACCATGAACGTGAGAATCAGGGCTTCCCCAGGAACAGGACCACAGCATGACTCTGACTTTAATAGGGTCACCCGTTAAGCTCCTAGCCTTCTGATGTGGCATTGGGAGACATATGAGTGAAGCCTCCTCGATGATAAACTCTGAAGGTCAGATCATGTCTTCTTCATCACCATACACAGTAGGAAATTAATAGACACTTGTTGAATGAAGAAAGGATGAATGAATGTTTCTTCCAAGCTCCCAAAAGAGCACAAAGCACTGAGTGTCCATCCTCCCTTTACTAGTGACCATGATGCCCTGGAAAGCAGGACAGGGAGAGGATGGAAGAGCGCACAAGCCGGTGTGTCGCTTCTCGGCAGCGTGACATGGGCAAGTGTGCAGGTCCTGAGCCTTAGGCTCCTTGGGTCTGGTCTCCAAGACAACCACATTCAGGTGAAAGTGGAGACCTCTCCCACTCTGCCTGCGTTCAGTTGCCCTGGCAACTACAGGAGGAGAAGGTGGGCTGTGCACCAGCCCCATCATCTGAGGTTGCCTGTGGCTTGAGCCTACTCCTCGAATAGGGACCCTTTGGTAGGCTGCTCCCCCAAAAGCCTGTCCAAGTGAGAAGTGAAATACTGTGAGTCCAAAATGAGAGCTCTTACACTCCTGTGCAATGCAAAATACTCTAGAGAAAGATATAGGGATAAAACGAAGGAAAGAAAGATGCAACACAAGTAGCAGAAAAGGCCGTCAGACTGCACTGCTTCTGAGGAGAGATTTCCCGACTCGTCATCACTCGGGGTATTTAAAACCAGGTCTTGCACAGAGACAATAGAGCCACTTTGGTGATCAATGCAGTATTGGCACAGGAAGGGTCTCTAGGAGCTCAAGGGTCCTTTCGGCATCTAGTTTAATGAATTTGAAGCAGAAAATGCTGCCGTTGAGGGACAAGTGACTCTTTTCTTTATATTTCTCAGCTCTCTGGATTCTTAAAATGGTTCTTCAGTCATTAATGGACGTAAACTTCAAGCACAGCAAACAGAATACAGCCCCACAAGTGGTTATTATCATGCGATTTTGCTTCTAGCCACTACTTAGAGCGCTCCGGGATGTCTGAGATCAGCCTCCAGCTGCATGTGACCTGACCTGTGAGTGAAGCAACAGCACCTCGGCCCTTCCTTCCCATGTAGTCATCTGAGCTTTATTCAGTACCGCTGGGCCCATCTCCCTTCTCAGATCCCGCTCTGCAGTTCTGGGGCAGGGCCCGCCCATCACGGTAAGGCTGCGGGTAGATGCTTCTGGAGGCCCGCTAGCCCATTTCCCTGCCCCGGTGGACAGTGTCCAAACCATCCCAGGGAAAACCTGGTCACACACATGCATGTGCTCCCAATGTTACCCTCAGTCACTGTACGAAAGCCATTTCTAACAAATAAATAATAGGCCATCATCATCTTCACTAGTTATTAAAGTAGTAACAATATTTTAAATATGTGCTATGGGAACTAGCTATTTATGTAGGATAAATGAGTCTTCCTGTAAGCCAAAGACATCTTTGTTAAAAGAATAAATTTATTTTGTAAACACCTTTAAAAAAATCCGGATTGCCTCAAAGCGTGATCCTTGCCCCGCTGCATTGGCATCACCTGGGAGCTTGTTCCAGAGGCAAATTCTCCAACGTCACCCCAGACCCACAAATTAGACACTGGGGAGCGGGCCCAGCAATCTGTTTCTAAGGAATCCCCAGTGATTCTGACGCACGTAGAAGTGTCAGAGCCACTGCCTTACGGGGAGGACAAGGCCAACTGTCTATGGGTGGACAGTGAGACTTGCTTTGGGACACTGCTGGGCTCAAGGCTCCCCTGCTGGCAGGGCAGGTAGCTAATGGCTTCTAGAAAGTACCCTCTGAGGTCACAGTGCTCCGAGGAGAGGAAACACCCTCCCCCTCCTCCTTCTCTGCCACCACATCTAACTTGGACCGCGGGTATCCCATTGCACGCAGCCCCTGTGAGGAGAGGTGGGGATGGTGAACACATCTCTTCCGAGGGGATTCTGTTCTCACCGCGTGCATTTTATTTGCTTGGTCTTCTCTTCAGAGCATGTGTGTCACCCTCCCAAGAAAATGATCAGGTCATGAAAACTGAACTGGATGTGGGGTACATGCTGGTTTCAACCTTTCAGGGCCTTTCAAACGAGGCAGTCACGCTTTTCTTAAAGACCGAAATAAGGCAAACTGACATCTTTTAAATAGCAAGAGCCTGATGGCTTTACTTACAGAACGGAACTGATAGCCTCACAATATTTCCTCACATTCACGGGTATGTGCGAATTCCTTGCAAAAGCAATTTCATTTTAAACATAAACTTTAAAACTGGAGAGAAAAATTTGAGCAGCAATTTTCCCAAGCTGACATGAGCGTGCTGAACATTCGGGAAGATGACCTGAATCTCAGAAGGACACGAGAGCGCCCACACCGAGGAGCAAACCCCACCACAGCGGTTTGCCTCGCAGGAACACTCTCTCCTCAGGTTCCCTTAAATTTGCCTCTCTCCGTCTCTTTACTTTGCCTTCCCACCTTGTCTATTGTTTTTTCTTAACTCAAATCCAAGTTTTCATTGTTCTATTGAGTGGATAAAGTTCTATGCTTCCTATTCTTCATTTCGATATCATTATTTCCTCTCTCTCTCTCAAATAAATAAATAAAGCCTGCGTTTTCCTTCTGTGTGGGCCTTGTTTGTGGTTTCCCTGGAGGGCGGGCCCTCATCCCAGCTCCCTCTGTGGAATCCAGATCTCTCCTCCCTCACCACAAGTGCACTCTCGCCAATCCTCACCCCGAAAGAAGAAACGTTAAGCCAGGATCAGAAAACACTGGAAAACAAGGCTGACGTGGGTCATCATCCACTTATCGCTAGACCGTCTTAGCTGGAAGCTGACACCGCTCTTTGCAAGGCTCCCGGCGGCTTCTGTACAAAAACGCCAGTTGACTCCGAGCGTCAGAAACCCCTCAGGAAGACGCACTAGCAGGGAGACCACAGCACGGTTTTACTGACCTGGGGGCACGCCAGAGGAAATGGTGGACGAAGTCGCCAGGCCAGCCCCCGCTGCAGTGACGGCAGCCACCTCGATGGTGTAGGTGGTGAGAGAGGACAGTCCTTCGATTTTATGCTCGTGCGTCGTGCTGCTCAGAGTGTGTGTGAGCCGCGAGTCGCTCTTCCCGTGCACCTCCCAGGAAATCTGATAGCCTAGAGGGCGAGAACACAGTTAACGTGCGGTCTCCTGACGGCCCAGGGCGGAGGCTGGCTGCCACGCTGCTATCTTTGTAGATTTGAAACAATGGAAAGCTCACCAGATCTGCTGACGTGTGATGAGAAGCCACTGCCCTACTGAAATGAAACCTAGAGTCGGGCGTGCTTCCTCTGTGTGCCCGGAGAAACCTCTAGGGCACCACCTCTTGGTCCACAGGGGCCGTCTTCCCCGTGACAGAGCGAGCTGCCGGGGCACAGCGACCTGGCTGATGTTTCGGTAACCTCAGTACCTGGGGTGTGCATTGAAGAATGATGAATGACGATTGCCAGCCTGCTGGCCTGATTGAACCTTCTCTTGTCAAATTATGGATGCATTGCATCAATGTTTCCGTTTTTATAAGCTGATATCTTCCTGATACAGTACCCTAAATCAGTAGCTCGCTCCTGGGTTGTAACCAATTTGTGGACATACTGCGACCTTTTCCTTTACAAAATGACTGACAGGACATGCTTTTATTGTGCAAAGTTCTCTGCTTTAAAACATTTCTCTTTCCGCGAGCGCCTGAGTTTTGCTTCTAGCTCCATCTCCCCTCATTGGACCTCTGGTTTTCCTAGAGAAATTTGATTTCCCCTGTACTCTGTTCAGCCCAGAAGGGCCTCATGATCACTATTTATTCCACCTCGGATTCCATCGTGATTTTGGGCTCAGAGAAAAAAGACCCAGCGAGCTCCTGAATCAGCCCCCTTGGAGGGGAGTTGATGAGATTAGAGAACGCTTAAGAGCGTCTTGTAAGGAGGGAGGCAGTGATGGAAAGAGCTCCCAGGCCCAAAGGCAAAGGGAAAATGCTGGCTCTTCCTTCTTTCCAGTCAATAAACTCGGGGACGCTGCAGCACTAGGAGGGGTCTTAAAGCTCCTTCTCATTCTGATGAAAGCAATAAATATAGCCAGAAACTTGCACTTGCAGGTAAACAGGAATTTAGAGGAGAGCATCTCAGGACTCTAATATTTTGGAAAAAAAAATTAATGTTGGAAGCCACTGCCTGTCTGCTGTCCCACAGCCCTCATACGGTCAGCAACTTCTGTGCCTGGCACCAAGGCTTCCCAGCTGGGGTGGTATGGCCAGGACATCCAGGGAGCAAAGGCAAGCAGAGGTGGCCCTGTCACTGGGGCCCCAGCACACATCACAAATCCCACATTACCTTAGCTGCTGACTGCTTGGGGTTGGCTCCTGGCTTCTGGGTCTCTGCCCAGGCCCGTGAGGACAACTGAACCCACCTTTGTCTGCAGGACCCTGCCTGTCAGGCCTTGTCTCTTTCTCCTCCTGGGGCTCGCACAGGCTGACCACTCACCTCTGCCCTTCTCCCACTCCCACCCCTGACTCTGGACCTTAGACTCTCCTCCTCCTCAGGACCCACCTTGATGTCTAGCCTCCCTCATTCTCAGTGGACCAGCACCAACATCACGATGCACTCAAATCCATCAGTTCTCCCCTTTGTGCTAATTCAGAATTTTGGAATTAACTGTGCAATTAAAAAAAAGGGAAAACCCTTCTGGGCAATGAATGTTAATAACTTCAAATACATAGAGAGTATTTACAATGTCCCTGCGGTGCTCTGAGCACTTCGCACAGACGAGTTCACTTAATCCTCACAACAAAGCCCTGAAGTTGGAGCCATCATCCCTCCCCTTCTACAAAGGAGAAAACCAAGGAGCAGAGGTCCATGAACTTGTTAGAAATTGGCAGGGTTTCTAGGGTTTTCCCAGGCTCTTCATGTCTCCCCAGAGCCTCCTTCCACACCTCCTTCTCTCCGAAGTCCTGATGTGTATGAGTAAACGTGAAAACCATCCCTGACCGTGGTAGGTGATGCCTGATAAGTCTCTAAACAATTTGATACTCAGGGTCTTCCCTGGACGTACAGGAAGAGAAGTCTTTGCTTAATGTCATTGCCTTGTCTGTCAGACAATTTTATTTGTCAAAGCTATTCCTCATCAAAACTTACTAAAATACAGCATCTTGCTCATCATGGCAGCCTGGGGCCCAAACAGCAATTCTGGCATCCTTAGTAGGGCAGCATTGGTAGCATTTATGAGAACCAAAATTGATAATCCAGTATTCCACAATTGTTGTAGATAACTACAGAGCCTCATCTACTCAGGTGAGGCCCAAGGAAGCAGGAGCAGAAAGGAAGCGCTGGCCCAGACGCATAATAAAAGCCGACACGCCACGCTCGCAGCACACAGATGGACAGAGCTGCAGGCATGTGGTGGGCAAAGAGGCTCTCCGATTTATGCACAGCTTTTGGGGATGTGCACGGTAGCTCTGGCTGGTGAATGTTTCATCTGGCTCCAGCGTGAGAGACAGGAAAGGAGAGAGCCGCCCGGAGCCAGGAGCCGGGGCGCCTCCAGTTGGCGTCCTACCTGCTCCCAAGGGCTGCCTAACTGAGACTAACGACCAGAGGAGCTTCAGAAATAATTTTCTGTTGATCTGAAGTAAATTCCCTACAAGAGAGCAGTACATCCAATCACAAACTGTCTGTCTGCATCCCGGCCCTCATAAATCAGAGTTTACGGAGGGAGAGTGGAAGATGCTGAAATTTACAATGAGAATGCGATGGGCAATTTGCTTGGGCGGGCACGTGGCCGCCCCCTGCTCGGCTTCCCTCTCGTTCTGGGCCCAAATTAAAACGGAGGCAAGGGGGGTGCTCACCGTGCACCAAGGCTGATAAAGTATGGCTTTCTGCAGGGCGTCTGGGCCATAAAGTGGGCCTGTGCAGAGGACCAAACTATTACAGTGTCATCTGCCTTGGCAGCAGCCTTTCACAGCAGCCTACAGCATTAACAGGGAGGCTCCAGAAGGACGGTGGCGCCACAATGACAATTCCTGAAAGTGGCCTTTGCAGGCTGGGTTTGCCCACAGACACGGTTTTTCTTTTGCTCTACTTGGTAAAACACCTTCAGCATGAAACAGACTGTGGTCCCTCCGGCATGCTCCACTGGAAACCATGTCGATTTGGGGGGTGCCGACCTGTCTGTCAGGGCAGAGCGCCCAGCGCCAGGGAGAGCTTCATTGAGCTCAGGGGTCACCAGACAGGTGACTGGAGGGACATCAGTGAGGACAAGGAAATAACAGCCATCGGTCTCACCTGCAGGGAGGCCCTCTTCCTCTATAGCCTTCACCAGAGAGCTGAAGGCCTCCACTGCAGCTTCCAGGACTCCAGGCACATTGTATAATGTGGTGGGAAAGGCAAGCACAGCCCAGACAAAGCGAGGTGGGGACAACGTGGCCGCGAGAGGAAAAGGCAGAGCATCTGCCTGGAGCTCTGATCAAGCCCCTCGATGCTACAACCACGCCGTAAGCTCCCAGCTCAGGATCAGTGCCAGCTGACTCCGACTCTGAAAAGCCAGAGCTTCGAAGGCCAAGTTCCACAATAAACAATAGGCTGTTGCTTGTAACTACATGTATTTGTTTAAATAAAATACGAAAATGAGTTCATTAAGGCCTATTAGCTGGTAAGAACAGATGATCATAAATTGGAAGTATTGGCAACCACTGCTTAGCCCTGAAATGTTGGCTCCACTAAAATGATTAGACCCGTGGGTTTCCTTCAAGATTTAAACCAAGACCGAAGTGTGCAGTGTGTTTAGAAAGGGCAGGGCAGGAGCTCCACGTGCGGGTCTGTAAGGAAGGAAGTCCTTCTGTGTCAAGACTGCCGACCGTGAGTCCTAGCCAATTTCTGAAACACAGTTGACAGGGTCGTAAAAGCCGGCCGGACAGATGCAACTGCTCTGCCTCTCGCCCACGCAGTCCCACTTCTGAAATCAGAGGTGAGCACAGCTCTAATTCAGGCACCAGAACTGGTCCCCGAGGGGTCTGAGCTGGAAACCTGTTCTTCCAAACGGTAGCCGTGGGCTAAGTTCCTGGTGTCCTTGTGTTGTGTTTTCCCTGCTCGGGTTTGCTGGTTTGTTCCTGCCTTTGTGGGGCTGAGAGCAACATTCAACTAAACTGGATTCCTGCTGTCTAGAATGTCCCTCCCCGGCCCCAGACTTTGTTTAACTGTTTACTTGCAGTAGGAGATCTTTTTATTTTATGTATTCAACACTTGCAGTCCTATACTGAGAAGGCTTCAGAATGCACAGCGGATCGGGGTTTTGAGATTCAATTTTGACGGCGACTTTTTCCCATTCCTGGAATTATGACATTATCTAAAGTGGGATTTCAAAACAGCTTCCCGAGGGTAGCACCAGATTCATAAATTTGCTTTATTTGAAAGTTAGGGTCAGAGGAGGAATCAGATCAATGAGGCCCTTTGTGATATGATCTGAGCGCCCCAGGGTTCTGGCTGAGTTCAGATGACTAGACAGCATTTTGCAGATAGGAAGTGGGAAGGGTTGGCACCAGGAGGTTTTCTGAGTTATGGGGGAGAAGGGAGGAGTTCAGTGTAGGAACACAGTCCCCAGGCTATGTGCTGGGGCGCCCAGGACACTGAGGGAGCCCCCAGAAACAGCACAGGGACACAAGGATGCTGGGCGCCTCTCACCTGTGTCTGTGGGATGCAGTGTGAACCACTAGCTTGAGTTGTTCACAACTTCAGGACCAGAGCGTGCCACTTGCGCTTGGATACGTTGTGTCTTTGCAAAGCTGAGTTTCCGGTGGCTGAGATAAAGTACTACAGGAAAACCCAGGGGGAAGAGGAAATAGGTGGTGCGGTCCACTCTGACTCCATGTTTGAGAGGCTGGGTGGTGCCCAATGGTACACACAGCCCATCAGGAGCTAGCTGGTTATTTAAGGAGGAAATACAAATATTTTTTCTTTCAATTAATACGTATCATTTTTTCAAATGGTTATCAAGTTGTTAGGATATAAATACTTATTAAATTGTTTGCACCTAACTACATAATACAGAGAACTGTTAGGTATTTCTTTGGCCTGTGTACATTGAGAAACTTGGAGAGATACCAAGATTGCTGTGAACCCAGGAAGACGGGAGCCTCTGGGCTGGGGTTAGGAGCACGGTTCCAACCCCACCTCCAGAACATTGATGACACGGAGGCAAAAATACAGACACCCGGATCCCCATGTTGGTTCAGCCACCTGCTGGCCATGTGACCATGGGACATTTCTGCCCAAGGTCTCAGACAGGGGTGATAAGACGCACCTCGTGTGGTTGTTCAGAAATTAAACAGGATCCTGTAATGCTAAGGTGCCTACCTGTGGGAAGCGCCCACGGTCACTCTTGCTGCTGCTGCCCAGGACACACAGGAAGAAGGAAGGGGCCCCTGACCTCGTGGCCAGGCAGCGGGGACCGCTGTCATTCCTGATCTCAGTCCATGACCAGTTTCTCAGGTACACCAGCTGATATGAGTATACTTCACGGACTAGCGGGCACGTGACGGATGACATAGGCTTCTGTGGGCGGCTGGACAAGGTAACCACCGACTGAGGGACGACAGAGCTCAGGCTGCTAACAGATTCACTAGCAGGATGGAAACGACTCGATCAGGAGCTGGGTCCTCCTGACTCTCAGGGTCCAACTGCAAAAACAGCCAGGTTGGAGCCCCTGACATGATGTGAGATGCCCCAGAGTGCCTGCCACGGGTTACGTGTCCAGTAAACAGGTGACCGAGCTATAAGAATATTAAGTGGCCGGCCTGACATTTCCAGGAAAGCTTACTGAACGGAAAGGGACGCCTGCTCCGAGCCGGCCACTTCACACCACTTGCTCAGTGAATCCTCCCCACAGTCGCACGAGGGGTCTTGCGATGCCCACGGGTGGTGAATGGAGGGTCTGAGAGGTAAGCTGAGGCTCCCAGAGCGACCGAAACAGTGAAACCCGCGTCCTCCCCAACTTCACCTGAGGCCAAAGCCTGTGCGGCTGTTACCAAACGTAGAACTTGTTTTTCCAAAGCCAGATTTTAATTAAGCTTTACCCTGAAAGGTTTTCAGAAACCTCTTCTATAAAATAAAATCATTACAAACCCTACAGCAGGTGAGCTGTTCCCAGAGACACCCGCAGCCACGAGGGGAGCGTGGGCTGTTCGGGGGCCGCTGGGGCGCGGGCCGGCTCCCCCCTCGCCCGCCTCTCCTCGTCCCTAGGCCCTCCCAGGAGGCACCGTGGGGAGGGTGAGGGGCACGGCGCTCGGAGTCGGGAGACCCAGGCTTCGTCCTGGTCTGCCGCTGGCCCGCTGGGGGACCAGGGGGAGACGCCGGCGTGGAAGGGTCGGGTCATCACAGTGGATGAGCAAAGCGCCCGCACACAGGAGGTGTTCAGGGCACATTTGCTGAATGAAGGACCAGTCACCTCACCTCTCTGAGCCTCAGTTTCCTCACCTGTAAACGGTCATGATATCCACATCTATCTTCCTGTGTTGCTATGAGAATCGAGGGAAATAAACTCATATGAGAGAACACGCCGTAAAATGATGGATTCTCACTGATGGAAGGGAGCCCAGAGGTTTGTTAAGACAACTCAAGGAGACTAAATCTCTGAGCCCCGAGGTTGAGGTGGAGCTCTTGGTGGCAGGCTCCTGGCTGTGGTGGCTGAGTCCTCTCTCTCTGCCACGTGGCCAGTGGCGCTAGAGAAGGCCACGGGTGTGCGGCCACTCTGTCGGCAGTTTGCTCTGAGCCAGCCCACCTCTCGTGCTGGGGCAAACCTGTCTTTTCTTTTCGGAAGGCAGGGACACTTGCCTGTAATGATGCCATTCTTCTCCAGGGGCTCCTGCCAGCTGACCTTGAGAGACGTGTCCAGAATCTCCGTGAAACTCAGATGTCCCACAGCTCCCGGCTCTAGCAATTAAAAACAAAGGCATCTGTTAACCCAAGAGCCCGATTCTCTTTTGGTCAAGATTTGTGTGGCAAGTTCTAACTATGGAAGGGAAGTGGTGAGCCAGGGCCAGAGCCAGAGGCCAGAAACCTGCAGGAAGTGTCAGCAAAAACCCAAGAAAGGAGGGAATTCAACATGTTAAAGGCATCCTGGCTGTAGTCACATAAATTATTTGACTCGGCTCATCCCAGCCATGTAGAGAACTGAAGAGACCTGCAGGAGCCAATCCATACGCAACTCTCTCTCCTCTCCTTGATCTGAGCTAATGAGAACAATCAGGCTGGCTGGACCCTGCAGAGCAGCAGCCTCCAACCGGCGTCCCCAGATGTGCCTTTGCAGCTGTGTGTCTGGCTTGCCTGGGGCGTAATGACCTGAGCACCCGGAGCAGGGCGGGCCCCAGCCCCAGGGCGATGCCTGCCGACCTGATCAAGAATTCCAGGCTGCAAATCCCCGCTCACTCTCCCCAAGGACTCTACAGGGGCAGGGCAGTGGTGAGAAAGTTCCAGCAAAAATGCATGCTTTCCCATGAGGTTCTTTGCACCGTAGCCCTCCTCCTCACACGGTGGGGTGGCATAGCAGAATTGTGGTTCAATGCTGCTGGAGTCAGAGCTGGGTTTGAAACCTGGCTCCACCGTTTGCTGGTTGTGCAATTACTTAAACACTCTAAGCCTCAGTTTGCTCATCTGTGAAACGGGGAAAATAAAAACAATTCACTCTGCACAGTCACTGTGAGAATAAAACTTAATAAAACAGGAAAGCAATTATCAGGTCCCTGGCCCCACAGAAATGCTGACTGACGTTAGCTGCTGTTATTATTACTATTAGTTGTCAGTTATCATCTCTTCAGAATATAAAGTCATTTCTGGGGAGAGCTTATTGTTGCTTTGAAAAGCACTTGAGAGACTAGGCCTGAGAGGGAGCACATGAGTTCAATAGGCCCAAGGTCCTGGGCTCTCAGAGCCAGAGGGACATTACAGACCCCATACCCTCATCCCTCTCCCACTTCAGAGCTGCAGAATTCCCGCCAGGCCCAGGGTGGTGAAGCAACTGCCAGACGCACAGTCACAGAGCTCAGTCCAACAACCAGAACTCCTGCCTGCCCTGGAGGGGCGGCGGGACAGAGAAGTCAAGTGTGGGCAGGACCGCAGGAACACCCAGGGGGTTCTGACACCCCCTGATGCTCCAGCTCTCCTAGGTAGGGTCCTCACTGCTCCGACCACAGGTCCCGCCAGGGCCAGCTGCCCCGTGTGGTGGTTGGAGTGGGAAGACGTGACGGGAGATGTTCCCACAGGCGGCTGGTTTATCCCAGCTCTGTGTGGGACATGGGGGAGCAGATGGAAGAGGAAATGCTGGAGGAGGCTGGAACCTTTTGACAGAATGGGGAATGGGGCGAGGGGAAGGAAGAGGGACGGGCTCCACCGGTTCCTAAGCCAGGCCTGTGCGGGCGCCAGCAAACACCCGCGTCTGTCATTTCCACCAGCAAGGACAGCTGCTTGGCTCAGACCTGCTCTGCTCACCTCTCTACGATCCCCCCATGCAGACCCCTCCCAGTGCCCACTTCAGGAGATAGGTGGGAGACAAAGTCAGGGAGGAGGAAAGGGAGGTTCAAAGTCAGAATTGGAGACTGAAGAGGAACAGAAGGAGAATGGAGAGGAGACGGGAACCGGATTCGTTTCCGCACATGTCAATCAAACACACACTCCGCGCTGGGCAGGGAACACCAGGTGCCTCCTGAGAGCACCGGCCACGTGACTCCTGGGTGAACCTCTGAACCACGCCACCCGAGATCTGTTTAATAATAACAAAATGCAGTTTTTAAAGCTTAAAATGGGAGAGCGTAAGATCAAGGGTGTTTGTTGTTCTGCTGGAGAGCAGAGCTGGGGCGATTCCCGCAGATGGGCCTCACCCTGCTCTGGCCACGGTCGGCCTTGCAGGCACAGACGGCAGTTTTCAAGATGGATTCAACCTCAAGCACTCAGGTGGTAGTTGGACAAAGCCCCTGAACACAACTTGTAATTTTTGAGAAATGTAACAGCCTCCGCAAATACACTCACCTGGGCAAAACTTTCAAAAGACTTTTTATGGATCAGCTCGAACGCTCTGACAAATTTCACTCTTCGCTTGTGGAAGATGGTGAAACAGAACAGCTGTCAAGACCGTCTCAGCCTCCCCCAATTTCGAGTTTCCAGAAAGACATTCTGACGGATTTTTGAACTGACTTGTTCTTTTTTCGATCGATAGAGCAGCAAAGAAAGCTTTTTGCTCCTTTTATATTCTCGGTGTTTCTGCTTCCTGGATTCCTGCCCAAATGTGCTGTCCTCTAACTCTGCTGGAACCAGCTGGCAGTGTCTTAGGCTTAAAATTTATATTCCGTCTCCTCTTTGCTGCGCCACCCGCCCCTCCCGGCTGCACATTCGTATTCATTGGTGCTTTGAAAGAGAAGGCCGGCTGGATGCAGAACGAGCTACAGCGCCATCAGCGAGAGAGCAGTGGAGGCCGCTCGTCCAGCACCTAAAGTCCAAACTGCTCTCTGAAAGGCTGCGCCCCGAGCAGATTTCAACCCGACCTTGAATCTTTCAATGAGATAGCCCCTACTTGCAAGGATGCTTTGTCCTTCTAAACAGGATAAATGGGCTCCCTGCCTATCCGAAACTGGTGGTTCAGTTAGAAAATTCTACAAAGATGACATGGCTCCCAGTTTTCTCAATTCCCAAGGAGGAAAGTCCCAGTTCCTCTTTTCACTGACTAACGGTGGGTCTAACTGCATCTAACGTTCTAGTTCCCGGCTACAAAGCTTTATGGGCTGTTTCCTGAGTTTTTGTCTGTTTGTTTAACTGGCAACAACGGGGCTTTTTCAGTAAAGGATTCAGCCAGAGTCTTCTCTCTTTTATTTGAAGAAGTTCTTTTCTTTTGCTACTTTTTATTTTTAATAAATATCCTCTATAAAGTCAAACCTGATATCCAGTTGGACCTGGCTGTGTTTGTGCTGGGGGGTTGACCCTGCCTCTTCTTTCAGTAAATGAAATAGAGGAAAACAGCCAAATAATGAAGAGCTACGAGGGGGACGCTTGATAGACGCTCCCAGAATTCATTACCACCTCCCTTAGTCACCAGGGACCTCCCTTCCCACCTTGCCTACCAACGTAAGGAACGAGGCTGCTTTTTCCTACACGTTGAGTGGACAATGTGCCCTTCACCCCAGCAAGAGTTGTTTCCTCTTCCAGAGGTCCAGCATGGGACCTCTGCTCGCCTCAGTCAGGATTCTCAGTCCCAAAGACTAAGTTCCTCCCCAAACCAGCCTCCCTGCACATGACTGTGCCAGACCCAGGGAGCTTCTCCTTTCTCTTAAGCCCCCCACACAATTTGTCCACCTAATTCCCAAAGCGACTTTATCCTCTTAAGCGGCTTTAACTGCTAAGAACCTTATACCTCAGATGTTCTGAGGTAGAACTGACGTCAAATATTTCCGTCTGTGGCCAGACCACATACTCAATTATATTCCCTAACTTTTTCTTGGAAAATAAGGTCACAATTGCTAATTGCTAGGACTCCCAAACCTACCGAGATGTCCCACAGGCATCACACACTGAGTGTGTCCCGGCTAGACCTGGCGTCCTAACCCTAAACTTGTATTCCACATTTTGGTTATTGGCATCACCATCTACCCGGTTACATAGACCAAAGTGTGTGGAGTCATCCTAGAGAATTCCTTCTACCCATTTCCTAAATTTAATTAGCCCCCAGTTCTCTGTGACACGTCTCTAGAATCTCCCCCTGGTGCTGTCTCCCCTGCCTGGGTTTAGGTTCTCATAACTTCTTGGCTTCTTCCCAGATTCCTTGACCTTTCTCTCCAATCCATCACCACAAAGCCCCCAGACAGAGCTTTTGAAGCCACAGAGCCACTCAAACAACACCACTAATGCGAATACTTCTGTGGTTCCCCAACTCCTAGACGTCCTTGTCCAAGAGCCTTAACTTAGCCACTGACACTCTTCTGGATCAGCTCCCACCCCCACCCCCATACACTCTGCTACGGACATGCTAAATACCTCACATTTTCTCAAGCACTTTTCTATGCTCTTTGCCTTTATGGATTCTATTTCTTCTACCTGGAACGTCTTCAGCGATTCTCTGCATGAAAAGTCCATCTATCAAGGTTGAGCTCAATTGTCACCTCCTCTACAAGACTGACCTGCCTCCCCAGGCATTTGCTGTCACTCTTCACTGAGCTGCCACAGCCACTTCTACAGACCTCCTTCCTCAGTGGCACTGACCTCAGTCGTGTCCACCTCACATCCAATTAGGCTAGGAGCTCTCAAGGCAGAGGTTGTGCTTACTTATTCTGCAAACCCTTCAACACCCAGCTGGCTATCTCCCACATAATAGGCATTCTACGAACATTTGAATGTAAGTACATATGCGTGTTTGTATGTTGGACAGATGGACGAATGAATCAATCCACTATAATTATGATAGGTACAATAGGCACAGGCTTGATGAGATAGCCACAATTTTTTTTTTTAAAAAAGGAAAAGGCTAAACTTGATCAACTTTCTCCTTTAATCCTAAACTCTGATGAGGGGTATACAACGTTTATGATTGAAAAGCAGAATATACATTATCTTTTAAAGTACTCATAAAACATTCACTAAGATCAATCATATCCTGGGCCTTAAAACAAACCTCAATAAATTTAAAAGAATTGAAATTATACAAAGTGTGTTCTTTTACCATAATGGAATCAAGCTAGAAATCAATAGCAGAAAGACAATAGGAAAGTGTCTAACATGTGGAAATTAAAGATCATATTCCTAAATAATCCTTGGGTCAAAGAAGAAGTTTCAAAGGAAATAAAAATACATAGAACTGAATGAAAATAAAGCATAAAATATTGAACAATGTGGGATGCAGCTAAAGGAGCATGAAGAGGAAAATTTATAGCACTAATTGCTTACATAAGAAATGAAGACAGGCCTCAATTCAATAATCTAAGTGCTTACCCCAAGAAATTAAAAAAAGAAGAGCAAAATAAACCCAAAGCAAGTAGAAGGAAGGAAATAATAAGAGCAGAAATCAAAGAAATTGAAAATAGGAACGCAATAGAGAAAGATCAATGAAACAGGAAGCTGGTTCTTCAAAAAAATCAATAAAATCGATAAATCTTTAGGAAGAATGACAAAAAAAAAAAACAAACCCAAAACACTAGTAGAAAACAGATCACGAATATCAGGAATGAAATAGGGAATATGACTAAATATCCTGCAGCCATTAAAAACATAATAAGGGAGTATTACTGATAATCGTACACTCACGAATGCAACAATTTAGAGGATTGATTTCTTTTTTGAAATTTCTTTTTTATTTTTATTTTTTTGAGGAAGATTAGCCCTGAGCTAATATCTGCCACCACTCCTCTTTTTGCTGAGGAAGGCTGGCCCTGAGCTAACATCCATGCCCATCTTCCTCTATTTTATGTGGGATGCCTGCCACAGCATGGCTTGTCAAGTAGGTCCACACTCAGGATCTGAACCAGCGAACCCCAGGCTGCTGAAGCAGAATGTGCGAACTTAACCACTGTGCCACCAGGCAGGCCCCTAGAGAATTGATTTCTTGAAAATCACAAACTACCAAAACTCAACCAAGATGAAATAGACAGCTGAATAGCACTATAACCATTAAAGAAATTGAATTTATATTTAAAAAGCTCCCTTAAAAGAAATCTCCAGACTGAGAGGATTTTACTGGAAAATTCTACTGAACATTTAAAGAAGAATTAGCACCAAATTTTACACAATCTCTTCCAGAAAACAGAAGAGCACAAAACACTTCCAAACTTATTTTATGAGGCCAGTATTACCGTGATACTAAAACCAGACAAACACAGTGAGTAGTACAGGAAAGTGAAACTACAGAGCAAAATCTCTCATGAATTTAGATGCAAAATGTCCTCTATAAAGCATTAGCAAATTAAATCCAACAACAAAAATATAATTATACACCATGACCAAGTGGGATTTATTCCAAGTGTATAAGATTGGTTCAACATTTAAAAATCAATCCACCATATCAATCAACAAGCTAAAAAAACAATATCAATTAATATCAATTGATATTAAAAGAAATTGAAAAAATTCAACATTTATTCATGACAAAATCTCTCCGCAAGTTAGTAATAGAGGGGAATTGCCTCACCTGGATAAAGAATAGCTAAAAAAGATCATACTCAACAGTCTAAGACTGAATCCTTTCCTTCTAAGATCAAGAAGAAAGCAAGAATGTCTGCTCTCACCGCTGTTAGCCAACATAGTACTAGAAATTCTAGCCACTACAATAAGGCAAGAAAAAGAAATAAAAGGCATATGATTCGAAAGGGAGGAAGGGAGGGAAGTGGGTATGGCTATACAAGAAAGATCTTTGCGGTGTTGGAACCATTTAGCATCTTGATTGTGGTAGTAGATACACAAACTTACACGTGATAAGTTGTATAGAACTAAATACACACACACATACACACTAGAACAAATACAACTGGAGAAATCTAAATTGGATTGGTGGGTTTTATCAGTGTAAATATCCTCACTGTGATATTATGCTATACTTTTGCAAATGTTACCATTGGCAGAAACTGGGCAAAGTGTGCATGGGATCTCAGTATTATTTCTTACAACTGCAAGTAAATCTGTAATTATCTCAGTAGAAATTTCAGTTAAACAAAAAACAGAGAGTAGATCAAAGGTAGTGTATGAGAAGAACTTCCAGGATCAGTTAATAGTGGCAGAGTTACTTTCTACTTTATCTTTTTTAAGGAAGGTCACTGGTCTTGAAAGTTCAAGAAATCCATTTCTATTCTTCCTGTGTCACTAATTTGACACAACCTTAAGCCAATAGCACACGGTTACAGTAGGTGGTGGGGTGAAAGCCAGGCTGCCAAGGGTTATGGGGAGTGTCAGAGGTTAGGAGGTCAGAGTAATCAATTACACCGAAAGGAAATAAGGAGCTAATTGGGTGACTCAAGGGGGCAGCACAGTCAGGTGAGGGAGACCCGAGTATATCTGTGGGTTGAGAAAAGGTCAGACTCTTCATCCTCTGAGAGAAGAGGGAAGATAAGCAAGAATAAGAACAAGGGAAACTCTGAGATGGAAGGGGAAAGTGAGGAAGCTCATCTTGGATGGCCTTGACCTCTGTAAATGCCGTCTGCTAAGAGGACAGGGAAGCTGAGAGCCTCAGGGAGCAGGACAGCAGAGAAATGGCCACTGCACCAAGTAGAGATAAGTAGAGAAGGCTGGACCACACACAGAGTCCAGCTGAGTTGCGAGAGGAAGAAGTTGGAGGAGAGAAAAGTGGCAACCTTGGCTCACTTTTTTTTTTTTAACTTATACTAGTTATAACCCTTCTTATAAAGGGAGTACATACTCATTGTAGAAATGAGAATATGCAGAAAAATACAAAGAAAAATGTAAAAAAATACTCATAATCATGCCACATAGAGATAATAACGGTCAAAATTGTGACATATTTCCTTCAATATCTTTTCTCAGCTCATACAGTTTTATACAAGTGCATTTTTCTAAAATTTGGACCTCATATAGTTTTGTATACTATTTTTTTTCACATAACAGTAGATCATGATTATTTTCTCTCAAAACTTTTAAAAATAATTACAAAATATTTACTGTATTGTCATCCCATAAGTTTTTCAATTATCCCCCGTTGGAAGCTTTGAATGTTTCCCTTTTTTTTCAATTACTAATAATTGTAATGATCTCCCTGTATATAAATCTTTGTGCACATATGTGATCATTTTCTCAGGATGACTTCCTTAGATAATGTGTTCCAGAAGCATCAGTTGGCCTGAGAGCAGAGAAGAGCTGGTTTGAATTGACCAGATGGGGATAATGGACAGTCAAGGGCTTAGAGGGGCTCGAATGAAACGCCCCTGGGGAGGGTCAGAGAGCAGGGGCTGGAAGGCCTGAGGGGGATTCAAGAAGAAGGTAAGGGGATTAGAATTTGAAAGCTGAGTAAAAGGAAGTCCAGCAAGACCAAAGGCTGACCCCACGTCTGGAACTAGACACCTTCTTGCCCTCAGAGCTTCCTCCTCTAGCCAGGCTTCCTTCCATATTCCAAAGACCACCTGCCGCCAAACAGTATTAATACTGCTCAGTGACTTGTCGCCCCAGGATGCGCAGACTGTGAACACTGAGAACGTGGAGTTTCCTAATGACCCTCTCTGCTCTCGCCCAGAGCTGGATATGGCAATGGTCCGAACCTCTTTGACAACTGACTTATGGCTGTTGATACGACACAGGGCAAAGGATTACTCACTGTCTTCGTGAGTCCATATGAGCTGAGGCGCACTGGGAGGCCCGTCCCCCGGAGTGGTGAAACACAGGACCGAGGTGAGGTAAGCCGTGAACTTCTTCAGGTTAGTTATATACCCATGGTGGACTCCATGGAAATCCGGAGCAATGGTGACTACAGTGCTGGCCTCAGGGACATCAGCTGGCCACGCTAGGAGCTGGGAGGGAAGAGGTTGAAAAAGCAATCCTTGTTAATTGCATGTCTTCACTCTCAAGTCTGCATCGGAGTTTTATTTTACAATGACACTGTTTTCAAAGAAAGTAAAGTCATAATTGAGAAACTCCATAAACTCTACATTTTATAATCTCACTGAAAAATACTGAGTTTAAAGGATACCTCATAGACTACCGAATACAAATATGTATATTTATATATTTTATGTATGTTTATATAAGTATCTACTTTAACTCATATCGGAATAGCCGAAACTCCTCAAACGTTCAGCTTCTCTTCACTTAAACGTGTTATAGAACATGCATTTTTTTAACAGTAAGGAATAAAGACAACACCATCTGTTATTCAATTGAATCAGTAAAATGAAAGATAAATACAAATGTTTTTCTAGATAGACACCTACTCTGATTCAAAAGGAAGCCCTTGACTCAATGGGAACAGTCTGAATTATTTATAATTTCTATCACACTAGTTTTCTGAGAAGGATTTTAGGAGGTCGATTACAATTGTAAGGAAATATGGTACATATACATATTCCAAGGGAAGTTGTTTTAATGTTTGGGCAACATTACATATGAGTGTGACTTTTAATTCCTTTGACACCAAACATTTCCAGGGTTAATTAGGTCTGAAAGTTGACATCCTGCAGGACACAAAAGTGTATTTATATAGATAAAACTAACAACTAAGCCATGGAATGAACACTCCAGTCTTGCCAATAACACTTGACAGGAGAGTCAAGAAGGCAAAATCATCTTGGTTGATCAATATGATTTCCTACCAAAAAATCTTCTGACCATAGATACCTCTGGGGGTAAAAGAAAAGGAGGGGTAAATTTCTAGCTATGTCTGCCTTTCTAGCGAAAAAAAAGTGTTTTATAAGTTGAATCCAAATGGAAAAAAAATGAACTGTGTGTCTGAAGAAATAACACTCTGAATTCGAAATTACCGAGTATTCAAGCAAACTAGATGGAATCTCTTCTCTACAATGATCTTCCCTGACTTTACTGGTCATTGCAGAAGGTTAGTGAATGTGCTGTAGGTAAAATTAAGATGGGCTCCCGGGTCCACCCAGGAGAAGGTGATCTAAAAGGTCAGACAAACTCTATGCTTATGAAGGTAACATACTCTGGTAGCTAAGGATGGAGAGAGGTTGGATGTTGGCAATCTGTCAGTGTCTCTAAATCAATCCAGGTAGGTACCCTCAATCAACTGGTCTCAGTTCTATAAACAGAGCTTTCCCTAAAGTAGAGAGAGGGGAGAAATAAAGGTCCTTACTTCATAGAAATGTCACTCAATTGCAGCCAGCGTCCCTCGTTCTAAGTCTGTGTTCTGAGAGGACTCACTTCCAGGAAGAAGTAGTTTGTACGAATGTTGATTCCAATCAGCCGAGATAGATCTCCCACTGACAATTTTAAAGTGAATGGTCTTTCTTGTAAGAAATGGCTCTGTTATGTGTGAACCATCCCCTTGAAAACTAGTAATTTGAGTTTCTGAGCCAGTATAGCTGTTGATAAAACCTCCGTGACCCCATCAAGGTCAACATGCTCTGTAGCTTGATGCCACGGGTTCCTGGTAAAATGAGAGGTGAGCGGCCTCTTCACTGACCACAAGAGCATGATGTACCACGACAGCCACCCAGAGGCTCTAAACCGAGGCCATGTACCTTGTATCCCTGGTTGATGCCGTTGATAAACTGCTGAGGTGGAGGGTTCCAAAGGAACTGAATGGTTGTGGAATTCACAGCTTCCGCCTGCACGTTCTGTGGGGGCGCAGTAGGCACTGTTCCAAGGCAGTCATCAGAAACAGCAAAACAAATGGTGGGAGGCACAGCAGGGAGGAGAGACGAAAAAGAAACTCTTAGCTGCCACTCACGATTCACAGGCAATTACAGCGCTGAGAACAGGAAAGTATGATGAATGTTTTTCGAAGCTAATAGTGGCATTACAAAGAAAAAAAATTGGGCTGTTTCTCATTTTCTGTTGGAGAATTCTTTAAGGCATAGGCAGAAAGGTGGACTGGATCATCTCATTCCACGATTGAGCCTTTCGTAGAGATCCTAAGATTGATACTAAATGAAAGCTTTCTCTGACTTCTCTTCCAATTACCCAATATTTGAGATCAAGACAAGGTTTCATCTAGAAATCCACCTCCCTCATTGTATACCAATATGTTTCAAGTCAAACTATCTTTTATATGAAAAAAATCATCTCCCTCTCATATGTATTGCTGTTTATTCATTTGGAGACTAAATTTGTCTTTGTCGCAGAGGCCACCATTTTAAAATGTTTCCATTGTTTCTTTATTCCACTCAAATGTTTATTCCATTATTTATTTCCATTTCTTTATTTTACTGAACAGTTTATATTGAACCCAATTATATACGTGCCAAATGGCCTGCCTTCCAGGAAGTCCCATTCTGGGGGAGATACTCATGGAACTGAAACAGGCAAATCACTCTTTGGAGCAGTAAACACAGAGGGCAGGACAAGCAACTCTGCCCTAGGAAAGTATGGAAGTCTTCAGAGCTGGAGACACTCGGACTAGGTCTGGAAGAAAGGGTAGACCTTGGAAGAGGGAATGCCTTGAGAAAGGCATTCTTATCTGGGGAAATGAAGTGAGCAAAGGCATGGTATTGAAACCTGGTGAATGGTGAGAAATAGTGAGCGTGGCTAGATATGGGTGTCTTGGGCTGAGGAAGTGGACAGGTCACTTTGGGGATTGCCTCACATGCCTAATGTAGTGGTTGATAATGGATGAGATAGGCAATGGGGAACCCCATGGTTCTGAAAAAGGCAGTGATGTGACATGGCTAGCTTTTTAAGGATGATAACCCCAGTGGCCTCTAAAGAGAGGACCAGCCCACTGACTATGCCACCAAACTTTCTTCAGGGTGCAAAAGAAGGTCCTGGTTCCTTAAGAGCTTGTTTCAAAAGTAAGAGACAGAAGCTCAAAGGATCCTTCAGCTCAAGGTAAAGAAACAAAGACGAGGGTCTCCCGGCACAGAACACGTGGGATAGACAGAGCATGGTCCTGTTAAAAATTACTACACCTTTCATTATTCTCTTTTTCTAAAGCTCATCTCATTAGGCAGAGATGAAAAAACATAAAAGCCATTCACATCTCTCAAGTCTACTCTTCCAAATCATGTTTTCTTGCCCCATATACTCTAGACTCTGGCTATGATATCCTCTGGTCCCTCCCTCCACAAGTCACCAAAAAGAAAACTGTCCTACCTCTCAGCATCTCTCCAATATTTGTGGATTAAAAATGGCCACAGGGATTGCTATGTCTAGGAAGTAGAAAGTTGGAAAGAACGTCACATCCACCTCAGAACAAGAAAAAGCTGAATAAACTACAAAATCATAACTTTTCTTGAGCCCACAAGAAAGCTGAGGTCAGAGGGAAACTGAGCAATCTGAAATATAAGAACAGATGGGTCTTTCCAAGGAGTAAGGATGTGAGCGCTGTCTCATCTGTGACAGAGCAGGAGAGAAAGAGACAATGGACATCATACAACTGGGTAAGGAAAATTCAGCTAAAATTTCTTAATGACTTGTTAGACGCTGAACGTGGGCTAGCATGGGAGTATAGAATGTTTATGCGCTACAGACACACAAAAGAGATACAACATATATAGAGATAACAAAGTTGAGAATTACAGCAGCCTTCTCATAAGAAACTATGTGAGCCAGAAGGTAATGAAGTGATATCTTTAAAGTACTGGTAGAAGAAACTATTGTCCCAGAATTCTATGTCCTGTGAAAATAGCTCTTACACATGAAAGCAAGATAAAGGCATTTTCAGAAAGACAAAAACTGAAAGAATTCATTACTATCAGACCTGAACTATGAAAAATGTTAAAGGAATATGACATCAGACAGATACCAAAACTTTAAATCTATGCAAAGAAATGATGATTTCTGGAAATGGTTAAAATGAAGGTAAATATATTGTATATTTTCTTATTTTGACTCACTTTCAAAAATAATTGGCCATTGAAAGCAAAATTAGTAGTAATTTATTGTGGGCTTAAAACATATGTGAGAGTAAAATAAATAGCTACAATGGCACTAAAGATACAGTATATATCAAGACAAATTATAATTAATTAATGATATATATTTTAAACTTCAGAGCAATCACTAAACAAGTTTGAAAAAGAGATATAAATAAGGCAAGAGTGGAAAAAAATAATGTAATTATTTATTAGGTAATAAAAATACCAAGTTAATCCAAAAGCAGGCAGACAAAAAGAAGAGAAAAGGAAAAAATAAGAGAGGTAACAAATAGAAAACAATTAGCAGATGGTAGATTTTAATCCCATCATATAAATAGTTATATTAAATGTAAGTAGTCTATACATACCAATAAAAGACAGAGTGTCAGTTGGATGAAAAGCAAGACCCAACTATATGGTGTCCAAAAGAATCTCACTTTAAATATGAAGGCATAAACAGCTTAAAAGTGAAAAAAAAAAAAAAATAAGAAAGAAAGAAAAACTATATACATGGAAACACCAATTAAAATAAATCTGGAGTGGTTGTAGTAATATCAGACAAAGTAGATATCCTACCAAGAAATAAAACTGGTGATAAAGAGGGACATTATATAATGATGA
The DNA here is from genome assembly GCF_041296235.1 of Equus asinus. NCBI lineage: Eukaryota > Metazoa > Chordata > Mammalia > Perissodactyla > Equidae > Equus > Equus asinus. The sequence continues at coordinate 3,420,618 of NC_091803.1, read as the reverse complement.
AGTGGTCGATTCACCAAGAAGACTTAGCAATCCTAAATTTGTATGCAACCGAGCTTCAAAGACTAGAGGCAAAACTAATAAAACGGAAAGGAAAAACAGACAAATCTACTACTATATTTGGAGACTTCAATACTCCTTTCTCAAAAAAAGTAGACAAAGAAAATTAGTAAGGATATACACGACCTGAAGAACACCATCAAGCAGCTTGACCTACATGATATTTACTTAAAAATCTACCCAACAACAGCACACTGCACATTCTTTTCAGTTGCACATGGAACTTAACCAGGATAGACACATCTGAGCTATAAAACAAACCTAAACAAGCTAAAAATAATTGAACTCACAAAATGTATGTTTTATGACCCCAATAGAATTCAACCTGAAATGAACAGTAAGGTATGTGGAAAATCCCTAAATATTTGGAAATTAAGCAATACACTTCAAAATAACACATGAGTCAAAGAGGAAGTAACCTGGAAAATTAGAAAGCATTTTTAATTTAATGAAAATGGAAATACAACATATCGAAATTTGGGGATGCAGAAAGGTTAGGGAAATTTACAGCATTTGCATGTTCATATTAGAACTTAAGTTTCTACCTTAAGAATCTACAAGAGTAAATTAAACCAACAACAAGCAGATGGAAGGAAACAGTGAAGAAAAGGAGCAGAAATCAGTGAAATGAAAATAAAAACATAGTAGAGAAAATCAATGAAGTCAAATGCTGGTCCTTTTAAAAGATCAATAAACCTCTCACCAGACGGATTAAGAATAAATGAGAAATCACAAATTACCAATATCATCAATATTAGGGGTTACCTCTACAAATCCTACTGTATTAAAAGAATAGGAACATTTTGAACATTGTTCTGCTCATAAATTCAACAATTTCCATGATATGGACAAGCTCCTTAAAAGAAACACACTTCCAAAATCTACTCAAGAAGAAATAGATAAACCGAGTAGTCCTACAGCTACTAAATATTTGAGTACTTAATTGAAACCTTCCAACAAAGAAAACTCTAAGCACATAAGGTTCACTGGTGAATTCTACCAAGCATTTGAAGAAGAAATAAAAGCAATTCTGAAGAATTACCCTGACACCAAAATCAGAAAAAGACATTAAGAGAAAAGGAAACTACTGACCAATACGCATCATGGACACAGGTGCAAAAATCCTCAATAATTTATCCTGATCAAGTGGGGTTTATCTTATAAATGCAAGGCTAGTTCAAGATTCCACTATCAATCAGGGTAATTCACCATATCAACAGAAGAGAGAAAAAAACCCATATGATTATCTTAATAGATTTAGAAAAAGCGTTTGACAAAATTCAACATTCACTAGTGATTTAAAAAAAACCTCAAAGTAGGAATTGAAAGGAACTTACTGAACTTGCTAAAGGGCATCCTTAAATACCTACAACTAACATCTTACGTAAGATGAAAGACTGAATGTTTTCTCCCTAAGATCAGGAGCAAAGCAAAGCTATCTTTCTCACCATTCCTATTCTGGAAGGGCAAGCCAGTGCAGTAATGCAAGAAAAAACAAATAAAAGGCATACAGCCTGAAAAGGAGGAAAAAACCCTCAATACCTGTCTATTGACAGACAGTATAATTGTCAATGTAGAAAATTCCCGAGTCTACAAACTAAATGTTCTTAGAATTGAGGTTAGCAAGATCACAGACTACAAGGTCAAAATACAAAGTCGATTATATTTCTAAACATGAGCAATGAACAGTTGGAAATTAAAATTGAAAAGTGAGTAACATTAAGATAACTATTAAAACATGAAATTGATATAAATTTAAGAAACCATGTGCAAGACCTGTATGCTGAAAACTACAAACCACTGATGAAAGATGTCAAAGACCTAAGTAAACAGACTCAGATCATATTAAGGGATTAAGGGATTAAAAGACAACATAATGAAGACGTCAACTCTCCCCACACCGATCGATGTATAGGTTGAGTGCAATCCCAACCAAAATCGCAGCTAGAATGTTTTAGAAATTTAAAAGCTAACTTTAAAATTTATATGGAAAAGCAAAGTAATTAGAATAGCCAGACCAATTCTGGAAAAAGAAAAAAACCAGACAATCTTCACTACATGATATGAAAACTAACTATAAATACACAGTAATTAAAGCAGAGTGTTATTGGAGAAAGGATGGACACATTGATCAAGGAAACACAGAGTCCAGAAATTACTCACATATATCTTAATTGGTTTTCGATTAAAGTACAAATGCAATTCTATGGAGAAAGGATAGTCTTTTCGACAATTGGTGCTGGAAAAAAGGGACATCCATATGCAAAAAAAAAAAAAAAAAAAATTCTGGATCCATACCTCACACCATATACAAAAACTAACTCAAAATTGATATGGATCACAGGCTTAAATACAAACCTGTAATTATAAAACTTCTAGGAAAAAATAGTTGTGATGTTGGGTTAGGCAAAGATTTCTTAGATACAATACCAAGGGCAAAATTCCTAAAAGAAAAAATTGATAAATCTTACTTCATCAAAATAGAAAACTTCTATCTATGAAAGACACCTGTTAAGAAAATGAAAAGACAGGCCACAGAGCGGGAGAAGATATTTGCAAGACATATATCTGATAAAGAACTTTTATTCAGAATATATAAAAAACTTTTAATATTCAATAATAAGAAAATCAAATACTCAAAAAATAGGCAAAAAGAATCAAATAGCTACTCCACCAATGAAAATATAACAATGGTAAATAAGCATGTGAAAAGATCCTGAACGTCACTGGGCATGAGGGCAATTAAGATTGTGATGTGATATCGCTATACAGCTACTAGCAGGGCTGAGATAAAACAAACAACAGCCACATTTCAGTGAGGACGTGAAGCAACTGAAACTCTCATACTTTTAGATGGGGATGCAAAATGGTGCAGCCCCCAGGAAAAACACTCTGGAAGTTTCTTGCGAAGTTAAACATGCACTAGCCACACAACTCAGCAATCCTGCTCCTAGGTATCTATGCAGCAGAAGGGAAAGCATAAGTTCAGATAGAAACGTGAATGCAAGCGTTAAAGCAGCTTCACTAATAATCACCGGAAACTGGAAACATCGTAAATGTCTTCAGCTGGCGGGCAGGTAAAGAAACGGGGGTACCTCCATGGAATGGAATGAACACAGCAGTAACGGGGAGCAAACCACGTGTACTGGCCAACAACACAGAAGCATCTCAAACACGTTATACTAAGAGAGAGAGGCCAGACTCAAAAGGCTACATGCTGGGATTTTCCATTTATATGATACTCTGAAAGCGGAGAGAAAACATCAACGGTTGCCAAGGGCCGGGAGAAGGGGAAGAACTTTGAGTACAAAGGGGCAGAACGAGGGAATTTGGGGGGTGATAGAAATATTCCATATCTTGATCGTGGTAGTGATTGTGGACAGTATGTATCTATGAAAACTTCCAGAAATGCACACTCAAAAGGCTGGCTTTTACTCTATGTAATTATACCACAATAAATCTGACTTTTAAAAAATGCTGCAAATTCTCGGATGCTTTTTCCCATATAGAGGTGGTATCTGTGTTTGGCCCCCTTGAATGCAGATTCTATGACTACTTTGATCAATAGAATATGACCCAGGCCTTAATAACTAGAAGCTTCCACTCCTCATCTCTAAGACCATCCTTTCTAGAAGCCCTGAGCAGCCGTGTAAGACGTCCAATGACCTCGAGGAGATGGAGGGGCCATGTGCAGGCGCTCGATCGGCAGTCCCAGGGGAGCCCAGCCTTACAGCACCAACTTGTGAGTGAATCTGTCTTCCACCCCCTGTCCCCCAACCAGCAGCCCAATCCATCTGCCAATTGACTGAGTGACACCACGGGGGCACGAGGAACCCCCCATGCAAGTCGTGTCAAAGTCCCGCCCACAGACCCATGAGATATAATTTAACGGTGTTGTCTTAAACCTCTAAGTTCATTATGCAGCCTGGATTACCAGCACAGTCTCCACGGAAAGAAAGGAGGGAGAGGGGAGTAAGGAGAAAAAGGACAATGCAGCAGTCAACCAAATAGCGCCACAAAATAGTCACGTTGAGAGGTGCGCTCTTCCCTGGTCCTGCTCCTCATCCGAAAGTCAGTGCCTCTCTAGGACCCGCTGTGGTCTCAGAACAAAGCCAGGAATGACTACCCTGGTGGGGCCGGTTAAGAAGGCGATTCCTCCCTCCTCTCATCACCTGGGATGGCACAGTCACGAGACATAAGAATCACTGTGCCTGCGCCATCCTCCCATCGGAGCTCAGAGTCTGACCCTTCCGCACACTCTGCATCCCAAAGTCACAGGATGGAGGTTGTAAGGCCTCAGGTTCCTTTCTCTCTCCCACCCTGGGCTTTATCAAAAAATCGCCCATTCTTCTCAGCCCTCTTCTATTCTCAGATCCTTTGGCTTCTCTTTTTGCTAATTATGGTCGTCAGAAGTGACTCACAAATTTGTGGACAATGGAATTAAAAATTCTCTCGAGTGAGAAAAAGACCTACAGCCAGTAAATCCTTCTCGACAGTGTTTCCAATAAAGGAGTAGTTTTGACTGAAAGGTCTTAATTATTTCTCTTCTGAGAAAAGACAAGGGCTGCATCTCTGACATGCGACCACTGTGCAGAAAAGTGGAGGCCCACGCGAGTTCACACACGTGGGTTTCGGTCTTCACACAAGATCTCGGCGGGAAGCTGTGGCCGCCTGCTGCTCCAAATAAGGCCTCTGAGGACATTATCTCCGCAGATAATTAGCATTTAAGGTGCCCTTCTTCCCCTGCTCCTAACAACAGGCCCTGAAGAGGCCTGGTAACGTGACAGGTGTTATGCTCTTTTGTAGTTTTCACTGCTCAAAAAAATCCATTTTCACTAGATAATTCCCCAGCACAGACCCGAGTGTGTGCTCAGTCTTAAATGCAACAAAGGCTAAACCCATTCGGCACCGTCTTGATTCTCACACCAAGGACAAGGAGCTCTGTCGTGATGCACCCAGCAACCACGGGCTCTAATGATGACACATGAAAGGAAAACAGCTGTAGACACAGGAGTTTCATCCCTTATGGGGACGTCTGCAACCTAAACCCATGGCTGTTTCTTGTCCCTGAAGACAGGACTTCTTAGATGTCAAGTAGGAGGCGTCACAGGGCAGAGTGGCCCCACCAGGCTTAGACGTGGGCCAGGAGGTGCTCATGTCAGTTTTTCATAGTGGTAAAGCGCTGTCCACAGTCACTCCAAACTTTGCAACTGTTGGAATTCTATTTGAAAACTATGTGTACACGTAGCATATTGCTAAGTGAAAGGAGCCAATCTGAAAAGGCTACCTTGCTTATGATTCCAACTCTACGACATTCTGGAAAAGGCAAAGCTATGGAGAGAGTAAAAGATCAGTCGCTGCCAGGGGTGAGGAGGGAGGGATGAACAGGTGGGCACAGGGGACTTTTAGGGCCGTGAAACTGCTACTCTGTATGATGCTGTGATGGTGGATACGTGTAACTGCACATTTGTCCAAACCCACAGAATGTCCAGCACCAAGAGTGAACCCTAATGTCAGCGATGGACTGTGGGTGATAATGATGTGTCAGTGTAGCTTTGTCACTGGTAACAAACGTCCCATCCGGTGGGGGATGTTGACAGTGGAGGGTCAGGGGCTATATGGGACATCTCTGTCCCCTCTGTCTGATTTTACTGTGAACTTAAAACTGCTCTAAAAATAAAGTCTATCTAAAAAATAAAACTCTGCATATGGCTTGTTCTGTAATCTCTCTGAATCCCGTCATTATCATGCACCTTCTCTCTAGCATCTGGGGCAGAGAGGCCTCTGGGCGGCTGAGCCCCACACCGCTTCCCTGACACCCCCCGGCCCGTCTTATCAAGCGGAGCTGAACTTTAACTGGAAGTTTCTTATCATCAGTGAATTTTTGTTGTTGCTATTCAGTGTGTGTGGGTATTTTTTTCAATGAATGTGTCAGTATTTTCACCTCATCATATGTAGAGGATATATTTGATTATGCTTATGATTATTTCCTGGTATTAGGGGCTCCCGATAAAATGTGAATGATTAAAAAAGTTTTCTCCTCCCTCTTTCCCTTCCTTTCTTCCTGGATAGTCACGTAAATCCAGCAAGATCTGGTTATTTATGGATTTCAAAATGATAGTTGTTTTTAGAAATTAAAAAATGTTTTAAAATAATAAGCTACATAAATCAACTCATTAAAGAAGACTATGGGGTTTTACAGCTTCAAATAATTGACTTTTTAAAATATTTTGGATCAGAGATTGTATAATGAATATTTATATGTCATGAATTTTTCATAATTTTAATTCGTTAATCAAATAAAAATAAATGTGTCAATATTGCTTACTGTACGCTTCATTTTTTTGATTTTTCAACCCAATTTGTTTGAAAACATTCTTATAATGTGTGTAACCAAAACTCTTTGAAAAGTGGATTTCTGAAGTCATTAAGGCTTACAGCCTACTTTATGTGCTTTATATTTAAATATAGAAATATTTATTTAAATTATTTATGTCAATATAATTAATAGTATTTTATATTTATAAACACATATTTCCTGACCATTATGAGCAACTTTTTGATTAAAGGGAACTCGTTAGGTACACCAAATAAGAATCATAAAGAACTTTCTACCCAGGGAATATAATGAGGATGATCTATAACTCAGATTGTGTGTTCTGACAATCTTCTCCTTCTTCAGCTTACATTTACTATTTGATGGAAAAGGAATCAGATGAACCAATGATGCCGGGCAAATTATGCCAGCACCCTTCCCCAAAAGCATCGATCTTACACAGAAAAAGATTAGAACTGGGAAAATTGTCTGCAGGTACAAAATAAGAAGGATGGGTTTCTGTGAGTTTGGTTATAACTGTATCAGACTGAGTCCAAGAAGCTTGTTACGATGCCCTGAATGTAACAGCTAAAGGCAAAACTCCTCCTGCCATTGCGGAATCACTCATTCTGCCAGGCTGCATAGAAACTGTCAGCAACATGTCTGGGACCAATGAAGCACAGGAAACAGGAAGGGTTCTGCTTCTGAAGAACACTGTTAGCAGCTGCACGGATGACATGTCAGATGACCCAGAGACAAACTTAGTCCAGAAGGTTAGGAAATGAGAAAAGCTCCCACTGCTGACTGGTGGGTACTGATGGTAGTAACTGCACTTGGTACATACCACTAGCTTGATTCCTTCAAGAGAAATGCTCAGAACATTATTTATGTTGCGAAAAACATACCTGTCTCAGATTGAGCTCCCTGGAAACAGACCCTGGCCATGAAGAGTTGCCTGTACAAGCTTTAGGGCTCTCAGTAGACGCACGCATAAGGAAGTGAGGAGGCCAGGACCGGGCAGAGGAGCGGCTGACCGTGAGGCCTCGGCGGATCCTCCCGGGAGCTCCGGAGCAGGGACGTCCCTTTGAGCTGTCTGAAACAGAAGACTGGGCTTTTCTAGGCTCAGTGTAGCCAGCCACTGGCCACAGGCTGACCCGTGGGAGGGGTGTCCCCTTAGGTGAGGCAGTTCCTCTTGGCAGTGGACAGTTCCCAGAAGGTCTACAGCTGTGAGCCCTCAGCAGGCCAGGTGCCAGCACTGGGGATGGGTGCGTCACCCAGAGGAACCGAGCTAGACCGGGGCACCAGAGTATACCACACACCAGACAAGCTACTAAGGATGAAGCAGTCACAGCTAAATGGACCCCTGGGAATAAATAAAGTACTGGAGAACAGATTTGTAAGTTTTGTATACCAATGCTGATAGAAACGTATAAAGACTTCATAGCAAAATTCAATCGGAAAAGCCTGAGATTCAAGAAATGCATTGTTTCATTCACAGAGAAGCTCTCCTCCGTGAGAGGTGGCCTGTAGACCTGAACTCCTCATTAAACGACGTTATTTGAATGGTAAGTCTAACAAAATCCAAAACACTACAGTCTCACTTGGGTTTTTTTGCTTTGGGAAAGAAATGGCATCAGAATACCACTTTTGACCAAAGAATTTTTTTGAGGGATTTAAGATAATCCTACACGTGAGGTGCAGTTAGTAACATCAGTAACTCATCGATCTGCAATGGAAACTCTTGATTTAATGATGTGGACTAAGTTTGTCTCTGGGTCCTCTGACATGCCATTCATTTACCTTCTCACAGTATTATCCAAAAACGGGAACTTTCAGGCCCAGCCCCATGGCCGAATGCTTAAAGTTCCATGTGCTCTGCTTTGGTGTCCTGGGTTCACAGGTTCAGATCCCGGGCACAGACTTACTCCACTCGCCAGCCAGGCTGTGGAGGTGTCCCACGTACAAAACAATAGAGGATGATAGGCACTGACGTTAGCTCAGGGCTAAGCTTTCTCAAGCAAAAAGAGAGGAGGATTGGCAACAAACGTTAGCTCAGGGCAACTCTTCCTCAGGGAAAAAAAGGGAACTTCCTTATTTTCTGTTTCAACTTCAAATTGAAGTCCATGGGCTGTCCAAAAGAAGAGTTTTGCAAGAGGCTGTGAACTGAGCAAAGCATTATTCTTATCATTGCTGTTATTTTGGGTGAATGGGTCTCACTTTAAAGATCTGTTGAAGGATAAGTTATTGGCACCCAAGTGGCTTCCTTAAGTGACATTCTTGAGCACCTGAATGGATCCAACAGAGAACTGCCGAGACCCTGTGACCAGATACTAACATGCACATGTCAAGTGGATGGAGTCAAAGCAAAAATTCAACTTTGTTATGGAGTTAAAAATTGTTCACTAGTTGGGGCCAGCCCAGTGGTGCAGTGGTTAAGTTTGCACGTCCTGCTTTGGTGGCCCAGGGTTCGCCCTTTTGGATCCTGGGTGCAGACATGGCACTGCTTGTCAAGCCATGCTGTGGCAGGTGTCCCACATATAAAGTAGAGGAAGATGGGCATGGATGTTAGCTCAGGGCTAATCTTCCTCAAAAAAAAAAAAAATTGTTCACTAGTGATATATAATCAATTTTATAATTCTAAAGGAGTCAATGTTTGAACTCTAAAGACAAATTATTAAGACTGGCAGCAGAATCTGTGTAGATCTATGGAAATAAAATGCCCATTATTTTGAAATACTTGAGATGAAAAACATTTGATCAGAATCCAAATTCATTCACATTTTCACAAAAACCATTCAACATTACATTTGTCAAAGAAATGAAAGAGCAGTTAACCTAAAGAAACATTGCACCCTGAAAGCATAATTTAAAGAGATTGAATTATCTCCCTTCTGGTTAATGGCAAGAAAGGAGATTCTCTCAACTGGGGAAAAAGCGATAATCTTCAGGCATTTGTGACCACCTACTTGTGCAAACACTTCATTGTCCGTGGCAACTGCCAAATATTTGAAGAGGTTATCACTAAAAGTCTTTCTTTTATTGAAGTATAATTGACATACAATATCCTAATGGGTTCAGGCGTACATCGTGGTGATTTGCTATTTATATACACACGTATTACGGAATGATCACCACAAGTCCGGCCAGCATCTGCAACCGTGCAAAGTTATTACAATATTATTGACTATATTCCCTGTGCTGTATATTACACCCCCATGACTTCTTTATCGTATAACTGGAAGTCTGTACCTCTTAATCCTCTTCACCTATTCACCCACCCCCCAGCTGGTAACCGCCAGTTTGTCTCCTGTATTTATGCGCCTGATTCTGTTTTGTTTTGTTTGTCTTGTTTTTGAGATTCCACATATAAGTGAAATCACACAGTATTTGTCTTTCTCTGTCTGATCTGACTTCTTTCACTTAGCCTAATACCCTCTAGGCCCAACCACATTATCAGAAGTCTTGATGGAGTCTGAATGGAGCCGTCTCAAGAATAAAACCAGATATTGAACAAGTGATGTTCACCAACCAAGACCAAGTTTCTTGCTAGAAATCTTGAGATTTTGGATCAAGAAGTTCTAAACAAATTCAGTATTTAACAGTTTTCCTACCATTTTCCGAAGATGACCATTGAGGCTCTTAAGAATATATATTGTTAAGAATCTATGGACTGAAATGTGTTTGAAGCATTTCAATCCACTGCAGTTATTATCATCATTGATTTTCATATTATCCCATCTTTAACTAGTGGGAGCCTCTTCAAGCTGGCACGTGAGTCTTTTTGACAAGGCCTCACTACTGTTTGATAGCTTCTTTGCTTTTTTGAATGACAAGATCTTCTGGACTCATCTTACACATTACCTGTTCCTGACCTGGAATCATCCACTCACTCAAGAAAATCCGTTTATTTTTGTGGTTACAGGGAAGCTCAGTGCTACTGGCTTGGTTATTTGTAGGCATTTTTACACGAAATTCCTTTTTTTTAAAGATAAAATCATCATACTACCAATTCAAATTTAGAGTTTCAACTTTGCCAAAAATTTCAGTTCCCAATGACATCAACATAATACTTAACTGCTTTATCTCACAATATTCACACAATTGCCTTAAAAAGCCACACCCAACGCTACTACCATCAACATAACCATTGAAAACAGTTTTAGATCTTTTTTCCCCAGTTTTTGGTTTTCGTTTTGTGCTCGTATTATATCCTGCTAGGGACGCACAGTCAAATTATCATGATTTAAATCTATGTGAAATGTTACTTTCCATTTGGTTACATTACCAACTCATATACAGCTATGTTCATTTGCTTTATTTTGCCTTCAATTTTTAGAATTTCTTTTATAGATGTTTTCAATCTAGTTTCATAAATAGATAAAATACATTTACTTGGTTTGAAAGTCAACGAGAAGCCTAATCTCTCTTTCCGCACCCTCCTTTTCTTGTAGGTATAGCTCTAGAAATACCCTCCTTTTTCTTACAGGTCTATAGTCCTCCATCGTGTGGATGCCCCAGTTTACTCAGCCTGCCCCTTAGTGACGGGCATCTCCACAGATCCCAACAGTGGAACCACAGACCGTGCAGCAGTGAGCGGTCTTGGACGCGTCTTTTCATCTTCTCATTTGTTGGCAGGTGTAGCTTTGGAATAAACTCCTACAAACAGAGTTGGTGTGTCAGAGGGTATGCTGTTTAGCTAGTTAAAGGCAAGAGACGTTTTATAGGTTTTTGCTTATTTTATTTTTATTAATCTATTTCTTTTTGGAGGGGAAGATTGGCCCTGAGCTAACATCTGTAGCCAATTTTCATCTTTTTGCTTGAGGAAGAGTGGCCCTGAGCTAACATTTGTGCCAATCCTCCTTTATTTTGTATGTGGGATGCCGCCACAGCATGGCTCGATGAGCAGTGTGTAGGTCTATGTCCAGGATCTGAACCCACGAACCCTGGGTTGCCAAAGCAGAGCATGCGAACTTAACCACTACACCACCGGGCCAGGCCCGTGTTTTTGTTTATTGTAAATGAAGAAAGAATTAGAAACATTTTTAAATGCTAAAGAAACTTTTCATTTTAAAATATTTCAAACTTCCAGAGACTCTGAAATTATATAACAACTTTTTTGAAAACTGTTTGAGAGTGAGCTACTAACATAAACCCCATCACCCCCAAACACTGCGGTATGCAATTCCTAGAAACAAGCGCATTCACCACGCAACCACAATACAGCCATCGAAACCAGGACATCACCACTGGTACAACACTGCCACCTTCTCTAGAATCCTCCTATTTCCCCCAAAATGTCCTCTGGAGCGATAGGATCTGTTCCAGATCACACGTTGCATTTAGTTATTGCGACTGTTTGGTCTTCTTCAGTCTGGAACAGTTCCTCACTTTTTCCTTGACCTCTGCAGCCTTGACACTTTGGATATTACAGGATGACTTACTGTATAGTGTGCCCCTCAGTCGGAGTTCGTGTAAAGTTTCTTCTCGATGAGACTCGGGCTACGTGTCTCAGGGAGGAAGAGCACAGAGCGATGTTGCGTTCTTTCACCGCATCCTCTCCACGGTGCACGGTTTTGATTTGTCCCAGCCCACGCTGAGGTAAACTCTAGTACTTGCTGCCAGGTTTCACCTCGGTAAAGTTGCTCTTTTTTCCTTTGTAATGCGTATGCATTTTGTGAGGAGACACGTTAAGTCTCTGTATTTCCATTCCTCATCAACTTCCTCCCACCACCTGTAGCTTCCAACCCCGTGTGCTGGTTGAACTAATCAGCGGTGGGATTGTGTTGCCTTCCCAGCAGCAAGGAAAGGGGGTCCCTGTTTTGAGTCTTATCACAGAGCATTGGCAAATTTTCAAATTTTTACCAAACTGGTAGTTGAGAAATGGAGTCTCTGTGTAGCTTCACTTTGTATTTCTCTTGTTATGGGCAAAATTGGGCATCTTTTCCTGTGGTTATGGGCCAATTGCACTTCTGTTAATTCTCTCCTTATTTCGTGCCCTTTTTCTTTTGGTTGTTGGTGTTTTTCGTCTCTATTTTAGAAGCTGTTAATATACAGCTATTAACCATTTGTCTGGGATGTAAGTTGCAAATATTTCCCATTTATCTTCCCCGCCTTTGCTTATTGTATTTTTTTTTTGCATACAGAATATTTTAGCTTTTTAAAAATTTTATGTGATCAAATTTATCAATCTTTTTACTTATCGCATCTAGATGTTGAGTCATAGTTAGAGAAATTTTACCCATTTCCAGGTTATAGAGGAATTCACTAGCGTTCTCCTCTAGTAGTTTCGGGGTTTCACGTTTTTAACATTGATCTCTGAACCATTTGGAATGTATCCTTGTATGTCGTGTTGGGAGTGGATCCAGTTTTATCTTTTTCCATGTAGGTATCCACTTATTTCAATACTACTTATCAAAAAGTCTGTCTTTGATTAGTCATCCAGGATGTCGCTCTTACTAGCTTTTCACATGGAATTGGGTCCATTTCTGGATTTTCTATTCTGTTCCATTTATCTTCCACTCATGCGCCAATACTACGCTGTTTAACTACAGAGCTTTAGAACATGCTTTAATGCCAGAGGACTATTCCATCCTCATTGCTTTTTCTCTTTCAGGGTTTTCCTGGCTATTCTTGCTCATTTTCTTCTGAATGACCTTTTTAAATTCTTTGTTCGAGCTCCAGAAAAAAGATTCTGATACTCTTTTTATTGGGATCATGTGACATTTCTAAATTAAGGTAGGAGCACTAACATCATCGTGATGCCGTCTTCTTACTCAAGAACATGCCATGTGCATCCGTTTGTTTACTCCTACTTTTATAACTTTCTGGAACATTTATAGTTTTCTTCATAGGTTTTAGCCATTTCTTGTTAAGTTTATCCCAGGTTTTTTTCTTTCCTTTCTTTTTTTTTTTCGTTCCTTTTCCATTCTTTTTTTTTTTTCAGTTAGCCCTGAGCTAACTGCCACCAATCCTCCTCTTTTTGCTGAGGAAGACTGGCCCTGAGCTAACATCCATGCCCACCTTCCTCTACTTTATATGTGGGACGCCTGCCACAACATGGCCTGCCAAGTGGTGCCACGTCCGCACCCGGGATCCGAACTGGTGAAGCCCCGGCCGCTGAAGTGGAACGTGCACACTTAACCACTGCACCACTGGGCCGGCCCCTCCTTTTCCATTCTATTCTAACGTTATTCTGCTATTGCAAGCAGGATCTTCTGATTACAGCTTCCAGCTGTGTTTTGTCTGTGCTTGTGAAGTCTGCTGTTTTTATATGCTGATTTTGTAAACTTGGTAGTTAGGTAAATTCTCCTATTGTTTATAGTAGTTTCTCCACGGGCTCTTTTGGAGTTTCCACATATCAAATCTTATTATCTGCAAGTACAAATAGTTTTATCACTTCCTTTTCAGGCTTTATGCCTCTAATTGCTTTCTCTTGTCTATTGCTTTGGCGAACACTCTCACCGCAACGTGAAAGAGTGGAGGAGACTGGGCAGCCCTGGCTCCTCCTTTGGCAGAAACAACTGCAGGGTTTCCCCATTAAGCAGACGCAGAAAACAGATCTGGGAGCTGAGGTACATCCACTGTTCACCATATTGAGTAAATATCTATGAATTCCTATTTTATTATATATTTTTACTATGGAGGGGTGTTGAATGTCGGCAAATGTCAAAGCTGAATTCTTGGCATAAACTCTACTTGGCTGTGATCTATTTTTTCATATGCTGTTGAATTTCGTCTGATAATTTTTCAGCATTTTCACATCAATTTTCATAAACTGAAACTAGTCTGTAACTTTTTCTTTCACGTAATCTTTGCCTTCTTTGGAATCATTAGGGATTTTTCGGTGGCCTAAGACATGATGCATCTTCATAAGTGTTCCCCGTGCCTTTGTAAAGAAAGTGTGCTGTCTATCGCCAGGCTTCAGAGTTGGCGTCTAAGTTCTACCTTGTTTATTGTGTTATTTGGGTATTCTACCCTTTTACTGACTTTGCTCTTTGTCCGCCTCTGTCTTGGGTTGAGAGAGGCAGGTTCAAGTCTGCTTTCATTAGTGTCTCTCCTTTTTCTTTGCGTCTCCCATGGTGTCTGGTTTATGCAAGTCTTTGCTACGTTCCTAGGTACAGAAATGATCACTGTTATCTCTTCATTGGGACTTGTAGTTTTTAGTATTATAAAATGCTCTCCTTTGTCTTTATAAATTTTTTTCATATAGGTTCTGTTAGTCAGGTATCCAGATCACGACCCCTGCTTTCTTTGTATTTGTCCGGGTACTTTTTGTCCATCCTTTTACTTTTTACCTTTATGAATCTCTTTCTTTCAGGTTTCTCTTGTTTACAGCATAGTGTTAAATTTTGCTTTGTTAGCCAATCTGGAAATATTTTTATTTTTATAGGCTAAGTCCATTACATTTATTGATAGAATCAATAAATTTGGCTTCAGTTCTGTCATTTGTCTGTACACATACATATATATGTTATAAATATATCCATGTTATAATTACATATATGCTTATTGATATGTCTCTCTGTGTGTGTATGTGTGTGTTGGCTTCACCATGTGGCCTGTTTTATTGTCTGTCTCTTTTGACATATGTTTTGGTAACTGGGAAGGTTTGTATTTTTGCTCTAATGTTTATATACCTACATACACATATATACACACACACACTAATATGTTTATACAGACCCGAAGTCCTCTCTTTTTTTTGACACAATCTATTGGCTCCCTACTATGAGCAATTAGCTAGCAAACTTGTATTCTTCTTTCCTTGCTAGAAACACTGTGATGTAAGACTACAAACTGATGATACAGTAAAATGCACTAGTTCAATTTATAAGCATTATTATTTGCTGGAATACTTCATATTTCGGCTTCAGGTTTTCATTTACACACAGAGAAGCCAATTTTATCCCCAGTAACGGCATGCACATGTATATTTTATGCGCGCCTTCACGTCTGTATGCATGTGCACACATCTATGCGTAAGGATACGCGCACATGTTGTATGTCCACGCACACATGCATGCATATGTAAGCACACGTGCATGTGCACACATCTATGCGTAAGGATACGCGCACATGTTGTATGTCCACGCACACATGCATATGTAAGCACACGCGCATGTGCACACATCTATGCGTAAGGATACGCGCACATGTTGTATGTCCACGCACACATGCATGTATATGTAAGCACACGCGCATGTGCACACATCTATGCGTAAGGATACGCGCACATGTTGTATGTCCACGCACACATGCATGCATATGTAAGCACACGTGCATGTGCACACATCTATGCGTAAGGATACGCGCACATGTTGTATGTCCACGCACACATGCATGCATATGTAAGCACACGCGCATGTGCACACATCTATGCGTAAGGATACGCGCACATGTTGTATGTCCACGCACACATGCATGCATATGTAAGCACACGTGCATGTGCACACATCTATGCGTAAGGATACGCGCACATGTTGTATGTCCACGCACACATGCATGCATATGTAAGCACACGTGCATGTGCACACATCTATGCGTAAGGATACGCGCACATGTTGTATGTCCACGCACACATGCATGCATATGTAAGCACATGTGCCTAGACACACATTTATATGCATGTGTACAGGTAAATATATACATGCATGTATGTGTATGCATATACATGTGTAAATATAATATATAGGGGCCTATTGATATGAAACCAGATCCTTTCTCTGTATTTATATAATGAATCTAGGTTCAAGGTCCCTGCCTTCATGGAGCTCAGCGTCTAGTAGGGGAAGCAGACATTTGTAATTCTATGCAAAACGTGCTACAACGAAGGTCAGCGTGAATTTCCTTAAGGAAAACCCTATGGAGGAGACAGCTCCTGAACCAAATCTTTAAGTAGGAATTTCCAGGTGGAAACACAGTAGGAGGGGTTTTACAACCTGAGTATGTGCCAAGGCATGGACTCAAACTCAAATAACATGTGCTCAACCCAACACCGTGGCTTTGTTCTCCGAAATTATGATAACCAGACTTTTGGTAAAGAATGCTTCTTCTCTGAAGCTTCACAGAGGCCTGGCCCATGCAAACAGTCCTGTTGATGACGTAGACAGGTTTGCAGACTGGAGAACGAGGAGCTGCAAGGGCCCTCCAAGCTCATGTGGTTCACCAGCCCCTCCGTGCAGGAGTTCTGCCCACAGCACCCTGGACGGGCGGCCGCTCAGCTACTGCTGGCACAACTTCTTGGACACAACCATCCTGCTCTTTAAGTCAACTTGCACCTCTGCCATACATTATAAAGGGGGTTTTCCTTAGGCTGAACTAAAACCTTTCCTTCTGCAACTTCTGCTCACTGATCCCCATCTGTCTCCTGGGTAAACCGTTCCTCACACATATGGCTGTTAGACTATTTGAAAGCCACAAAAATAGCCAGCAAGGCTTTACTACTACAGGCCAAATAAACACCTTGTTTCTCTTCTCTGTTTCCCATATGACAGGATTTACAGAGCACTGCCTGTTCTGGTTATCCTCCTCTGAGGAGCCTTGATTTTTCACCATCCCTCATGGCGAGGCACCTGGAGCTGGCCTCAATGCTCCAAGTGGCAGGTAGCCAAAACAGGATTCTGCGGCATCACGATATGCCTTGATTTGGAAATGTGTCATCTACTTAGAGAGATTAAGATTATGGTTCTAGCTCTCCTTGGATCTGTGCTCCACTAAACCTCCCAAGTCTTTTTATGGTAATTGTTGGCAAGTTGTGTCTCCCATCCTTTTGTCACACGATTGGTTGTGTGTATGTAAATATCGTATTTTGGCTTATCCCTTTTATGCTTCAACTTGATTTCAACCATCAATCTAACAAAGCAGTTTATTTCTGATTTGGGGATAGAACACATGAATTACCCCTCTCAGCTGTGACACCTGCATATCTGATAGGCACGCCATCTCCATTCCCTCCTTGTCACTGACAGAAGTGTTGACCAAGAAAAGCCCAGAAGAATGATAGATTTTGCAAGTGGAGTCACCCTCCAAGAGCTGGTCTCTTTGGGCATAGCTGGGCCCTAGAAATCTATCTAATTATTTTATCACCCAATCCATACTTGCCCATCTTAGCCATAAGGGTGTTTACTGAGTGAATGAATGAATGAATGAATGAAAATCAAGCTACAGAATGAATATGGTATTTGGACCTATTGACTCAGTAACCTCCCCTAAAAAGGAAATGAGGTTGGTAGGATGTGGCTTGTCCTGCATGATCAAAGGTGGCTGCTTCCTGAGAATTATAGGCCTGTGTTTCCGCGCTTCCCCCTGAGAGGAAGAACCTGCAGCCCTGCTGGCTAGCGAGGGTTATAGCTTCGTCTATGCATTCCCTCTCTACCCCTCATTTTCCAAGAGAGGTCAAGAGAGTTGAACGTGCTCTTCCTATGCTTTCTGAGATGAGACCCATCCTTGTCATAAACCTATTATTCCAACACAAATCTCATTCACCTCGAGAGGAAAACAGATCAAAGCCAGAATAGAAAGATGACTGAAAGATGATCAAGCTGCTGGACCTGAAATAAGGGTGGCCACCCTAGCCTCACTTTCTTCCAAAATGCTGGAGGCATAAATAGGGACAAGAAGCTGTTCTGAAATCCTGGTCAACTCCAAACATTCGTGTGTTCTCATTGGTTGACCTTGGTCCAAAGAGCTCATTCCTCGAGTTGCCAGTTGATCATTACCCACATCCTTTCTTTTCCAAGTCATGCCCTTCATTTCAAGGAAGACTTTAGCCTCCTACCCAAACATCAGAGTTTCTAAAAACACAGTTGAGGTTTCTTCTGAGAGGCACCACTCTCCCCACAATCCCCAGCACACATGGTGATCACACATATCACATGTGATGGTTCCCAGGCGCTGTTGCTTTTCTCCAGTAGATGGGACTGACCTCCTCTATTACGAGGTGGTAGCGATCATTGGTTTGATTCTTTGGTGTTACAGGCTTCTGCCCACCAACCTCTAGAGGAGTGGTTCTCAAATCAGAGCATGCATCAGAATCACCGAGCGCTGGCCGGCATGCAAATGGTAGGCCCCACCCCCAGAGTTTCTGATCAGTGGGTTGGGGGTAGGGCCCGAGAATTTGCACTTCTAGCAAATTGATGCTGCCGGTCCAGGGACCAGACTTGGAGAACCACTGCTCTAGAGTTTCTTTGCTGCTTATTTTCTCTTCTTTCCTTCTTCCTCCTCTCTCTCTGTCCCACCATTCTTCTTTCGGTTATTATTTTCATTCTATCTGGAGCCTAATTAACTAGTTGGCAGAAAACCCCATAAGCTTCTTTTCTACCTTCTCCGCTTTTTCTACCAGGAACGTCTACTGTTATTTACAGCCTGCAGAATTTGAGATTATGCCGGGCAGGCACTTTTCATGAACTACTCTCTGCAGCTGAAAAGAGAGACACGGGGTGTTTTTATTTTTGATATTTCATTCAAGAACTCAAACAATATTATTTTGCAAAGCTTATTTGCAACACCCCTGAGTAAATGCTAGTCTATCATTACAATTCATCTTCTCTTCAATCTCCATAAATGGCAGAATCAGTTTAAAATAATGGTTAATCAAAATAAACCTGCACTGACCACGGAGCTACCTGATGTTTTGGAGATTCACAACATGTCAGATAAAATGAATAAAGTGATGCTATGAAGTGCCAACAGAGAAATTCAGGGGCCATCACGGGACAGGGGATATGGGTGTCCAGGCCTCTGAGGTCGGAAAATGATTGACTCCTGCATCCTGCTTATTACTGTCTATCACACTAACACAAACCCAACCTAAAGATGCTAAGGAGCCCAGTACAGGCTGTAAAATTAGCTGAACTTAGCACAGAAGGAAATTATAGTGCATTCTTCCACAAAATTTCTATATTCTAATGTGCGCCGTTGCATCTATTAAAGTAACACTACCTTAGCTGCTACAGATAAACCGTGAAATCTCAGTGTCTTCCCAAAATAACAGTTCATCTCTCACTATCCTCAAGTGCAAGGTCGGTTTTCCTGGTTGGTGGGCAGCCTTGCATGTGACCAGTCAGGGCCCACCTTGCCTAGGAAACAGTCCCCTCACTTCTGCTTGCATTCCGGCCGCTGGGAACGAAGCTGCTGGCTGGGCAGCTGCCCGCAGCGGTACCTCCACACTGTGGAAGGGCACATGGATCTTCATGTCTTTGCCACAACTGCACACTCTGTTTTTCATTATCCTTAAAGTATATGATTTCAAATATCAGAGACTGAAGTGTCCATCCAGAACTTAGTGGGGTTCATGGGCATCTCCTTCTCCAGGTAATCCCATCGAATTAAACGTACATGCCTTTCAAACAGGGGAGAAGAGAGCTCATTACGTGGAAGAGCTGCTGGCTACACATTACCGCGTGGCTGTGCATATTAGAATTTGCGTGCCAGGTGTTATCGCTGATTCCAGATGCTACAGGCCACGGCTGGGTTCTTGTGTTGTTACGCTTCTTGCGGTTTTGATACACCTGAATGTTCCCACTGTATTAACATTTCTAACACATTATTAGGATGACAAATAAGCTCGACTGTCTTTTTTCAATGGCCTGCATAAGAAAATACTTTAACACTTAAAAAGTTCTGTGTGTCCCTTTCTAAACTTACTTTTCCCATTTTTTCACTAGGCACTAAGGAGAACGCATTTGGGAGCAGTTTTTAGGCCAGGGAGATACACCGCATGGGGATGAAGCAAGCAGGCCCTGGGCTTTCCTTAGAGCCTCCGAGACAAGGAGAGTCAGGAGGGGAGGGAGGGCATCATGCTGGATACGGAGACTAAATTGGCACAGCGTCAGAAATTGAAATAGAAACAATAAGCACTTGTCAGATATCTATTAGTCAAATATTATTTATGCTTTGTGTATGTGTCAGGCATTGTGCTTGGATTGGGGATAAAACATAAATAAGACCAGTCAGACGCAGCCCCTGCCTTCAAAGGGTTCCCAGGCTTGTAGGGAAGACCGGTCTCTACCTCACAAAACAATGCTCTGGTCACAGTAATTTACGATTGGTCTCATTTTTCCTTGTGTCTTCTAGCGGCAGCTGAAGGGCAAGTCTTATCCTGGGAACACTCCTTTCTCACGAGGTCGTCTGCACCGACCCAGGTGCTGGAACCCTCCTCCAGTCCCCAAATCTTAGCTCTGTGCCTCGGCCCGCCCCGCTCACATCCCCACTCTTTGTCTCGTATCGTTGGCTTCAGCCATATCTCCCTCGGGACGCCTTCTTCGAGCCTGACTCTGATGCATCCTACAGACTAGTGGAAGCCTCTTCTGAAAAGGATGCAAGATAAGCTCAACCAAACACCCTGTGTTGCTCAAATTCAGTGTTTTGCAAGCTGCAGGTCACAAATGCATTAGTGAACCAGGAAATCAAATTAGTGGTGACAGCCAGCATTTGTTAAAGAATGAGGGAATGAAACAGAATGGAATTGAATAGAAAATACCAAAGAATACCACACACTGGAAGGGTAACTATCATTCCGTGAACCTTTCTGTTTCGGGGGGGTGTGTGTGTGTGTATACTGGGTTTCAACGTAAACAGATTTCTTATGGTGGGCTGCAGTCAGACATGTCCACAAGCTACTGCAAACCCACCCGCCATGTGAACATAAGCAAGACGAGATCTCACTTCTTTTCTATTCTATATACAGGCGGCACTGAAAATCTGGAAGTAAATTTGTCCATGTTTGATAGATGTAGAATGAAGAAGAAAAGCATAAATTCTGGCATTTTCCAGCATTCTTTAGCTATGAGACCTTGGAAAAGTTAGTCACCTCTCTGAGCTTCCATTTTTCTCTCTGTAAAATAGAGACAGTGACGACCATGTCACACAACTACTGGGGGCTGACCTAAGCAATATAAGGAATGTAAGTGCATGGCATAGGACAACAAAACTGGTATAGAGTGGCTTCCCCTGAAATGCTAGTTTTCTATTCTTTCCTTTCCTGAAAGTTCTAGAAGAGCAAATTAAGCCCATACCTAATGGAACATCCCTTATCATTGTGTTCAGTTCTTCCTTAGTGTTTTAGGTGATGCTGGCAGAATTTAGAACATTATCCTATTCTGTGGGCACAGCCTGAGGTCTAGAAAGTCGTAAGGATGGAGAAACAAATCTTTTGTGCAATGTCGTTTATGCCACATTGATAATTTCCCAAGAGGAGATAAGAATAGAGCTTGCAAACAGAGGGTTCATTTATAATCCTTACTTCAGAAAACCTTTCCAAGCCCAAGTGAACATTTAGGAGCTTTTACTAATGTTTTCGGAAAGTGGATAACCAAATGTTTTCTCCATTTCTCTTTAAATATGAAATATTTTTCTTTCATTAGAGGGTAATGTTCTGAAACCAGAATAAACCATTACAGCACAAAAATACCTGTTACAAGAAGAGGAATGATAAAGAAATAAAACCAGAAAAAAATTAAAATCTTGGTGTGCTCGAAATGATGATTTATAGGATAATTTGTCTTTGGACATGTAGGAAAACCCACATGTGCATCTTAATGGATGCAGTTAAGAAATGGATGGGGGAAGTTCGCTCATGAACACTGGCTTGCTCTGGATGTAACCCTCATGTATCACATTTCATGTTCTCACAGTGCACAGGATTCCACACGCAGGCTCACCTGACGACGTCATGCTCACATTATTTCCTGATGTATCTTTCACCATTAGTTGAACAATTTTTAACAAAAACTGAATTTGGGAACCAAACACTGCATCAGCACCGAATTTGAACTACTGATTGCTTCAAATGACTACAGTGCTTCCCCTCCTGCAGTAAATGATTAGAAAGTTGCTGAAGTAGACATTGGCAGTAAGAAAAATGCCTATAATTATAGTGGGTGTTTAGTTATGCAGAACTTATACTCTATGGCTTTTTCCACTGGAAACCAAAAGCATATTGATTTCCGGAAGCGTTTTCAAAGAAATTCTCGAGTAAATTTATTTTCCATTTCATTTTGGATAACCACAATGGAAATCTGACACGCAGGTGCCATGTATGCTGGAATTTTAGGCCGCAGCGACTGTGACAGGAGGAACCTTTCCTCTCACCCCCGGAAAGTCCACTTGGCTGGAACTGTATTAGAGTTCTGCTGCTTGATTTGTAAGTTAACATGTCACATTTAAGAATGTCTAGAGCAGAAACAGTCACGGAGGCCCTGCTAATAAAATCTACTACACGGGATTGGCGTAAAGATAACAGGAGATGGTGGCTGAGGGAGGCAGGGAAGGGGGAGAGCTCACCTCAAGTAATCCCTGTGTGTCCAAGGTGTTATGCATGCTGAGAACTTGTAAAGAACCAAGGTAGACAAACCAGGCACTTTTACTGTATCTCAATAATAA